>NC_134408.1:43862384-44209884 GCF_038048845.1 Mixophyes fleayi
CCTGAAGTTCTCACTAAATGGGAGACACTTCCTCGGATGGATGCGGCTGTGGCAAGGTTAGCAATGGTAACTACTATTCCTCTGCCTAACCAGGCCACTCAAGAACGGTCTCGACCTTCCGGTCTGTACCATCCTTAAGTCCATTTTTGTGGCAGCTGGTGCTTCTTTGAGGCCTGCGTTGGCATCAGCGTGGGTTATCAAAGCTGTTGAACGCTGGTCAGAACAACTGTCTGAAGGTTTGTTGGCAGGCAGGCCGTCCTCTGAACTGCTTCCATTAGTGGAGCAGATTCAGAGAGCAACAGATTATTTAGGAGAGGCTGCTATGGAAGCGGGACTGATTGGAGCGCGCATTTCTGCCTCAGCAGTTTCAGCGCATCGTACTCGCTGGCTTAAGTCCTGGGAGGCTGATGTAGAGTCTAAAAAGGCTCGAGTCCATTCCTTTTTCTGGAGGGAGGTGTTTTGTTTGGACTGCAGCTTGACTCCATTATTAGTCAAGCAACAGGGGTAAGAGCACTTTCCTCCCTGTCAGTGCTCCCAAGCAGAGGATGTCCAGATTTCGGGCCTTTCCTTCCGCAGGAAGATTTCGGGGACAATATTCCTCAGGCCAATCTTCTAGAGGTCAGTTATCCGCCCCTAGAGGTGGTTTGCAACGGGGACGTCGGGCCTGGTCTGCTCGACGTCCAGCTGCGAAGCCTGCAGACAAACAGTCTGCATGATGGGCTTTTTGCTCCTCCGCTGTCGTCAGTGGTAGGAGCCCGTCTTCTGCGGTTCAGGGATGGTGTCAGTTCACTACCGATGTCTGGATTCGGGGAGTGGTGAACCAGGTTTACAAGATCGATTTGCTCGGTCTTCCTCCCAGACGGTTCTTTCCCACAGGGCTTCCGTCTTGTCCGAGGAAACGATTGGCTTTGACAGAAGCGATTCAATCCCTTCTTTCATCCAGAGTGATTATTCCGGTTCCTCGTTCTCAAAAAGGTTTGGGGTTTTATTCCAATCTTTTTCTTGTGACAAAGCCAGACAGCTCCTTCAGACCGATTCTCAATCTAAAGGATTTGAACACACAGGTCAGAGTGCCCAGCTTCAAGATGGAGTCTTTACGCTCGGTCATTCTCGGCATGGAGCAGGGAGAATTTAATGTGGCTCGAGACATCAAGGATGCATATCTCCATGTGCCTATTTGAAAGGGTCATCACTCCCTGTTGACGTTTGCAGTTCGGTCAGAGCACTAAACTTCCAATTTCAGGCTCTCCCGTTCGGTCTCGCCACAGCTCCATGTATCTTCACCAAGATCATGGCGGTTATGGCTGCTCTGCTAAGGTCCAAGGGAATTACAATCATCCCTTACCTGGACGATCTACTTTTAAAGGCAGATTCTTCAGAGAAGCTTCTGTTGCATATTCAGGTAGTAATCCAGACCCTGGAGTCGCACGGTTGGATTGTCAACTTCAAATAATCCAAGTTGATCCCATTCCAGCGGATGGTGTTTCTGGGTCTCTTATTCGATACCCGTCTGAGACGGGTGTTCTTTCCTCAGGACAAGATCCTAGCCTTGCAGAGGATGGTGAAATCCCTGTTGGTGGCAAGGAGACCTTCCATTCATTTTGCAATGAGACTTCTGGGCAAGATGGTATCGTCATTCAAAGCGATTCAGTTTGCTCAATTCCATGCATGACAGTTCCAATTGAAACTTCTGTCAATTCCATGCATGACAGTTTCAATTGAAACTTCTGTCGCAATGTAACAAATCCCATCGGAATCTGGCGACTCAGGTTTTTCGCCTGTCTCCGCAGACGCGTTAGTTGCTGATATGGTAGTTATAAAAGCAGAATCTCACCAGGGGACGGACACTTATCAGAATTCAATTCCAAATTGAGAACAACAGATGCTAGCCTTCGAGGTTGGGGTGCTGTCTGTCTTCACGCTCGGTTTCAGGGGCTTTGGACTCAGAAGGAATCCAAGCCTCCAATAAATGTCTTTGAACTGTGCGCAGTGTTTCATGCTCTGAGGAGTGCGTCTGTGCGCAGTAATTTATGCTCTGAGGAGTGCGTAACACTTGCTGCAGGGAAAGCCAGTGAAGATTCAATCGAACAATGTCACAGCAGTGGCATATCTCAATCATCAGGGCGGCCCCAAGAGTCCCTTGGCCATGAGGGAGACTCACAGGATTTTTCAGTGGGCCGAAGCTAGCGTTTCGGCACTCATGGCCATCTTCATTCCCGGAATAGAAAATTGGGAAGCAGAATTCCTAAGCAGGCAGACTCTTGCATCCGGGAGAATGGTTCCTCCATCCGGAGGTGTTTCAACAGTTAGTTGAAAGTAGGTACCGCTTAGTGTATCTTTTTACTCCGATAGCCATGCTTCCACGAGTACTGAAAAAGGTGAAGAGAGAGGGTGTTCCAGTGCTTCTAGTAGTGCCGGATTGGCCGTGCAGGGCCTGGTACACCAACGTACTCTTCATGGCAGGAGGTCGGTCGTGGTGGTTGCCAATTCGCCCAGACCTTCTGACCCAAGGTCCCTTTCGTCATCTAGGTTTGCAATGCTTGGCTTTAACGGCGTGGCTGTTGAGGCCATGATCCTAAGAGCTAACGGCTTTTCGAATCGGTTGTTGCAGACCATGCTCCGTGCTTGAAAACCAGCTTCGGTCAAAATATATCATTGTGTCTGGAGGACATATATGGTTGGTGCGAAAAGAAGGGATATCCTACGTCGTCTTTTCGTCTGGCCAGGCTACTGAGGTTTTTGCAGGATGGCTTGGATGCAGGTTTGCGTCTTAGTTCTCTTAACGGTCAGGTGTCAGCTCATTCGATCTTCTTTCAAAGAAAACTTGCTGTCATTCCTGATGTGCAAACTTTCATTCAAGGTATTCTCCATGTTCAACCTCCTTATGTTCTGTTGAAGTAACTTTTAACAAACTAACAGAAATGCATATAAGCTCATATATTTAAGATTAGGGTCTGTAATTTTAAGAGAACGTGTACACTATACACATATTGTATAACAAGAGACACGTCTTTAGTAATTTTCTCTTTCATCCAGTCTGGGGGACACTGCTTTACCATGGGTTGTGGAGGGGAGCTGGGAGTTGGCACCTAACTAGTTAACTTTAGTGCTGCTGATAGACCCCTCCCCTCTACAATCCCCCTGCCTCTTCCTGTACAATCCAGTTTTTTTTAGGTGCCCTGGAGTTGGGCAGCCTTTTTGTTTAGTGCTTTTTTTTTTTTTTTTTTTATTCAAACCTGTTCCTAGTCAAGAAGCCGGATTGCTCCTTTCGGCCCATCCTAAACTTAAGGGGCCTCAACGTTCACTTAAGGGTGGACAAATTTCGGAGGGAATCTCTGAGGTCAGTAATAAACGGCCTAGAGATAAATCAGTTCATGGCGTCCATAGATATAAAGGACGCTTATCTCCACATTCCCATTTGGATCCACCACCAGTCTCTCCTCAGATTCTCGGTAGGATCTGCTCACTATCAGTTTCGGGCCCTCCCCCTTTGGCCTCTCAACTGCGCCAAAGGTCTTCACGAAGATTATGTCAGTTATGGCAGCATGTTTTCACCTGCAGGGAGTTCAGGTCCTTCCTTACTTGGACGACCTACTCATCAAGGCTTCCTCAGAAGTTTGCCTGCGTTATCACCTGTCCCTCACCCAGGCAGTTCTCGAGGGCCACGGTTGGCTGATAAATTTAAAGAAATCCCAGTTGATCCCGTGTCAGCGCATGGTATTCCTGGGACTCATCATGGACACCAGAAGGCAAAGAGTGTTTCTCCCAGCAGAAAAAATCTCCTCTATTCAGTCGGTAACCTCCCAGGTTTTGTCTTACCCAAGCCCCTCAATGCACTTGTGCATGAGGCTACTCGGAAAGATGGTGGCCTTTTTCGAGACCATTCCCTTCGGGCGAGCCCACTCTCGATGTTTCCAATGGGATCTGCTATCGAAGTGGTCAGGGTCACACCTACACCTGAAAAGTCAAAAGATCTCTCCATCTCAAAAAGCCAGAGAATCTCTTCTGTGGTGGATGTGTCTGAACAACATGAGCGTGGGAAAATCCTTCGCACAATGGTCATGGATCATAGCCACGACAGACGCCAGCCTGAGGGGCTGGGGGGCGGTAATCCTTCACCTCCGACTCCAAGAGATTTGGTCGCCTCAGGAATCAACTCTTCCGATAAATGTTTTGGAACTGAAGGCCATTCTCTTGGCTCTCCGGGGAGCCCAGTCTTTTCTTCAGGGCCAACCGGTCAGAATTCAGTCCGACAATGCCACGGTTGTGGCATATGTCAACAGACAAGGAGGAACCAGGAGTGCAGCGGCTATGGAGATTGCAGCCCAAATATTTGTTTGGGCGGAGCAATATGTCCCGGCAATATCGGCGGTTTTCATTCCAGGAATAGAAAACTGGGAGGCGGACTATTTAAGTCGAAACCAGCTGATGCCGGGGGAGGGGTCTCTTCATCCGGATGTCTTCCAGTCTCTGGTTCTCAGGTGGGGTCTTCCGGACATAGACCTCATGGCCTCCAGACACAACCGGAAGGTCCACAGGTTTTGCGCAAGGGCAAGGGATCCCTTAGCGACGGCAGTGGACATTTTGACGATGTCATGGGAGTTCAGGTTGGGTTACCTGTTCCCCCCAATTCCTATGCTTCCTCGAGTTCTCAGAAGAGTTCGGCAGGGCCTTCTACCAGTAATTCTGGTCGCTCTCCCTTGGCCGCGCCGAGTGTGGTACGCAGACATCATATCTATGGCGGAAGGGCCGGGGTTCCGCCCTCCGTATCGAATCGACTTGCTTCTGCAAGGTCCATTCCATTTCCAAAATGTACCTCAGCTCAATTGAACGGCATGGCTGTTGAAGCCAGCCTCTGGAAGACTAGAGGTTTTTCGCCCAGTGTAATTCAGACTCTGATGCGAGCCAGGAAACCTGTTTCTTCTCAAATTTATCACCGGATTTGGAAGGCCTACATTAGATGGTGCGAAAATAGGACGTGCCACTCGTCTTCCTTTAAGCTTTCCCGTCTATTAGCCTTCCTTCAATATGGCTTGGAAGCAGGCCTTCGGTTAGGTTCCCTAAAGGTCCAGGTTTCGGCATTGTCGGTATTTTTTCATAAGAAATTAGCCGAATTGAAAGACATTAGGACTTTTTTCCAGGGAGTTTTACATATCCAACCTCCCTATGTCCATCCTACAGCTCCATGGGATCTCAACATGGTGCTGGATATGCTCAAAGGCCCGCCCTTTGAACTTTTGAGCAAGGCTGACTTAAAGTGGTTGACCTGGAAGGTCCTTTTTCTTTTGGCTATCGCTTCGTAGAGGTTCCGAATTAGGAGTTCTGTCCTGTAAGGAACCATATTTGGTTTTCCACGAGGACAGAGCGGTGTTAAGAACTCTCCCTTCTTTCGTCATCTTCTTCCCATGCAGATCAGCTATCGATGGAAAAGTTAGATGTGGTTAGGGCTCTCCGCACTTATGTTAGGAGATCTTCCCTAATTAGACGTACTGACTCTCTATTTGTCCTTTATGACGCTAATAATAGAGGCTGGCCAGCCTCAAAACAGTCCATTGCAAGATGGATTACGTCTACCATCAGACAGGCTTATATAAAGGCTAGCCGTCCTGTGTCGGAGAGAATCACAGCCCATTCCACCAGATCGGTAGGGGCGTCGTGGGCAGCAAGGAATGGTGCTTCTGTGGACCAGCTTTGCAGAGCAGCCACCTGGTCCTCTGTCCATATGTTTACTAAATTTTATCAATTTAATGTCTTTGCATCAGCCCATGCAAATTTCGCTCGTAATGCCTTGCGAGCGGGATATTCAGAGTAGTCCCACCCTTTAGGGGCTGCTTTAGAACGTCCCCATGGTAAAGCAGTGTCCCCCAGACTTGATGAAAGAGAAAAGAGGATTTATGTACTCACGTTAAATCCGTTTCTCTGATTCCGTCTGGGGGACACTGCGATCCCTCCCTTCTGTTATTTTTCTGTGTGCTCTTGTTTGACTGCCCTTTTTTCTCCTGGGGCTTTTTAAAACTAACTGGATTATACAGGAAGAGGCAGGGGGATTGTAGAGGGGAGGGGTCTATCAGCAGCACTAAAGTTAACTAGTTAGGTGCCAACTCCCAGCTCCCCTCCACAACCCATGGTAAAGCAGTGTCCCCCAGACGGAATCAGAGAAACGGATTTAACGTGAGTACATAAATCCTCTTTTCCATTACTGCACAATTAATGAACAAAACAGATTAGATAATTGTCATGTGATTGTATTTAACAATATCACCGGATATGTCCAAAGAAATATTGGCACCGTTAAAGGTCAAGCTGACCGTCCAATAGAACATGAGCCTGATTCATCAAGGTACGCATACGCATCTGCGTTGCATACTTTGAGTGACGCAAACCGTTATATTTGGGTTGGAGTTTGAGTTGACTTTGAGTGCCGTATCTGCTCTGTTTGCGCTGCGTATGTGGTGTTTTACGTAGCTGAAGTCCCGTTTCGTGCATGTGCAGAGTCGACTAGCAGATGCGTATGCGTTTGCGTACCTTGATGAATCAGGCCCCATGTTATTTTAATGATAGAGTGCCAGTAGTGATGTAAGCTGGGAAGGTGTGTTTTGAAGTAAGAAGGAGTTTCATATTCTATAAAAGAATAAGTTAATCAAATATAGGGTGTCAATTGGCATTTGAGACCCTGGGCGTATGTCTGCTTCGTCCAGTATGGCTGTATCTATGTATAGTACCTTTTTAATAAATTAAAGAAATATTATATTTTGGAAACCTGCTCATCTCATTTATTATTTAAAGAGACGGAAAAGAAAATAACTTATACAGTTCCCCCGGTTTCGCCATGGGATATGAATTTGGTGTTGAGGGCTTTACAGCAACCACCGTTTGAACCATTAACTACGGTGGATTTCAAATTTCTAACTTTGAAAACGGTTTTTCTTTTGGCCATTTCTACGGCATGCAGAGTTTCAGAGCTTGCTGCTTTGTCTTGCAAGCCTCCTCTGCTGGTTTTTCATGAGGATAGGGCAGTTCTTCGAACCAAGCCCTCCTTCCTCCCTAAAGTTGTATCTAAGTTTCATTTGAATCAGGACATTGTTATTCCGGCTCTATCCGATTCCTCATCTTCTGATAACGATGAGTCTTTTTGTTATCTTGATGTTCGTGCCTTGCGAATTTATGTTAAAAGATCACAGAAATTACACAAAACTGAGGATCTTTTGATTCTTTATGATGCTCACAAAAGAGGCTGGCCAGCTTCTAAGGTGACCATTGCTAGGTGGATTACGGCTGTTATCTGTCAGGCTGACAGTGGGGCAGGGGAGCCTGTCCCAGATAATCTACGGGCGCATTCTACAAGATCTGTAAGTGCTTCCTGGGCGGCTTGCCATGGTGCCTCCAGTGAACAATTGTGTAAAGCGGCCACGTGGTCTTCTGTACACACTTTCACAAAGTTTTACAGATTTAATGTGTTTGCCTCTAGGGATGCAAGTTTTGGGAGAAAGGTGCTTCGGGCCGTTTCTTCTGAGCGTTCCCTCCCATGAGACAGCTTTGGGATGTCCCCAAGGTCCAGGTGTCCCCCAAGGATGTGAGAGAAAATGGGATTTTTATACTTGCGTAAAACCGTTTCTCAATCCATTGGGGGACACCGGGCACCCACCCTTAATGTTTCTGTTTGACAAAGTTTATTCTCTTTTCTTTGGTTTCTCCCTTTCTGTGGGCTTGGTTAAACATTGACTGGGCTCTAGCAGGAGGTGGGCTATAGAGGGGGAGGAGCCAGAGCTTTGTTTAACTAAAGTTTAAGTGCCAGTGTTCACCTGTCTCTACTCTATACCCCAAGGTCCCAGTGTCCCCCAATGGATTAAGAGAAACGGATTTTACATAAGTATAAAAATCCCATTTTTAATACTTTCAAAAGTATAGTGTTTAGTTGTGCCTATGAAGCCTGTTATTATTTAATTAATTACATCTTAAAGACTAATAACACAGGCATTGTTGGATCTATATATGTTAAGTTTGGTTAAAGGGCTTAAGATAACATTCAATTGTCTATATTATACTGTTTGAATTTGTATATGCTGTACCATTTTTTCAAATTAACAATAACAGAATTTAAAAAAAAAAAAGATTTATTTTTACATAATTACTTGTTTAACATGTAACACATTTATTTCCCAGGAAGAACTGGTGACTTGACGTCAAAGCAAAAACATAGCTTTGCAGAATGCTCAACTCAAATTTCTAATGTACCTGCAGGTAGTTTTCAAATTTTATTAGTGTAATAATTTCTATAAAGATTTTCGAAATAAGTGCTGCTGTATATCTAACTGCACATATAAACCATTTAAAATGTACCATACTTGCCTTTATTTGTTGTTAGCCTCTGAGGACTTAGTTGATGAGGAAGAAGAAGAAACGGAAATGTTATTTCACGGTCCTGGTGACACCCTTCACAGCACAGAAGTTTAAGTGAAGCCCTAAGCTGAGGGCAATTAAAATTTTGTGTTATACCTCATCAGCACTGACATTAGGGGTTAAACAATTTGTGGCAGCCAGCCTATCACTCCTGGGGGAGTGGTTTTCCAAGAGGGCATAAATTAGCTTGGAGCTGTGGGCTGGCTCTCTCTTAGTCCTGGATGTCAGATAGGAGACAACTGCTGTGACTGAAGGCTTGTATTGTATACTTGTATTCTGTCATTGTGTTCATTTGTTTTCTCTCTTGCCTGTCCTTTTATCCTTTTCCTCATATCATTTCCTCCTCTATTCTTTTGCTGGCTTTTCTCTTTCTTTTCCTCCCTTCTGTGTCCTTAGCTCACTGTCCGTTTTTTAACTTGTCTCCATTGTTACAACCAACCCCGCCCCCCCCCCCTCCCTGCTACATAGAGAATTGCCCAGTTCAGACTATAGCCCCTGTAGTAGTTTGGTTACCTTGCCCAGTAGTGTTCAGCATGTCCCGTCCCCGCCGAAATGCAGGCCCCCCCAGCCCACTTCCAGGAGAGTGGGGAGAGTGTTCCCTTCGTTCGGGCGGTAGCCCCGCCCCCCAGAGCCACATTGGCAGCCATTTTAAAAGTACAAGAGGCGCCTGCAAACGGTGAAGGGGAACCTCTCACCGCCGCAGGTGCTGGGACATTGGTGGCGCCGGGGCTCGCTAGGAGCTCCGGTAGTCAGGGGAAGCAGAGGAAGCCAATAAAGTGCCTGTCAGTGGTGGCGGAGACCCGCCCACCGCTGCAGGCAGAGACCCGCCCACCGCTGCAGGCGCTGGCAATGTGATGGCACCGGAGCTCAGTAGGGGCTCCGGTCAGCTGGTACAGGGCAGGGAAAGTGCAGTAGGGCCTGTGTGTGGTGGAGGGGAGCCTCACACCATCACAGGTTCGGGGGGCACCTGAGGGTAATAGGGGCTCAGCTAGTCAGGAGGCTAATATCCCTGGGAGTGCGATAGTTAATGAGCCTGTCAGCAGGGGAGGGGAGCCTCTCACCGCGGCAGGCAATTTAATTGTACTGGCACCGGAGACCACTAGCGCTTCCGTTCGCCAGGTAGGTAATAAAAGAGGCAAATTCAGAAGGTCACGGGCTCCTGAACGGGCTGTGCGCCCTGCTAACTCTGGAGCACGCAAACATATGAGAGGCGGTAATAGGAGTAGGGGAGGTAGGAGGTTATCCCCATCAGCTAATCGCGGACGGGATAGTGATTCAGCCCCACTGTGCAGAAATACCGTTAGTAATAATGAGGTGGCGAATGTAAATGAGCAGACGGTGGTTTCAGTAAGCAGGGGCCGTTATGTTGATGCACAAGCTTCTGGTTACGTTGCACAAACACCCCCTACGATACATATGCAGAGTTTGATAATACCTAGTAGCGCCGTTAGGCCGTCCCCTCCCCCTGACAGTCAATGGAGTCATAACATTGGAGGTGCTCAAACGGGGTATGCCCACACAAGATTGCCCCCGCTAATGCCAGAGGGCTGATCAAGGCATAAAGGTCGCCCACTTTCATTGGGAGGTCCTTCCGCGGCATTGGGGGCCCCGAACATAATTGGAACGCGGTCCCCTATGTCGGATCAAAGTTAATACTTTCCATGGTCACGGTTCACACCAGGTATGGGATTACGGTCAGGGGGACACTTAGCAGGCACTGGTTCATCTTGGGTTCCTTCGGGGGTGGCCAATATATTGCCTTATCGTGGGCGAGCGGTAGCGCAGCCGGGGAACCCCTCTTTTGTTGCTTACAATAATCAGTTGCAGTATGGGCAACTCTCCCACGTGCAATACATTCAGGCAGGTAATAATGCAGCCTGGCCCCTTACACCCCCCCCCCCCCCCTCAGAAACAAGGGGAACAGAGTGTGGCTAGACAATGGATTGCTCCCTATCCGCCGCAGGAGAGAGGCCTGTCGCAGATCGGAGCAAACTTATCATTTGGTCAGGGACCATTTCAACCTGCAGGTCCCATTCAAATCCCTGCTCCCTATCCAGCTGGCGTGCCTTGGGATCAGCTACAAACCTTGGTTGTGGGTAGTGGTACTAGCCGGGACAATAGGGCCTTAATGTCGCTCAGCGGGTCGGGGCAAGGTGGTGCAGTAATGGTTGTGTTGCCGTCTGCTAACCTTTCTTCTCGCCCAGTAACACAAGCACAGCAAGGAAATGAAAGAGACGCGGTTGGAGGAGCTCCGATGGAACAAGCTGCAATGCCGGCCAGTGGACACGATGCGCCAGGAATCATCACAGCAGCCGCTGGGTCTCAAGCCATCGCCCCACAGCCAGGACAAGGGATTCCGGTTCCCATTGCTGGTGAGAACACTTCTTTATTGGCACAACACCCCTTTACACATAGCGCTCCAATGTCATCTACTGATGACGATTCGTCGGATGACGAGCAAGGGCCGCGCAAGCTGCTGCGATAGCTAAAAGAACATTTGGTTCTACCGGTGAAAGCAGCTCCCGCAGTAGCTTTGCCGCGTGCCCCATGGTGTGCTGTGACAATACGGCGCTACTGACAGGAGTGAGACCAAGGATTCCTAGTGGATATGTTTTCACTAACAAAACAATCCAAAAAGCAGTTAACAGCAGCATGTAGTAGAGGGGAATAGGCGAGGAAGCTTACCGTTCATTTTATAACTGGCTGTCAGGCTACTGTGTCTTCGCGGCTGTTACTTAGAGACCAGACCTGAGGTGCTGGTAGACGTATGGCGCTATCTGCACCTCATAACGGAGATGGTAGTTAATGATGGTCCTACAATATGGCGTAGGTACGACAAAAGTTTTAGGGAGAAAGCCAATGGGATGTAGCGTATTCCCCTTGAATGCAAGGATGTAGAAACGTGGTCGAAGCTTATGCGGCCTCAGAGTGAGGAGCAACGGCGAAGTGTCAGGTTTCCAGGAGGAGGGGGGCGTGGCGCCCTCTGCCGTAAGCAGAACAGATGTTTTGCTTTCAATAATTCCACCTGCAACAGGGGGGGGACACCTGCAGGTACAGACACGCCTGCGCGAACTGTAGAGGTCCGCACCCAGTGAGGGAATGCACCAGGAATGCTCCAGGTGCAGGAAGGGGGCGGGGTATGTCGGGACCCCCTGGGCAAGGCCCCATCCCCCATTAAGTTAGATGTGTTAGTTAGATGGCTTGGTTTCTTTCCTGATGCCGCACAAGCCAAGTTTCTGAAAGAAGGTTTTACTGCAGGTTTTAGACTTCCCATCTCCGGGCTGGTACGGTCCGGGAATTTGAAGTTTTTCCAGAGGTAGTACTCGAAAAGGTTAATAAGGAAGTTGCCTTAGGAAGGATGCAGGGTCCTTTTCAGTCTCCTCCGTTGGCGAACTTCATTTTATCCCCTATAGGCGTAGTGCCTAAAAAAGCGGAGGGTAAATACCGGTTAATTCAGCATCTGTCTCACCCTCTGGGTTCGTCGGTAAATGATGCCATAGACGCTCGCCACAGCTCGGTAATTTACCAGTCTTTCGAGGAGGCTTTGGGCCTAGTGAGATTTTATGGGAAAGGCGCACTTCTAGCTAAGCTAGATATCGAGTCTGCATTTAGGCTTCTCCCGCTCCACCCAGAATCTTTTATATTTATGGGTTTCAAAATCCAAGACAGCTATTATATTGATTGCTGTCTTCCTATGGGCTGTTCGCTATCATGTTCGTTTTTTGAGTGCTTCAGCTCCTTCCTGCATTGGTGTATACAAGCAGGAACAGGCCACGTTGGTGTAGCACACTATTTAGATGATTTTTGTTTATAGGCCCAGGTTCATCCCATTTGCTCTGAAGTATTGTTTGCAGCAAAAGCTCTTTTTGCTGTTATGGGAGTACCTATAGCCCATGACAAAACGGAGGGTCCAGCCCCTTGTTTATCATTTCTGGGAATAGAGATAGACACCACTGTAGGATGTTGTCGCTTGCCCAGGGATAAGATTGAGAAACTGCGAACAATTATATCGGAGGTCCTGAGTTCAGACACTAGCTCGCTGCGGCGGATCCAGTCACTCCTAGGTACATTGAATTTTGCTTGTAGGGTGATCCCTATGGGCAGGATATTCAGTAGGAAGTTACAATTGGCCACAGCCGGCATGACAAGGCCTCATGTGCGGATTCGTTTAGCATCCGAAATTCGGGCAGATCTTAAGATCTGGGCGATTTTCTTGCAAGATTTTAATGGCGTGCGGATTTGGCCTGAAAGTCCAGTATCTAGTAGAGAGTTAGAACTGCACACGGATGCTTCCGGAGCCCACTTGATCAACAGAATGGCCTAGTTAAGAACATGTTTGGGCTAGAGCCGTTTCCCATAGTACTGTCCCTGGAGCTCTGGGCGAAGAGTTTGTCTGGCCAGAACGTAGTGTTCTGGTGTGACAATCTCGGGGTAGTTCAAGCTATTAACCGACAAACCGCTTCCTCTCTGCCGGCAGTTAATTTATTGCGCAGATTGGTGTTGCGTTCTTTAGAGTTTGACATATCATTCCGGGCCAAACATGTTCCAGGTATAGAGAATCACATAGCCGTCTCTTTATCACTTTGCTGGCGGCGATTACGGTCTTTAGCACCCCAAGCTAGCCTAATCGGTATTTCCTGTCCCCTTTCCGCTTGGCAGATGGTTGAGCCGGTAATCGTCGTTGGCTGCTTCCACGAGAAAATCGTACAGAACTTCCTGGCAGCAATGGCAATTGTTCCTGAGTTCGTACCCGGGCAGTCACCCTTCACCCTTCAGAAGGATCCCATGTTAGATTTCATGTGGAGTAGGTACCATCAAAATCCAATATGGCCACTACCCTGTCAGGGATTTTCTTCATGGCACGTCTGCATAGTGTGGCGGACCCCACTAAGGGCTTCATGATCTCCAAAGCATTGAGAGGTTGGGCAAAGGAACGGCCGGTGGAAGCGGACGCAAGACGTCCCATTTCTACAGTTATTTTGAGGCTATTGGTGAGCGCTCTCACGGCTGTTGCAGTGGATCAGTACGAAGCGCTCCTTTTCAGTACGGCGTTTTGCATGGCCTTCCATGGGGCTTTTAAAAAAAGCAAGCTGGTTGCGCGATCTAACTTAGATATTGGTAATGCGCTATTGGCAAAGTATACATACATTACAGATTCACACGTGGTTTGTAAATTGGCCCGCTCAAAGACTGACCAACTTAGTAAAGGGCATTGGTTTAACATAGCAGCACAGGAAGATACGGGCATATGCCCGGTGGCATGGTGCTCAAAATTTTTAATAGTTCGCCCTAAAGAAGGAAGGATGTGGCCGATACATGCAGATGGTTCACCTCTTTCTAAATTCCAATTTAATGCAGCGTTTAAACATGCATTGGTGTATGTGGGTTTATACCCGTCGCTCTATGATACCCATTCATTTAGAATCGGGGCTTCCACTGCCGCAGCAGAAAGAGGCGAGTCGCCCTCTGTTATACAGGCAATAGGCCGTTGGAAGTCAGGAGCATATAAGTCATATATACGCCCGCAACCCTAGCATAAGGTAAATGCTGCCCCACCATGGTGATAAACTTGGGCTCTGCTGCTTGTCGCTTTTAGCGAGGGCGTGAGGGTTTTTTTTCCCTGTTCTCACTGGATCAAGGTCTGATTGGCTATGGGCCTCCAGAGTTTGCAGGTTTTTTGTCCTTCACTTTGGTTATCGCTGCCTACTACTTCCCATCATCGTTCACTGTCTACTACAGGTATTCATATATTATGTCGGCTTGTACGGCTGATTGTATTCAGGAAAAGTGGGCAGAATATTAGTTGGTAATATGTAAAGTGTGCACTTAGGTGTTTACACTTGGTAAGCTATGAGCAGCATGCACGTTGGTCAGTCTTTGTTAAAGCGGCTCTTGTGATGGGATCGCGCTTGGTGGAATGTAATCTCTAACATGCAGGGGTTGGTAAGGTAAAGCGGGTCCACAGTCATGGGAACTGCTTGGTTTTAACATTTATACTGCATTTTATAGTGGTTTTGTCTGACGTATGTCAATTTGAGGGGATAAAGCGGTCTCACGGTTCATTGGACCTGCTTGGTGGTAAGCCCTCGATAATTTTATATTTTAAGGATGAAGATATGACATATGTCAGTGGATGGAGGTTAAAGCGGTCTGGTAGTAGCACGTAGACCTGCGTGTTTTTTTTAAAAAAAACTGTTTATACCCATATTTAGGCGCTGCAGCTTTGGAGGATAAAGCAGTCTTATGGTGCACATTGACCTGCTTGGTATTTGAACCTTCAATATTTAGTATGTGTACACTCCAGTTAATGTAGGTTAAAGCGGTCTCATAGTTGGACCGGCTTGGTATTCTAATTTATGATAAAGCGGTTCGTTAGTTGCACCGGAACCTGCTTGGTGTGTGTACCTCCAATTTTAATATGTTATATGGGTAAAGTGGTCTCTTGAAAGTTGCACACAGACCTGCTTGGTCTTGGTACCTCCAATTTTTTCTTTGATGCGAAAAAGTGAAATGGTAAACAGTTGCTCATAGACTGCTGGGTAGTTAAGCTTCAAGATTAGCTTGTAATATGACCTACTGTGGTGTGCAGAGGTTGGATTCCACCAGCGGATATATATATTTAGTTCAAATGAGCAAATGATTTTACGGCCCTAACAAATTATATTTTTGGTCTTAGGTTTGCAGAAGACTAACATATGGGTAATAGGCCACTCACATGTGTATTGGGCCGAGAAACATCATATGGCCTACGACTGGTCCCTATTTACCAACCCAGTAACATTCAGATGGGTTGGAAGGAGGGGAATGTTATGGCCTGCTATCATGCCACTTCTGGGCAATGAAATTAATCATTTTCGCCCCCCTGATATTCTGTTGGTACATGCAGGCGGAAATGATCTAGGCCATGCCATATCCTTGGATTTAATTATGAATATAAGAGGATTTGAGAGCGTTGCACACTAGATGTCCTGGGATTAGGATAGGTTGGTCCCACATTATCCCCCGCCTTGCTTGGAGAATTCCCATCGCCCCTCCCATTATGAAATCTATAATTAGGAAGGTCAATAAGGCCGCAAGTAAAGTGGTTGAAGCCTTAGGTGGGTTTGCTATCGCTCACCCATGGATCACGGTGAGGCACACCCATTTTTTCCGTCCAGGCGGGGTGCACCTCACAGATGAGGGCATGGAGTGGTTTATAATTCACGTTTATAGGCATTTAGGTCCCTTAGTGCTTTCTCTGTGTGGCGGGCCAGGTACCCGTTAAAGGGTCCTGGCTGTGGGTAGGAGAGCAATGCAGTCAGCGACTAATCGAAGGTGCTACCGTTTAATTGGCCGCACGTCACTGCTCCTTTTGCAGTAACCTGACTTGGCCTCTGGGGCGGAGGATATCCTGTCGTATGCGACAATGTGAGTCCAGAAGGGGGCAGTCACGATGACGCCAAGTTTAGTACCGACCAATCGTAAAGACTTGGTGGGATCCGTAAAGTCTTGGGACAGCAGTATTTAGTTTCACCTTACGCTGTATTGGTTTAAAGTTTAGTCGTTAGCTGACTGCTTCGCTCTCGTCGCTATTCAGTTTTAAAATAAAATTCTTCCACTAAATAAATACGCCATTTTTTTTCGCCAAACTTATCTCTGGTGTCCGTGTCGTTATTTTAGATAAGAAGGTGTTAAGTGTTCTATTAACACTGAGCATTTTAAGGAGTAATAGTGGAGAGGACTTTACTACTGAAGACACTAATCCTTTTCCAATTCATGACACATCACGCACCTCCTCACACTCGCAAGTGACAATAATAGAAAGGCCCACAGACAACACTGAATCCACTCCTGTGTCTGAAACCACAGCTATACCCACCATGGCTGAAATTCGCAATTTATTCACTAATATTTTACACCAATTTTTCACAGGTTATAGTGGATGGCGTTCACCAAGATCTTCAACAAATGAATAGATCAATTAGAGATCATACCAGGAATCCAAGCAATTGCTGTAACAGTATAGCTTGTGCTTTAGAGAAAATAGCATAAACCTTTGTTGACATAAGCATTTCTTGTTGTTTGTTTTTTATAACTCAAAATGAAGGCACAAGACGAACATCCTTTGATCAAATATTCCACACTTTTGAATTGATAGTTATCCAATACTACTACTATATTAAGTGATGCGGAGTCTACTAAGTTTTCAAATGCAAAACACACCATTAAGTATTTCACAATCCTTTCCTTTTTCCACTACTACCGACACAATCTTAAGTGATGCTGAAAAATCAAGCCACAGAATATCAACAGTATTAACAGATGAAGATTCTAACACATTATTACATACACCAACAGTCTTACGAGATGTAGTATATTCCAGTAGTCAGACAGGATCTTTAAGTACAGTGAGCTGCCATACCGGTAGCCCTGAACAGACATCAGTTAGAGTGAAAAGAACAATAAAACTTCCTCAACGCTATTGGGATTGGTGAAAAAAAGGTACATAATGAAAGATAATTTATTTAAAAATAAATAAATTGTTATGAAATAGTAAAAGAAGATCGAAAAATGCAAACCCCCCAAAAAATAATGGACACAATAGATTTATTTTGAAATTAATTTTTTGAATTTGTGATTTAAGTAACCAATTTTTTCTTTTGGGTTCCTGCTTAGGTAAAAAAAAGAAAAGAAAGCAGGATGATATTTTTGCAACATCACCACGGACCAATGGTGATTTTAATGTTTTATTTATGATCTGTACATTTTAACATAACATGATGGACACCTCAGTGTTTCAGCCAATGAAGCCCATTGTAAACTGAATATCTACACCATCAAACTCCATGTTTTATTGGATTTTCATAATGGTTTTATTGTACATAGACCCCCCCAAAAAATACTAAATGGTATAGGAATGTTCCCTAAAATTGTATTTATTTTTTTTGTCTACAACTAAATATATGTCAATATTTTTTTTAGAAGGTTTATATTTGTAAAACAATACTTATTATGTAATGTTTTTTTATTTTACAGAACTCAAGCAACTGTTTAGATCTATTTTGAAGACAGAAGATACAATTTCGACTCCTCCGAAGAATAGTGAACCTCTCGCCACCATCACTTTGGACAGTAACAGACCGTCTTCAAGCAGCTGAATGTGTTGTTGAACCAAATGTGTTAATGCAGCAGGACTCAGTTACACTTTATGTAATGTCTTGTGAAAGCAAAGAACAAGACTTACCTCAAGCGCCACAACCTGTATTACAAAATCCACATGATCCGTATATGTTAAAAAAAGAAAAAAAAAATAAGGCCCAGAAGGAAAAAATATTTAAAGTTCACTAAGCTAAGAGTTGAAAACCAAATGTTAGAGATGTTGGGTGACATAAAAAAGTAGCAAGTGGAAATTGAAAAAAAAAAAATTAATGCTATGGTTAATATTCTAAAAGAGAATGTGGAAAGTCTAGCAGAGATGCAAATGACCAATCACAGTCATTTTATGGGAGAATTTACAAAATTCAGTCGAGACAAGCTTGTGGCACTCTCATTAGCTAGTAGTAACGGTACCACTAGCACGGTGTTTCACAAACTGTGCGCCAGCGTGGTCACAGGGGCAGGGCCGCCATCAGGGGAGTACGGGGGGGGGGGTACTGTTGTACCGGGCCCGGGCTCACCAGGGGGCCCGGTACAACAGCACAACACAAACTTACCTGGGGGCCCGCTGTCTTGCTCCACGATCTCCGCTGGTCTCCCCTTGCCTCTGCTACTCTGCGCTGATGTCTTCAGCCTGGCACCAGAATGCGATCGCAGGGGTGGAGGAATCATTCCCCTGCGATCATGTGATCTGCCTGTGACAGCCAGGCAGCTGCCAATCATGATCGCAGGGGAATCATTGCTCCGGCCTTGCGATCATGTGATCCTCCCTTGTCACTGATGGTGTGGTGTGACCTGACGTCACACCACTGTTCCCGCCGCTGAAGAGGAGGAGGAAGAAGCAGCAGAAGAAGAAGAATGAGCAGCAGCTGCAACACTTCTAACTAAGTATATTTTAAAGATTTTATTTTCCAGGTTTTTCTGTTTGTTTCAAGGGGCTGCATTAATAAAAATTAAAACTGTAATTAATGTGCTT
This sequence comes from Mixophyes fleayi, assembly GCF_038048845.1. Lineage (NCBI taxonomy): Eukaryota > Metazoa > Chordata > Amphibia > Anura > Limnodynastidae > Mixophyes > Mixophyes fleayi. The sequence continues at coordinate 43,880,896 of NC_134408.1, forward strand.
CCAGATTTTATTTATTAAATATATTTTGTCATTTTCACTTTCCCAACCCCTTTAAGTGCACATTGATTTTGCATGAAAGGCTTTTTCACATTTGCCTGTTTCTCTGTCACTGGATAACCATTGACATCATATAGTATGGGTTTATTTCCACTCTCTCTTCTGCAGTAACCACCCAGTGTTATGCATATTGTATTTTAACTTCAATCTTTTAATATTATTTCAACATTGCTCTGATTTTTATTTCGGAATTTCATTTTTATTAATGCGGACCCTGTTGTTATTGTTGAATATTTTTTTTTATTGAAAAGGTAATAAGTGTATGGTTTACCATTCAGGTTTGGTAACCTGTTTACAATTGGATATTACAATTGGATATATATATATATATATATTTATACATATTTACATTTGTGTGTAGGAATATGAGATTATTTGTAGATATATATGCATATTTCTGTTATAGTGTATTCATATGTACATTAGGTTTAGCCTGACTTGCCCTCCTATTTCCCTATCTAATTTATATTAATAGTGAGGGATACCCTAGGTTAGTTCAGCTCTTGCACCAGTAGGGAGTAGAGCGCAAACCTATATTTTTATTAATAAAAATTACTGTTATCTTTAATTACCACCCGTATTAATAACAGAGTTTCTTCTGAAACTGGAAATAATTATAGCTAGATACAACTTAATTTTTTTCTGTTTTTTAGCCGTGAGTAAATGCCTTATTGAGTATTGTGTTGCAGTAGAATGTTGGATATGTATATGGTGCTGATTGATGTTAAGGTGACGTGACATAAAACACCTTTGGGCAGCGCTGCATGTGGTTGGTCAGACAGCAGCAGGAGCAGCTTGATGATTATATATTAGTCTGCGTTACTTTAATATGTAATAACCTATTAATGTTAATTTATGACATGTTACTTGTTACTGGGCTTAACAGTTACTGCTGAAATGGACATTGTTATAGCAGGACATTACTATATAACTGTTTGCATATTTGGTGGTTATTATTGGGGATCATTGTTACAGCTGGCCTATTACTCAGAATTTTAAAATCCACACTGATTGCACTTTGCACAGTGGCTTAGTTGATGGCACTTTTGCCTCACAGCACTGGGGTTATGAGTTTGATTCCTGACCACAGCCTTATCTGTCTGAAGTTTGTATGTTCTCCCCGTGTTTGCGCCGGTGTCCTCCCACACTACAAAAACATGCTGGTCGGTTAATTGACTGCTATCAAAATTGACCCTAGTCTCTGTCTGTATATGTATGATAGGAAATTTAGACTGTAAGCTCCAATGGGGCAGGTACTGATGTGAATGAGTTCTCTGTACAGCGCTGTGGAATTTAATGATATTGTTGTATTAGTTGAATACACTTTGTTGCACTGCTGTGAGTGAGATAGTTGGAGAAAGTGATTCCACCCCCCTAGTTTACAGTAGTAATTTAATAGAGAAATCCTGTCACCATTTAATATGGTATAAAAATCTGTTCAAATATGGTATATTTAATATGGTATAAAAGTGGTATAAAAATCTGTTTTTTGTTTATTTCTGATTATCACCCAGATGTAGTTAAAATATGAAAATCTGAAAGGTTTAACTACATTTGACGTTATATATTTTAAAACATAGTGGAGATCATTGACAAAGCGCACTGAGGGCGCACTGCAACACATCCTACTTTTTGCACCGGTGTGCCCCAGACGTCTGCGTGGCGCACACTAATGTTCCCACCGCCACTGTAGGAAGAAGGAGCAGAGGCTGCAAGTAAAGTAAATTTATTTGCTTCCTAATATATGTATTTGAACCTATGTCATTCTTTTTCTATCCAGATATTTTCCTGTATAAGACAGATAGAGGCTACAGCAATCAACATCTTTGTAAGTAGCCTTTGGTATCATCTTCTATTGTTTATCTTCCAAACACATATTACTTTCGTTTATATGTAGCATTTTATGTACAATACTCAGTATAGGAAAAGGTGACTATGAAACAAACGGAGTCATTAGCTTCTGTGGATAACAACAATTTCCTCCTAATTTTCATTCAGTGAGACAAATACGTCATCAAGTGGTTTTCAGTGACTTTGCAAAGGCATGCTTAGGTAAGGAGTTTTCTCTGTGGCGTAGAATTCCACTTTTAGCATTCTCTGTAGGGCAAGCTCCAAATGTTTTGTGTCACCTAGATGTGAGAACTAAGAAGATAATTCAACTGGTACATTATATACCTCTTAAAATGGTGCAGTATTTTTATGTTAATTGATTCACAATCTACATTACTCATTTTTATTGCAATATTTTGCTGATTTACATGGAGATGTGCTATTCACCATATGGGGAGTACAGGGGTACTGGCGTATGGCGCCCGGGCTCAATATGTGGGCCGTGGCGCAGGCTCACTAGGGGACCCGCTAGTCCACCACTGCTGTGTCCTCCCGGGCGTCGCCATTGCTGCTGTGAGCCTTGCAGCTGAAGGCAGTTGTCAAACGGCGATCAAAGATGAACGGCAGGGGAAAGATCGCTCCATTCACCAAGGTCATGTGACCCGCACCCTTTGTGTCACTTGAAGGTGTGACCTCATGTCACACTCATCTTCCCGCGATGAGGAAGGAACGCTCTACTGTCAAGACAGAGAGGCTGCAGCAACATTCTTTCTCTGTAATCTTTGTGAGTAATTTTATTTTACATTTTATAACTAGACAGGTTTAAGAAGTTTAGTGGTGCAGTGTTATTTTTTTTTTTTTTTAAGGGACTTCTTACATGCTTTTCAGAGCACCGAACGACCATAGTGGTAGATATGTAGGGTGGTCTGATGGACATAACAATGGCATGTATGGAGATTATGGTGAGTGTGGCATGTATGGAGATTATGGTGGGGGCATTTTCGGATCAGTGATGTGGATGTGCCAAGGTACAGTTTGGATGTATATATAATATAATGTGTGATCTTATATACTGGGTTCAATTATTGGTCGGCTTCCCATATCTAATGTGCCTATACATTTTCCAAACAGGTCCCAACATTCCATCCAGACAAGAAACCAGCAGCAGGTTGTAAAAGCTGAAATAACAGGTAAGGGAGAACAACACAGTCCATCAAGATCGTACAAAATTAAAGAATTTATCACATGTAACAGCACCCACGTCATCTACCTGCTACAATGTAACTGTGGAAAGCAATATATTGGGAGAACAATTAGACAACTAAAAGACAGAATTAGAGAGCACTTGAGGAATATTAGGATTGATTTTGAGAACCATCATGTATTATTTCAAGGAAGTACATAAATGTGAACACAAGGGCATGGACTTTGTGGGAATCAAAAAAGTCACCAAAAATTGGAGAGGAGGCAATGTGATACAGCGACTCAACAGGGAAGAAACAACAGGGAAGAAACAAAAGCCATTAGTTACTTAAAAAATAGTAACACCAGACGGTATGAACATCGAGATTAATCTTTCTCTCGGATTGTCAGATACGCCACATGCATGCAATTTACACAAATGCATGATTTATGGCTAATAATATATTGGGTACGTTATGGATTAATGGCGGTGATCAGCCAACCTAGACATACCTCTATGCCCAAACTCGGCCGACCTTGGAAGCCAAGCAGAGAGGGCCAGGTAAGTAGCGGAATAGGTGACTACCTGTGAATACCAGGTACAGTAGGTATAAACTCTCCCCTGTATATATTTTTCCATGGAGCTCATATATATTATACCCATTTAAAATACAGTTGGAGAACGTATAAGATTTTCTTCTGAAATGGCTAACTATGCTAGCAGTGTAAGTGTTTTACAGTTGTCATCCGATATAGGGCAATGTTTATATATATATATATATATATATATATATATATATATATATATATATATATATATATATATATATACACATACACACATATACACACACACACACACATATACACACACACACACACTTATAATCTAGCACGCACAAGAATCAGTCGTGTACTACTGTCTCCTATCTCCTGAACCTTAATCATAATCAACAGAATTTGGCAGATTGAACGGATGGAATACATGACCAGTATTATCAAGAATTCCTCTAAAGCCTTTTCCAAGGTCTGGGACCCATAGTTATCCTTCTTCCAGGCGTTCCCACCCTTTACTTAACTCAGCTTTAAAACCTCATATCCCTCTTGGATGTTTTTCCATCTAACAACGGATCAAGTCACTTCTTCCCTTCTCTCCTCTTCTCTCTCATTTCGCTCTCCTTTCCTCCTCTACGTATTCTCTTTCTTTCTTCCTCTTTCTATAAAAACCTTAGGTCATCTGGTACTACTAAAATTGTTTGATTGATTGACTTAGTGCCTTCACATGTTCTATGCTGGTTGTTGATATTGTTACTTCCTGACTACTTTTGTTATCAGTATGCACTTTGTCATTCGTTATCTGTTATCATTACCTTGCAAAATAAAACTTTAAAAAAAAATAAAAAAAATCTGACCCTGCAATAGTGTCAGCAAACAGTCACAATCAAGTATGTGCTGCTTACTACACTGCTGTTCTTCCTCTTGTCATACACAACAATCCCTACATAGTCCTATGGGTCCCATTTAGGTACATGTCTACTTGTACAATCTATTGTAGGCATGTTTGCTTATTTTGGCATTAGCCACATACAGCCCTTCCCCTGAAATCACACTCTATTTAGTGGTTTGGAACTTTATAAAATTAGGTATATTTGTGTGATTAGTATGTATGCTCTCTTTTCTTGGACCACATGTTCGAAAATTTTCAATCACCTCTGTAAAAGTTGGTCCCTTAAATGTTATAAGCGTTGGGGCGTGGCCTGGAGCAGCATGGAGTAGGGCACTAGTTCCATCAGCTCCCGCAGAATCCATCACAATTTACATCCCTAGTCCTCTCTCCGATTGCTGCTGCAACTCAATTCTGCAGCCTATATAGCACCTATCTTCTCCTGAGCCAGCGCTGAAGATCTCAGGTGTCTCTGTGACCCAGCGCTGGTACTCTGACAAGAGGCGATCGGGACCTCCATGCTGTTTGCTGGCTTGCTGCTTCCTCATGTGCACTATGAATGGGCTTTAAGATCCGGTGTGCCGCCTGCTGTTTCTGTGCCTGGACCCATCCGAGGAAGGTGCTCCTGCTACAGCATTGTATGACCCTCAGGGAACAGGGAGATTGCGGCGAGGACAGCATCTGCCATTTTGGACACTCACAGGCTGTTGGTGAGGCGTGAGGTGACTGTGTCCTCCGTGCTGGACGCCGGCCCGCTGTCTCCTCCAGGTCCTCTGTGGGCCGCTCAGTCTAACCGCTGTTTGGTCTCCTCTCTTCTCAGTTGAAAGAGCACATCGCCTCCCTCCTCAGACTCCACCGCCTGGAGCTTCACCTCGTACATTCATTGCAAAGATCTTACATTTCAAGGACAGGGGGATGCTGTTCTTCGTTTAGTGCGATAACAAGGCCCTCTAAAAGTATAACAACCATATTGTTTCAGTTTTCCCTGATTTCGCCATGGATGTACAAAAGTCCAGATCCCAGTTTGCTCCTGTTAAAAGAAGATTGAGAGATCAAGAATTGCCATATGCCATGTTATATCTGGTGAGGCTGCGCATATCAGCGGATGGGAAGTAACACTTCTTCACGTCACCTAGGGATGCTGTCGACTGGTTGGAACGTAGACTGCCGGCTGTGAACTTGGACACTTGAAAGCTTAAATTTTAAATATTTTTCCTTTTATCTTCAATTTAATAATTGATGTTTCTAATATTGATTAGGCTTTTTCATTACTCTTCTAAAACAGCTCTGTGGTAGAAGGTTTACTCAGGCAGAATTGGTTGAAGGATTTAAAATACAGGAGACCTCCTGCTAGTTATAGCTACTCTCCCTATTCTCGCAATTCGATAGATAGTTAGGTTATATTGGGGTAATCTTTAATAGTCTAGGGATCTAAGTGTACTCTAGCTGTTAGTGTTTCGCTGAGTATGCGGGGTGGGAAAGGATGGTTTGAATTGTGTATTTCGTTCTATATATGTATGTTTTTCTTTTTTTTGTTTTCATTATGTTCATTCAATGTCAGCCGTGGAAATCTATGTTACGCTCTGATAATGAAGCTTTGCTAGATTAATGTGGGGCAGGTTCAGAGTGCATTTAAATGCATAACGTGATAATGTATATTTGTTGTGTAAATATTATGTCTCAGCTATACAGGGATCATGCTAATGTGGCCCTGCTATCCTCAGATATATGCTACCTGACATGTCATGGTAGGGGTTAGCCATGTGGTGGGGGGCTCCGTCTGCTCACCTGGAATGTAAGAGGTTTGAATAAGAGGGTTAAGCGTAATTTGGTACTTTCTCAGCTTAAAAAATATACACCTGACGTTTTTTGTTTGGTGGAAACTCATTTGCATGGTGGTAAAGTAATGGCACTTAAAAAACCAAGGGTGGGCGTACCATTCTGTTCACTCGCCTAGTTCCAGGGGGGTTTCTCTCTTAATAAAGAAAAACATGCATTTTACTCTAGAATGTTTGCAATTAGACCCATATGGTAGATAGATACATTTCTATAAGAGCAATAATTGATTCTTCTCCAATAATAATTTTTGCAATATATATTCCTCTTCCATATGGTACAGAGGTGTTTGGAAAGGTGGCGTCCTTTCTTCAGGAGATGGGGCTTGTGGATGTCTGGCGAGTTCATTATCCAGGTGTGCAACAATTCTCTTGTCATTCTACCACATATAATACACTTTCCCGGATAGATCTTATCCTTCTGTCCCCCATTTTGTTGCCTCTGGTATCCAAGATTGAATACCTGCCAAGAGGTATATCAGATCATTCTCCTGTTTTAGTTCAGGTGGACACTATGATAGATAGGGGAACTCGTTTTTGGAAATTGCACCCAGCCTGGCTGCAACCGATGGCGGGTGGAGCGGATTCTCATAGAATTATGGGAGGGTTACTTTGGGGATAATTCCTATGCTAATCCAGCCTTGTAATGGGATACATTTAATACCTTTTTGAGAGGAACACTCAAAGAAAGTGGCAGATACCAAAAAATTAAATCGCTCCAGGGGAGGTGGAATTGGAACAGTCTAGATTTCTACAAGAGTCTACATATTTGATATCGCGTTCAATGGAGGATAGAGTCCAATGGTTGGTTGCACAGCATAAATGGTCAGATTTTTTACTGGACAAATAAAAAAGGGAGGTTATTATTTGCTAGACACGCACAATATTCGGTGGCTGACATGGGTGGCAGTTACTTGGCCTATTTATCTTGGGAGGAAAGGGATAGCAGGGTAATTACAGCCATTTTAGCTCAAAATGGAGTGAAACAATACGCTGGGGTGGATATCGCAAACACCTTTTTGTATTATTACAAAGAACTTTATACCTCCAAGGAGTCCTTTATGGATGCAGAGCTTCACTCATATTTAGATTCTATCCAACTCCCTAGTTTGACCAGTGACTCCGTTGCTTTGTTGGATGCCCCTCTCACAATTGAAGAAGTTGAATTGGCAATTAAATCCTTTCCCAACGGGAAGTCCCCAGGGTCGGATGGCATTCCAGTGGAATTGTATAAAAAATTTGTTTCGTTTTTTGTCCCGCAACCACATGCCCATTATGCTACAATACTGGAATCAGATGTAATGCCTGCTACAATGTCAGAGGCCTTAATTGTTGTATTGCCCAAACCTGGGAAAAATCCTTTGTACACAGATTCTTATCGTCCAATTTCTCTGCTGGGTTCTGATGTTAAAATCCTTGCTAAAATTCTGGCTAAAAGACTTAATTCGGTTATTACTAGATTATTTATCCTGACAAGACGGGATTTATGCCGGGCAGATCCACTACTGTAAATTTGAGGCAGCTATTTACACATCTGCAGATGGCCCATCTTACTGAGCCAGGGGTTGCGGTGGTATCTCTAGATGCTGCCAAGGCCTTCGATTCGGTGGAGTGGGTCTATCTGTGGGAGGTGTTGCATAGGTGGAGTGGGTCTATCTGTGGGAAGTGTTGCATAGGTTTGGCTTCGGACCGACATTCATCCACTGGCTCCAACTGTTGTATAGTGCTCCCGTGGCGCGGGTATGTGTGAATGGATATACCTCAACTCCGTTTGATTTGGGTAGGGGTACTCGTCAAGGTTGCCCTTTATCTCCGGCTCTATTCACTATAGCCATTAAACCACTGACATGTTTGATTCTCTCTCATCCGGGTATACGGGGCCTCCCTGCTGGGGAGGTTACGATTAAAGCAATAAAGCAAACAACACAGTGAGGCTTGGCATAATCTGCCAGTTTATTAACATCTTTATTTTAAATCTTTATTTTCATTACTTCTTTCTTTTTATTATTTCGCTGCCTACTATATTTAGGCTTATTATGGGAACACTATTTTTTAAAATTATAAAAATAAAAGGTATATTTTAATAAACATGATTATTACAGAGTGCCCTTGCTAAGCATGTTTCCCTCTTTCACTTGCGTTTCAATTCAATGTTTCACATGTAGAGGTGCACCAATCCAGATATATAACCTAACTATTAAGATAATATATTATCCTGGATACGTAAATAAATACTTAGTGCGGTGGTATATCTTTTTCTATAGATCTCATACTTGGAAACGCCTGCCCTTGACTATGACTGGAAGGATTAATCTTTTTAAAACGATAATGCAATCTAAATACCTTTATGTACTGCAGCATTCTCCCATATATATTCCAAATAAAATCTTTCAACTCAAACTAAATACTCTACTCATTTGTCTGGGGTGATAAAAGGGCTAGGATAAAAATTTAGCACCCTATGCAAGTCCAAGTTAAAGGGCGGCCTGGCTTTGCCTAATCTCAGACTATATTACATGGCAGCTCAATTGTCACACTTGATTGAATGGTTGAGTGGATGTGATAACGGCGCTTTGTTGGTGAGCAGGCGGGACCTCGGTTCACCCCATTGCAGGTGCTTTTGGTGGGTTGGTTTCGTAAACTAGATGCCCCTATCATTGCACAGGCAAATAGGATTTGCAATATGGCACATAAAATCCTTGGGGGGAATGGAGTGGATGCAGATACTCCGATCTGGTAAATTGATACTCTACCTGAATTGTGTAAATTGAGTGGGGATTGTTTCTGACGTCGTCTGGGGGTGTCCTTGTTAGGTCAGCTCTATGAAACAAGTCTGTTTAAATCTTTGAGCAATTTAAAAGAGATTTCCAGATCTTTCAGAGGGCCTTCTTTCGTCATTTGCAAATCGGACATGCTACTCTGTCTCAGTTCGGGAACACTCCCCCCACACTGGTAACTTCTACTATCAGATCGCTATTAGAGAGTATGAAAGGTCGCAGAGTCATTTCATCCGTGTATGCGGAGCTTAGCCATAATCAGACTTGTAATAGCTTATTACACCTCTTAAAACAAAGTAGGAGTCCAATTGGAAGAGGAGTGGTGTCACGTTCTAAAAAGTATAAAACTCGCCACTTCTGTCCGTTTTCAACAAATTCACTTTTTTATTTTACATAGGGTATATCATACTCCAATGTCCTTGGCAAAAATGGACAGGACACGGAATGCTTATTGCCCTAAGTGCAGTCTGCCAGGAAGGGATTTCTAGCATTTGCTATGGGCTTGTCAGGTGGTTCACAAATTTTGGAAAAGAGTGTGGAAGTGTATTGTTGGGGTTGTATCCGGAATCCCTCCTCTGGAACCTAAGTTATGTTTATTTGGGATATCACTAGAAGATAACTTAAGTGTACCTCTGTATAAATTCGTTTTCATAGACTTAACTCTAGCAAAAGTTATCATAGCGCGCAATTGGCTTGCAAACGTAATACCAGATTACTACAATTGGAAGGCCTTGGTAAATGACACTATGGGCCATGAGAGATACACCTATACTTTGAGAAGGGCAGAACACAAATATCATGAAATCTGGTCCTTATGGTACAAATGTAGGCACAGACTGCCCAGATAAACTTTGCAATTTCAGGTGGTGCCTTTGACACTGGTATTTACCCAATATTCATGCATTCACTCATGTTTGTATGTATTTGTCTAGTCAAAATCTGGATCTGCTCCTTATACTTTTACTTTTATATCTATCCGCAGTGATCTCATTTTAAGCTCTGATTGACGGCTAACGCATGTTATGTAATGTTATGTTTTGTCTTTTTCTTTATCTAATTTGTTTGTTTCTGTACATTCTTCTTTTGTATGTACTAAAATTCAATAAAATACTTGATTATAAAAAAAATAATTGTTCTAAGCGTTGCTCACAACACTTCCTAGGCTAGGACCTGTTCAAACCACCAGGGCAAAATTAAGACTCCCAACACAAACACCACTTTGTTTGGATTCGTGGCCACAGACAAATGCAAAACACAAAGTCCACACAATGAAGTCCAAGGCCTTTGTGTCACACGCAAGTTCAGCATCTGTTGTAGTCCGTATCAACATTACCTCCGTATCAACATTACCTTTAAATTCGCTTTTGTCGGCAGTTAAACAATGACACGATCCACCCTTTTCAGTGTTGCTCAGCTTATAAAGCCATTTGTGACATGCTGCGCATCAACTATATTGTTTGATGGTCCAGTCATGCAGTGGTCCAGTCCAGCCACACACATATACACACTTTGAAGCCTAGTAAATTGTGTGCGAAGACACAGATTGATAGCCTGCACACACCTGTCATATTTTTTATTTTCTTACCTTCAAAATCTGGGGTACAAGTAATTTGGAAGTAAACACAAATGTTCATATCGAATCTGGGTGTCAGAATTTAACATTGATTTGCAATAGCATTCACATTGCTAATGGTCCCGGAAAGAACCAAACATTAGACTTAAACCAGAATCAGGATGGGAATATCTGCAAGTAGGATCTGAAAGTGTGTGTGCAATGCATATGTTGGGTCACTTTTTGGCAAAGACCAATGCCTGCTTCAACATGAGTCTAAATGTAAGGTATCACAAATACTTTCAAAGTGTTACACAGAATAGCAATATGAGGTAACAATTTCATTCTCCTCACACAGCAGTGACCATCCTCCAGAATGACAAGCAAGCAGTAAGTACTGACACTGGCACACAATCCGTAGAGAGATAGAAAAGCCCACCCCAAACATAGTGGCTTACACCAAGGTGCATTTATAATTATATCCCTTCACTAAGCAGAGTTTTGTGTGCCTAAGTAGCTACTAGGCGAGGAATCTGCCATGTCTGCATTTACATCCTATTACCTAGCGGCACTGTGTTATAAAGGAAAGGAAAGCACTACCAAGAGGGCTAATGTTGACTGTGTACAACCATGTCCCAACTCGATGGAGAGCCCCAAAACTGCATTCCACAAACGAAAGACAAATATTCTAAACCGAATAACATTGTCCAGCCAAAGCACGCAAACATTTTTTACAGTTCAACTTTGAAAAGCCATTACCCTACTACAAATCTTTCATCAATTTCCTATGCCTTTTGCTAATAGATTTTAATCCAAGTTACCTCAAGGGCCAAAACTGACCCTAAACTGTTTACGATTTACTTACTTAGTATCCCCATGTCCCCCTAGTGTCTGCCCTAGCACACATTAACACTAGTAATTAATTATGTCGGTTTTCATTCCCATAGCATCTCTGTGCTCAGCACCATACTGGGGTTGGATCGGAGCCTTACAATTGGTCATATATGAGACGATGTAACATTATCTAATACACTTTATGTAATGTATTCATGTTAGTATGAGGCTTCCTTTTGTTCACTTATGGCAAATGGGTAAGTGCATGTGTATTCTCGATGTGGAGAAACATACATCATTCTATTTTCCTGTAAGGACCATTTTCACTAAATACCACCTACCTTTTTGTTTCCATAAACAGGAGATCAGGCTATATGCCCTGTCCTCAGTTCAAATCTAGGTAGGCAAGTGTTTTGTTTTAAACACAATGGAGTGAATAGGTTACCCCATGTCTGGTGATTCAGTGTGCTTGCAAAAAACATGGTGACAGTGAAGGCGGAACGGTGGCCTGCTTGCAGGCACTGGGACTTCCCACTACCAGGCAAGGCTAAACTATATTTGTATTTTCAATTATGCCCATAATAGGACCAACATTTTATTGTAGGGACGGCTCTTGTGTCCATTGTGCATACCTGGAATTGATATTCCTGAACTATATGTTGTTTTTGACCATGTTGGCGTGACCGGTCTCTCCAGATTCGTAACCTGGTTGCCAAATGGGGTGGGAGTACCCATGACTCCTTTACGTTTAGGGAATCGGGGATGTGGCGCACATTACAACAGGCACATCACAGCTACACCATCCACCTCAATTTGGCCTAGAGAACCCCCTTCTGTTTCGGAAATCTCAGAAAGAATCCGGAGACAGCCGAAAAATTGCAAAATATTAAAAAGAAACATTAGACAAGATTTGAACGTTTTAAATGACCTTTATGGTCAAATTTTTTTTTCATATTCAATATGTTTTACTTTAAAAATGTTGCAATTTAATATAATATAATATAATGAACCAGATTCATTGTTGTGTGTGTGTGTGTCTTTATTAATATATTACAATTGCACAACATGTGAGCATTAGGACAATATACAAAGGAGATTTCAATATTAAAAAAAAACAACATTTAAGATAGATTGTTTCGTTCCTACTACCTCATTATTTCCAAATGTACATAGCACCACTAATTCTGCCTCACTGTACAGAGTTGGCAATCTATCCCAACAGAGATTGCAATGTCAAAGCCATAACACAGACAGACTGGGGTCAATTTGTTAGCAGCAAAAAAAGCTACTAGTATGTCTTTGGATTTTGGGAGGAAAGCCACACTAAACATGGGAAGAACAGTAACTCCATACACATAAGGCAATGGTCAGGAATCAAACTCATGACACCAGCGCAGGGAGGCAGAGGTGCTAGATACTAAACCACCATGCTGACCCGATATTGCCAATAGTATTTTTCTAGACAAGAAGATGGTTAAATAACATTGTATTTGCATTTCACAAAAAGGAGCGTATGCCCTCCAACCACAATCCACCCCTCCAAGAGGTAGGCTATCCGTAGTAATAGCATAAACATAATGTGCCCTGGGGGTCAGATTCATTATGGAAGGTATATGGCAAATGCCATAAAAAATTAACTACTTCCCAAAATCATGTGCCATTGGAGTGGTAGTCAAAGGTTAACTTAAATCGTCAGAGTAAACCCATGCAAACATTGAAGAGAACATCCAAACTCCACACAGATCAGTCCATGGTTGGGAATTGAACTCATGACCTCAGTGCTGTAAGAGTACGCTATGATATATTTTTTTTAATAACGGCCGAGATAGAATTATAAAACATACATTTTTACCGATTGTTTATGCATATTTCTTTAGGCGAGCGAATTACATGCATTTGCCATTATACGCCCAGTTCAACTCAAACACAAACAAACCCATTATACGATCTTTCTTTCATGTAGCAGACTGTGGATTTAGCTCATTAAACACAATCCAAAGTCATTGTTTTAAGTTTACAAAATATGTAATACCGGATGAGGAATAAGGAGGTTACAACATTCCTGCATAAATACCCATTGGATTGCGTTTTAACATTTGTAAACAAACTCGTCGGACCTCCCACATTGGCCGTGACGTATACATGTCTTATCTTAACGTAGCGGAAGTGAACGTGGAGGAACTTGTAAATTGCTTAGGATCCATTGCATATTATTTTCCGTTGACTAAAAGACCGCAGGTGGGTGTTTTTCGACTTTGCGTTGCTTATTTGAGTTGCGAGTATCTTTTTTTAACTTAAAAGTACTCTACGCAACTTACTATGCGAAAAAATAAGATGCATTCCTTGATGAATCGGGCCCAGAGCGTTTATTTTGGTTACCACTGTGGAAAGTACATTTTTGGCCAAGTGGCAAGGACCATTTGAAATAAAAAAAGTGGGTGAAGTTAAATTATAACAGTATAACAGCCGTGGAAAAGAAATCCAGAACAGATCTACCATGTAAATCTTATAAAACCTTGGAAGGATAAGAGTATCTCTGTCAGCTACCCAGGTCCATCCGATTACCATTGGTTCCAGAAGTAACAGTAGCCAATATACCGTCATCTATTCAACAGCATGAGGCTAAAGAATTTCACGTAAGAAATAGATTTGTTTTTGGACATACCAGGTATAAGTCATTAAACTTGACGTAATCACTGAACCAGGGGTTAAGATTAACCTAAAACCCTATAGAATACTATAAGCCCAACAGGAATCATTGTGTAAAGATATATAATAAATGTTGGGAGTTAGATATAATTGAACAGTCTATGTGCAGTGGTACCAGATTTGGGTTTCTGAATAACTATTATAGAATAAATACAAATGAGTAAAGTTCCTGTGCTTTAAGTGAATTGATGAGGTGCTGCTTTTGCGAATATTGAGTATATAGCCTATGTATTTACAGTATAAAAGAAACTACTTTGAAATCTCTAGTCGTGTGTAGATTTTTTCTACTCCCATATAGAAATTCTGGTATAAGGTGTTTACAGAATACCACATAGCTGCAAAATACTTGTGGAAGCTTTAAAAACGTATAAAAAAAAAAGCGCCAAACTTAAAAATGGCTAAACTGTGCGTGGGTTGTGTAATGTTAGTGTGGTTTAAACTGAAAATATGTTCTTTGCTGTCAAAGAGCAATAATCAAAAACACCACCTACCTGCCCCATCTGACAAGAATTCAATGCAGTGACTATTCTAGTGACCGATATTCAATACAGGTAGCGAAATTCCTGCCCTTGTCAGACACTGTGCACCCCCCTAATCCTCTCCCTTGACAACATTGAGCATGTGACCTCCTGGAATTGATTCCCCCCATATTTCCTTCCTGTATTACCTTTCACCCATATTATTTCTCTCCCATATGAAATCACCCAATATCATGCTGACCTGAATTATTTCTCCAATACACCATCCCCTCATTGATCTCCCATAACAAGGACCCCTTGGATTGATTATCCCAATATTATGCTCACCCTGAATTATTTCTCCTCTATATCATGGCCCCCAGGTATTGACTTCCTCACGTCATGTAGTCAGGGGAGGACTGGCAAATTTTAGCCCGAGGGGCAGCCTATTAGGAACATTTTCAAGAGAAGAACATGCAGGTGGCCCAATGATCCAGCTCACTATGGGACAGGCCTAGCCTGCCCTTGCATGTAGTCCACATATTGATTCTTTCCTATATCATGACCTCCCATATTGATTCTCCTCCATATTATAGCTCCCCCTATATTGATTCTCCCTCATATCTTACACCCCATTATTGATCATCCTCTGACTATGTGCAGTTCATGCATACCTCAAAAACCCCTCACACACACAATAATGATCCCCTGAATAGTACCTATGGTCCTGTTGTCACAGTCCCTTAGCATGGCTTCTTGCAGAGTGACTCGAAATGCACTGTTGCAGCAAATAAAAAATACAGTAGTCTCATTTTGCTTCTTGCTAACCAGACCCTCCTAGCGGTGATAAAACATTTATCCCATCTCTGCATCATTTCCTACATTTAAAAGTCTTGTTCTGTAGGCAATTCTCTGTATTGGTCAGCTTTTGTTCATACAGCCTGCTGTTTTACAATTACAGTATCTATCATATGTGTGTTGGATAGGATAGGAAATGCAGTTGGACTATGACTATTTCAGAGTATGTATTCAACATCAGAATGTTATTGGGGTCCTGTGGGATCCGAATATACATGTATAGTAAAACATTATAGAAACCTGGTTGCTGGCCAGTCCAGACCAGCAGCCAGATTGGTGTATGCATGGCTTAGATTTATTCATCTAAATACAACATATTTAAAATTGAACAGTAACTACTAATTTCTTGACACAGGATCTAGAACAAATCATGCCTTTGTCAGCTATATTTAGGAGACCTGGTAACCAGGTAGCGGCTTTATTCACACATCTTGTTCACATGAGCAATGTTTGGGGCACATAGATGTATTTCTGGTATGTAATAAACCATTTTAGCTGTGCATATTTCACCTGCAATGATCATGTTGGTGGCAACGAAGGTTTTAGTTCTCTGAATGAAGGCACCATCACCCACACATGCCCAGGGCAACAGACTAAACACAACCCCAAGTATAGTAACGTGTCAACTGTTACACATTTCTAAATATTAGTCCCCAGAAACCCTATTTTTCAACATTGAACAGCACATTTCATACATTTTTACATTAAAAGCATTTCTTGCTAACCGATTTTTCCCTGAGCCTTACACATTATTTTTTTTTTTTTTTTTTTACCATGGATGAGTATTTAAAATAAATAGGAAAGTTCAATGAGCATGTCATGATGGTACTTGTTGTTCACCAAAGTCTAGCTTAACACCATGGCACATAACACTTTAAACTGCATCTACCCTGGAAATTATTTTTAAATCCAAATTAGCAAGTGAGCTGTATATTAGGTATTATGGATGTCTACATACTGAATGCAAAGCACAATCTGTTAACTTTTTAAACATAAAACATATATTATATACAGGAAACTGTGATTACATGCCCTAATAGCAAGGATTATATAGAGCTAGAAAACATCAACTGACTATAATGTGAATTTTCTACCTGCCCTATCTCATTTCAAAATTAGACTGCAACCAACACATTCAGCTGCATTTTCTCAAACAAGCAGAAAGTGCACGACACAGGGATATTTATCAGATTGGACTGTACCATAGAACTAGCCACTCCTTACATAACTTAAGCCTTCTAAGATGTATTTTACTTGCTATAAAAAAGCCAAATGCATTTCATATAGCAAACTATTTACTCTTAAAGTTATTAAATTTATTTTTTTAACTGTGATAATAGTTTAATCATAGGAAATACATAATGACCACCCCTACCCGATGGTTTGCCCCAGATCGTTCCCGAAGAGTTTGGGAGCTGAATTAACTCCTTATACGCCAGTAACATTTTAATTACCTTTTGTGAAATTCTGTTTAAACATACTTTTACACTATATAACTATACAATATGCAGTATAAAAAGGGAATTAACAACCAATCTCAAAATGATTTCCATGTGTACAAGACCTCTCACTGATGTTGAGAAACAACTATTAATAGTAATAGTAATTTGACCATGTCTCAAAAGAGAATGTTTATTAATGTTTGTCAAAGCTGCACTGCAGCATAGTGTAATATTGGCTCTATTTATTATGCTCCCTGTTATAGTGGCAAAAAGCATAACATTTTTATTGCCATAGTACTTATTGCTTTCCCATTATTTTATCACAGTGGAAGCTAAGCAATACTCAGCTCCCATGGCAGAACAGGAAGCTTGGTTTGAACTTTAAGTTCCATTGTTTAAACAAGAAAAAAAAAAATTTTCTTTTTGTAAATTAAAACAAAACTTTTATACATGTGAAAGTATGGTAGGTATAATATAAAAGTTATAAAATATATGCTTCCCCCCAAGAGTATATTATTTATTTTCTTATGACATAGGCTTTAATAAATAGGCCCTTTTTCCATAAAGTTTATTTAGTTAGAGTTTGCATAAATACACATGTAGCTTGCTGTGACTCCGAATCAGATCAGTCCTTCATGTCTGTATGGGAGTGACAGACAAGCAGAAAAATGGAGCAGATTAGAGGCCATCAGATTGAAGTTCCTTTTAAATTTTAACTTTGGGAGCAGCACATAGCACTGGGCCACAGTTAATGTTATCTTATTCCATGAATATAAAAATAATTACATTTTAAAATCATGTAATTGGGGGGGGGGGGGGGTTCTGCCCACAAAACAAGGCACACCACAATAAATGTGTCCTTTCCACCCCTTGAATCTAATTTAAATGTCTTGGCCCACAAAACAAAATCTCGTCATAGCATGTGGATACCAAATGAAATACATAGGTACACCTAGCAAGCAGAGCTGGATTAAGGCTTTGGGGGGCCCGGGGCACTTAAAACAGGGGGGCCCCTAAGATCTGAAATTAAGAACATAGGGGCATATTCAATTGAGCCGTTTCCGCGGTGCGTTAAAACTACTACCGTTATTACGGTAGAAGTTAGCTGGATTTCAGCTCGCGGCTCAGGGAGCTGTGAGCTGAAATCCAGCAAGAAAAATACCGTAATAACGTTTTATTACGTAGAGCGAGATTTTTCGGCGTTTACGCCGACAATTCAATATGCCCCATAGTGTCATCATGCACAAGAGAGCGTTACAAGTAGGTGGTGAATAAAAGACAATCTCACCAATTCTATCATAAAAGGAATATTTATTTAACATATATCCAAAAATACTAGTGAAAAAATAAAATGTTTTATATATTATATGTATCTATACATACACACACATATATACAATACCACAAATACATATGTATATACACACACACATATATATATATATATATATATATATATATATATATATATATATATATATATATATGTGTGTGTGTGTTACAACTACTTACAGCTACCTCTACTTCTTCTGGAAAGCTGGCTAGGTCCACAAAGATGTGAAGGTATTATGGCTAGATGTAATATATGTAATATATGTTAATGTTAGTACAGGTACTCTAAATTGTACAGGCACCTCCGTATAAAACACATGCAATATATAGCGCAATTGGGTATAAGGCTATTAGCATTGACACATCCTGCATTACGACACCTACAGCCCACAATATGACATAGCTCATCCAGAGGGCTTGCCTAGGTTGTCTGCACAAGAAAAATCATTGTTTCCACAAGCTAAAATACTGTACATTAAAACCATCATAAAAACCCCACATTAAAATGGGTATTGAAACCGCACATTAAAACTAGCAATGATACTGCACATTAAAACTAACATAAAAAATAAACATTGATAACATAACACCAATTTTGACTATAAATGTCTGTGTGTATATATGTGTGTAGCTATGTATGTATGTGTATATAAATATATATATATATATATATATATATATATATATATATATATATATATCACGCAGCAACTATGTTGTGGGATCCTCTATTTTATTAATCATCATTAAAGTAATTATCGAAGTCTGCCGGTTATATTAAAACTTTAAATAGATTACATATATATATATATATATATATATATATATATATATATATATAAATATATCTATATATATATATACCATTCAAGCTTTAATATAAGCTCCTCCAGCAGGTGCTGCTGTACTACTGGCACAGATTTAGAGATGGTAACGATCTCTATGCGCACACGGAGTGTGTGCATGCAGCAGGGAACCCCCGCAGCCGCATCTGACAGCAACTAACAGGCAGGAGCGGATTGGGAACATAAAGTGGCCCTGGAAAAAATTCTGAAAGTGGCCTCATGGAGCCAGGACCAAATAAATGGTAGGCGGAGCCAATACAACAGTAGGTGGAGATAGCACAGTTTAGCCCTAGCCACATCAGTATTAAACGAGGCAAATGCAAAACGTAGTGGTAGCCAGAATCCGCCTGTCACAGCTGGCTGAGCTAACACATAAGTAGGCGAAGCATTTCACTGGTAGGCGCAGCAAACACAAGTAGGCAGAGTCAGCACACCAGTGGTTATGTGAGAGGAGCAGCTTAATCCAGCAAAAGGGAGATCCCATGATTAGCATTAATTTAATAGTAGTTGGATCTCCCACCATTTCAAAAGTCTTCCTAACGGTATAATAAAAAAAAAAAAACATTGCCTCTGCCTACCTATATGCAAACCTTTAGGGTTTTCCATCCATGGTGGTGTGTGCCCTAACCCTCAAGAACAGGTTCCACCCTCCCAATGCCTCTCTGCCTCCTTATAGGGTTAGTAGTGGGATTTAAAAGAAAAAAAACACATACTTTTATGTAAAACTGTGATTACTTGTAAAACACACTAGCATGAACAATTAAAAAAAAAAGCTTTTTTTTTTCAAATTAAATGAAAAAAGTCCCATGGATGCACCATAAAAAATGTATTGCAATGTTTCTGTTCTGCGTGATAATTTGTCCAGTATTATTGATACTTATGCATTACAAAGAGCATCCTAGTGACCGTCATACAATATAATGAGCAACCTAGTGACTGCCATGCAATGCAAAGAGCATTATTGTGCCCTCCATGCAATGCAAAGAGCATTCCTATGACCGTCATACAATACAAAGAGCATTCCTATGACCACCATACAATACAGAGAGCATTCCTATGACCACCAAACAGAGAGCATCCTAATGACCCCATATAATAACGTGCATTTTTGTGACTGCCACACATACCACCCTCAAGATCATGAATTGACACCCTTTCAAAATGATTAACTCCAGCCTCATTATAACAACCCCTTCATAATCATTAACTCCTTCATGCAGTTTAATTATTAATCCTGATGTCATCAATTAAGTCTATATATATATACAAGTTAACCCGTGCATGATACTCATGCATTCTAGTCAAATCAAGCTACTTAAGGTGTTAAAAAGGTTCTTGTCATGCATTTGGGCCATAGCCCAGGCCTCCTCAGGGGAAGAGCGTTACTTCCCGACGCAAGCGCCCTTTTTTAACGTGGTTTTCTCCACCTGTCACCACACTATAATGCATGCCAAGGGTGTCTGCACCGGTGTTTGTGTGCCAAGTGTCTGTACCTGTGTATGTGTGCCCAGTGTCAGCGTACCAAGTGTCTGTACCTGTGTATGTGTGCCCAGTGTCTCTGTATGTGTGCCCAGTGTCAGCGTGCGAAGTGTCTGTACCTGTGTATGTGTGCTCCGTGTCAGCGTGCCAAGTGTCTGTACCTGTGTATGTGTGCCCAGTGTCAGCGTGCCAAGTGTCTGTACCTGTCTATGTGTGCCCAGTGTCACCTTAAGATTCCTAGCTGTTGTCCAGGATGGCAGGGCGCAGCCACAGGTCAGAAGAAGTGGGCCCCACCGCGGAGTTTGAACAGGAGTGGCCATCAGACGTGAGGTAGGGGCCGTGCACTGTATCAATAGACTGCACGGTCCCCACTTTGAAAAGGGAACAAGGAGAGACTGATGTAGAGCCAGCTGCACATTCATTCATTACTTAGTCAGCCTCCGCGTCCATCCTCCCGCGCAGTGCCCCCGCACCAAGTGCTGACGTGGGCGCTGCGTGTACTTGGGGGAAAAATAATTAATTCAAAACTGAGACTGCCTCTGGGCGGCGCTGCAGGGTACCCATCCCTCTTCCTTGCGCCGACTGCCGGCACACACGCCGGGTGTACTTGAAAAAATAAATAAAAAAATCACTCGTTACTGAGGCAGCCTCCGGGCAGCCTCGTTAGGGTACCTGCCTATTACTAATTCGTCGCAGCTGACAGGTGAGATTATGCGGGTGGCGGGGGGCCCATGGAGAGAGGGCCCATGGAGAGAGGGGGGCCCGGGGCACATGCCCCCTGTGCCCCCTACTTAATCCGGCCATGCTAGCAAGCATCTAATTATCAACCAGCTCCGCAAATCGGAAGAGGCAAAATTTAGGGATGTTCACTGAACCCGTGTTTTGGTTTTGGATCTGTATTAACTTTGTGTTTTTGTTTTGGTTTCGGCAAAACCGGCCTCGTGTGTTTGGTTTTCGTTTTGGATCTATTTTTTTTTTTTCATTGCTAAAAAATGCTAAAATCACATAATTTGGCTAATTTTTTTCTTCCTACTTTATTATTAACCTCAATAACATTCATTTCCAGTCAATTTTTGTCAAGTGACAAGAACACTGCTACCCCTCCTGTTTCTGTGTGAGCAATGGCGCTGGATCTCCTGGGGAGGGAAGTACTTATGGAATCCAAAACCTGCGAGATCACAACAATGACATTTTGCCCTAATTCAGATTTGAGGAAAGTACTGAGCCTCAGTACTGAGAATGTCGATGTACCTCTACACCTCTCAATATAAACGGATGCAGCTGTGCATCATGTGCAAGGTTACATGCAAGGTCTGAATCTACACATTACCTAAGTTAAATATTTAGTTCTTTTTAAGCTATTTTTGTATAGTACCTATAAATTTATGGCGCAAGAATAATTCTGAAGCAAAATAGCTCACAAGGTATATATACAAGTGAGATATAAACGTGAAACTGTAGTGTTATGTTTTTGTTGATAAAGAATGGTACAGAATAAATAATTAGTGCCCTACTGACCACAATTATAAAAATACCCACTAGAAGTCAATTTAAGAACATAGATGATATTACTTTACTATTGATAGTAAGATTTGTAGGTTTGTCATTTAATCTAGTATGTTACTGTCTAAAAAGTCTTTAATAACATCCACACAAATAGATATATAAAAAATAAATATAAAATGTATAAGACATCAAACAGGTGTACAAAATCTCCTACCAGAAGGAGTAGGTAAGCAGGCTACCAACTAAAAAAATCATAAAAGATTTTAACTTTTTTGGGATTTATATTTTATTAATCACACACACAGTGGTGTATTTCTTCAACTGTATTACACTATTTTTATACATTTCTATTTTTTTACATGTATTTTGTGTAATCATAAGCGCCTTAAATACCTTTACATTTAGAAAGATTTGTAGGTTGTAGGATGTAAACCTATACACAGTGCTCAAAGTGGGTTGGTATGTGCGGGTATGAAATACCAGCACTTCTTCTCCACACTTTATTTTAATCTGCACTCATGCCCTGCTATCCTTGAAGAAAATATGTGCATAAGACTTTCTGCCACCTTCATTTGGTCTCGGATAATATGATCCCTCCTCTCTCTCTTACCTTATGTGTGTTTGTGTCCTTCTCTCACTGCCCTCTCTATGTGTGTCTGTGTCCGTCTCCTCCCTGCCCTCCCTATGTGTGTCTGTGACTGACAAGTCACATGGGATGCGCATCACATAACAGGTTCCGTTCCATGCGTGCAGGCTCCGAGAGAGGCAGACAAAAGAGCAGGGCCCTCTTATCAACATTTTGGGTCCCCGGGCAAAGCAGTGCACCGGGGCCCCTATATATAATATATATACATAAAAAAAAAAATATTATATATATGGGCCCTGCAGCCCAGGGGGGCCCGTCGGAGGCAGCAAAAAAAAAAAAAACCTGAAAAAAAAAGAAGAAAATACTTACCTTGCTGTCAGCTGGTGATCCGGCTCCCTGGTCTCCTCCTCCGTCACGCTCCGCAATGGATGTCTGGCGGGCATGATGACGTCACGCCTTGACCGAGGCACCCTTGTTAGATCGCAGAGGCACCCCAGGGAGCCTAGGCATACAGTTTGGGAACCACTGGTCTAATATCTAAGGTTCCTTTGACTTTAGAATTTAGATCCCTGATGTTCCAGGAGAGGACGTGGGGTTAATTAACAATAGACATATTAAACAGTTTTTGTAAAGATTATAAAGAGTGGGGCCTTTTTTTTATTATAAATGGCTATGTAGCCATGAGCACAACTCTAGAATAAACTGCATTATTGTATCTTTAATATATGTTTGAAAAAAGTGTGTTTTACCACCATTCAACACTCGCAAACTTGCTGGACATAACATTATGTATGCAAATTGTAGATCTCTCAGTCTACGCTTAACTTGGTAGAATTGCGTTCTACCTTTTTATGTGTCTAACAAAATATCTGGAAAAACCAACTGTTGGTTAAAAAATTGGAGCGCACCTTTTGTTCTAGTTAGGCATAAAATAGTGTCCCTGACGCTACAATGCAGTCATTAATTCATGCACTCATCATCTCCCGCATCGATTATTGCAATTCCCTCCTTACTGGTCTTCCCAAAGTCAGACTTGAACCCCTACAATCTATTTTGCACGCAGCGGCTAGACTGATTTTCCTTACAAACCGTTATTCCTCTGCTGAGCCACTCTGTCAGTCTCTACATTGGCTGCCTGTATTTCAACGAATCCAATATAAAATTCTTCTACTAACATACAAGGCCATCAACAAAATTGCACCGACATACATTTCCTCACTTGTCTCGAAATATCTCCCTACTCGACACGTCCGTTCTGCACAAGATCTACGTCTCTCCTCCACACTCATCACATCCTCCCATTCTCGGTTACAGGATTTTTCGGGGCTGCACCTAATTTGTGGAATTCCCTCCCTCGCACAGTAAGACTTTCCTCTAGTCTTCAAACCTTCAAGCGTTCACTGAAAACCCACCTCTTCAGACAATGTTATGATATTCCTCAACCATTATCTTAATCTCCCTAGATTACCCTATTGCCTTACTCTACACAGCTAACGCAAGACAACAACCTTCTGACCAACATTGCAACACACACAGCCCACTCAGTACTTTTACCTTTGCAGTCTGGCTGGTCCATTGTGCAATATGATGTAGCACATGCCCTTGTGTTTCTAACTCCCATTGTCCTATAGATTGTAAGCTTTCGAGCAGGGTTCTCTTACCTCTCTGTCTGTATGTATTACCCAGTATTGTATTATTAATGTTTGTTCCCAATTGTAAAGCGCTACGGAATTTGCTGGCGCTATATAAATAAATGTTGATGATGATGATGATTCCTCCCTCCCTTCTGTTATGTGTGGCCTCTTCCTGTTCCCGTCATTGACGCGCACCAAATGACAGGCATGCCTGTGTGCAGAGATGTCCCAGGTGTGCAGAGATGTAAGAGAGGCAGACAGAAGAGTCTACCTTTCCAATACAGTGTGTGAGGGAAGAGAGGGGGGGGTGTCTTAATATAATGTATGAGGGAAGGCAGAGAGGATCTTAATATAATGTGCTAGGGGGGGTAAGATATTAATTTAAAGGAGGAGTGTCGGTCGGGCTAATTATCTAATAGGTGCTATTTTATTTGTGGGTGATGGTGGGACTTTTTCATTTAATAGTGTATGCCTCTTTGAATCTTTTGGATCAAAGATCTCCCCCGTGTAAGTTTGAAATTTAGAAGGTATTGATTGACTGCACGTGGTGGTAATAAGTAAAAACTAACACCACATGGGTATTTAAAGGTGCTTGATTATTTCTATATGCATCATATTATGACACATTTTTTATATCCATTTTACATATGTACATCGGTGGAATACAATACCTGGATTCACATCACCGTTATGCGAATTTATAGACTTTGAGAACTTAAGGATATTGAAGGCTCATCTTTTCTGGATAGTGTGATTCTGGACTTGTGTGAATATGTGATTCTATTATATGACATTCTCAGATTTATACACTGTTTTAATTTTGATATTATATCAGATCATTAGCGCCATTTCTATTTGCTATATTATATGTCAGAAATTATTTATGGTGTTTAATATACAAGGTATAGACATATCTGGTTGTGATACCATTAACAATATGTTGTCTGCAAACATTGCCAATTTATAATCTTTGGAAGCTACTTTGATCCCTTTATATATCTCATTTCTCATTCTCCCACTTTCTAGCATTCCAGTCGGTTTTTAGGATGTTTTCATTTTTACTTTTATATTTATCTATATTTATATATGTTTACTAATTTGCTTTATTGCTGTTTTATTGCTGTGATATATTTACCTAAACACCAGTTCTATTAAAGAATTAATCTTTAGAAGCTCCAGTTTGTTCTCAAGTGTTTGAACTTACTGATTACATATTAGCCTATCACAAATGGATCTGTGGCTTTATATAGAAAGAGACTGAACACCAAATTATACAGCTTTGATAAAATCTGCCATAGACAGACGAAACGCGTCAGTATATACCTCTCTGCTATACTCCGAAAGCTTTTGAGAGTGTCTATTGTGCCAACACTATACCCAGACAGAAAGGAACTTACGGAGCTAGGAACTTTCATTCACGTCACTTTGTTCCTGGACAGACATCTGAGGGTGCGCACCCATTACAAGTCTGCTTGCCATCTACAAGGAACATCAAGGGTTGAGCACGGCCACCGAAAAATCGTGAGTTATATACTCCATCATTGCCTCTCATCACTCCCTCAATATTCATTTGCTCCCGGTTCTCAGAGTCAAGTTACATTATTGTTGGGAACTTATTTCCTATTTACTCTCTATCGGAGTCTGAACTTTTTATCATTGATATAGGGAACACATGGTCTCATTACCTCCAGCCTTTTTCACTATTGTGATTAATCACGAGTATATGTGTATCTATTGTTTTTATTGAATGTGATATTTTAATAAATCATTTTGCATTCCATAGCCGGCTGGGATTCTATCAATACTGAATAGTTATTTTTCAATTTATCATTACATAATATTCATTGAAGGTGTCTATATATTTAGTATCTGGTGATATTTGCGCTGGTTGTCTTTGTTTTTGAATATTTCTCATTTGCCCTTAAAGAAATTGCCAAGGGCTCTAATGCCAAATCAAATAACAATGGTGAGAGAGGGCATCCCTCCTGGTTCCCCTTTGTACTGCGAATACTGATGAAATATATCCATTCATCATAACCCGTGTTAAGGGTTCTGTCCACTTTGTACAAGATAAAGAGAATTTGTATAAGATCCTTTGGAAATCCAAATTTAGACATGGTTTCCAACACATGGTCCCAGGTCACCCTGTCGAATGCCTTCTCAGCATCTAATGATATTACCAAATTCGGTTCCTGAGTCCCTGACATTTCAATAGCTTGAATTATCATCAATATTTTTCGAACATTAGTCACTGATTGTCTATTCCAAACAAACCCAGTTTGATCTCGGTGTAGAAGGTAGAATCATTTTTAATCATTCCGCTATAATCTTTGTAAAAATCTTATAACCTGTATCTAACAATGAGTTGTATGGTAAGATCTAGGATCCATAGCGTCTCTTCCCTTTTTAGGAATAACTTTTATAATAGCGCTATTAAAATAGAGGGGAAGCAGATTTTGTTCCATAATCGAGTTGTATAAATTCACTAATGGTTCGATAATATGTGGCTGAAGTATCCTATAAAATTCCTCACTAAATCCATATGGAAATGGGGTTTTAAGGAGTTTTAGATGGTTCATTGGTTGAGTAACTTTTTTCACAGTGATTGGATTGGAGCTAATAATATTTCCTACTGATCTCTTGTCACTTGAGGGACTTCAATTTTTTCCCAGAAAACTTGTTTGGCTTTCACGTCAAGTTATTATAGAAATTCTTTAAAATACCCATAATAGCTTCCCCCTTATGATGTATAGTCCCATTGTCATCTAATAGAGCTACAATATTGATATTAGCTCTTTTACCATTGAGAAGATTTGAAGGAAGCCTGTCTGATTTATTTCCATATTTATAGAACTGATATTTACTTCTATTAATATGTTTATTACCCAACTGGGTCACAATCTTATCAAAGGTTTCCTTTTTCTGAGCATATAAACGTTTATTTCGAGGAGATGAATTTGCTTTCAGTCTATGAAGTGCTCTTGTTAACTTCCTTTGCGCTACCATGTATATCTCAGATTGATATCTTTTAAATTGTTTCACAAAAGATATTATCTCCCCTTGTATTATTAATTTAGCTGTCTGCCAGAAAATAGCTGGGTTTGTTTCATGGTTTTGTTTATTCTTTTGGTACGTCTCCCATGTTGTCTCTAGCATCTTACGAAATTTAATTGATGTCATTAAATAAGTGGGGAAGCACCAATGATGATAGTCTCCTCTTAGAACTAACCTGTCAACCTTAATCCAGATAAATGCATGATCTAACATACTCATTGGTTTTATTTGGGCTACCTGTGTATTGGTCAGTAATGTATTAGCAATTAAAAAGAAATCTATGTGCCGCAGAAAGTCAAGTATAATATAGAGTAGTAGGATTTCTTATACGCCAGACATCTTCCAATTGAAGTTGTGTGGCAAGATGAAAAATTCCTAATGGATATTTTTGACATATTTTTTCTTTTCTTGTTCTATATAGATGCTGAGAAGCGACTATATTAAAGTCACCCCCTAATATTATATTAGTATCAAATGGGAGTAATAAGTTTAAAACATCTTGAAAAAAAGATTTACTATATGTATTTGGGGCATGTAGATTATAAAGAGTATAACGTGTCCCTTCAATTGAGATGTCCAATAATACAATTCTCACAGAGGGGTCAATAAACTTATAATGTATGTCAAATTGTTACCCTTTTCGAATCAATATGGCTACCCCTCTAGCTTTAGAAGTATAAGATGCAGATATCAATATTATCTGACGAAACATATTAAGTTTAGCATGTTCTGCAGATATTAAATGTGTCTCCTGTAAAAAGGTAACATGCACCTGAGTTTTATTAATATAAGTCAATACTTTTCTTCTTTTTATGGGGGCATTAATACCCCCTATAATCCATGAGCCAAACTTAAATACAATCATACGTTCTAAGCCATTTTAATATTCAACAAAAAGTTGCCTTAATCAGGTATCTACTCTTTTTTTAGTATACCGACTGGGCCCTCCCTATATCCCCTTTTACATACAGTACCCAAATCCTCTTCTTTATAAGCTCAGGCTCTAATATTATAATCAGGCTTATCAGATAATCCAACCATAAAAAAAAAGACATTGAAAATTTAACAAATTCTACTCGTAAAGATGTTTGTACAAAATGGAACATCTAAAAACACAAAATACACTACATAACACCACAATTCTCATTTATTCTAGGTGAGAGAAAAAAAATTAAACTTTTTAAACCAGTAAATCAAGTTCTTATCAAGCTATCTTTAGTGCCAGAGACCAATTTATAAGATAGGTAATTGAAATTCATTAAGGAGAGCAAAGCATAAAAAAAAGAGTAACTGTGCACCTGGGCAAAACCATGTTGCATTGGAGGGGGAGGTAAATTTAAAATATGGGGACAGATTTATAGTTGGGATAGGGCATGTCCTAGATCAACTTTAAATTTGAATGTAAAAATAAAGCTATCAATCTATGTGTGCTAGATTAAAAAACAGCCAGTATTTAACTTATGTGCAAAGTAATAAATTAATTTGCACCCCTTGCATTGTAACATGGTTTGTCCCGGAGAGCATTTACTTTTTTTTTTGCCTTACTTTCCTTAATGACTCAGGCTCAAATGTCTCTTCATTCTAATATATATATATAACATAAATTCAATCTTAGTGCTTGTAACTATTATTACAAATAAAATTGTCAATGTTATATTTTCAGTACAAAAATGCCATAAATAGTGATATAAAATCATTTATCATAAATACTTCAACCGAGTGATATGGGATTATCACTTGGTTGAAGTGATAATTTATTATAAGTTTAAAACTATTTAATTCATATACGGTGGTTTAACACTTATCCTATAGTGCTTTGTTAAATAACCACTTCATAAAAAAATAAAAAAATAAAATCAGAATCAATTAGTCAGTTGGTATGGATGGTTTCGTCTGTGGCTCTTGATGGTAATATTGCCATCCCTTTTTCTTTATCCAAAACAGATCTTGCTCCCTCCACCGACATACAATCGCTATGTCTCTGGTCACCAAAGCTACGCAAATGAGCTGGATATATTAATGCAAATTTGCGGTTTATCTCAATCAGTTTTGTGCATATTGGAGAAATCTCTTTCCTAGCTCTGGTTATTTCCACTGAGTGATCTGGAAATAGCAGTAGTCTATTGTTTTCCCAAAAAATAGTTCCTACTTTTTACACTGCAGATCAAAGTAGCATCTTATGAGAAAAATTAAGACATTTAAATATAACTGTCCTAGGTCTTTGAACTTCATTATCTCTCAACGGGCCCAGACGATGAGCTTGTCCTATTATAATAACCCTTTGATCTTCTGGTAATTGGAGCAAGGTCGGCAAGGTAGTTGTTATAAAGTAATCTAATGCTGGACCTTTTACTGTTTCCGGCAGTCCTACAAAACGCAAATTATTTCGTCTTGACCTGTTTTCCAGGTCATCTAATTTATTCATCATATGTTTCTATGATTTTTGTAGGAAAGAAGTTTAGGATTTCAAGGTCGCTATATCCTGAAAATTTTCCCCTAGATTTTGCGCAATATCCCTTATTTGTTGGGTCATATGGGACAATTGGTCATTCAACGTTTGTATAACTGTTGGAAATTTGTTGTCTTGAGCCTGCATCAGAGGTTCATTGTTTCCTTAATTGCATGGATCACTTCAGCATATTAAACAGATGGAGGGGGGATATTAGGCACAGAGTCTGTTATAGCTTACAATATATCAAGTAAGCCACTGCTATTTGCTGGATCATATATCTCTGTGGTTCACCCCTTTGTATGTTGAGTATCTTTAGAATCCTCTTTGTTACGGTCTTGGTCATTTTTTGTTTTTTAATTGGCTGGCATTTTTCTAAATGTATCCATATTATTATCGTTGTTACCAGTAATTTCTCATTATTCCATTTTGAGCCTGATATAGTTAAGAGCAGTTATATCTTTTTGTTGTGGTATCTGTAGTGGAACCATTAAGGCATTTAACATCTTCCTTTTATATATGATTACTGATGAACCTATACAATACGGTTTTAGCCACGCAAAATTTACACAGTGTTAAGATCACTGCTTGAACCATATGTAAATTTCACAATGAAGAATATAGAAAAAATAGTATAGTCACTAGGGCTGCCGTCCTGTACTTACGGAGATACAAGAAAGATAATGCAAAATACCTCTTTCTGCAGCTTATATCCAGGAATAGTAAACTCCCCTATGTCAGTGAAGAAAAAACCCAATATGTTTTTTTCTGTGGCCTGATGGATTTAATATGGCCAATACAACTTTTGCCCGTGGATTGTGGGTCCGAGATCCGGTGCCTCTAACCATGGGAGCCGGCAGGAAAACACTCCTGCTCTTGCCTGGTACCTTAGCCTCCCACACCATGTGTGTGCAGCCTCTTTCCCCGGGCTCCGAGTTAGTAGCGTTTCGGAGCACCGCGCTGCCCAGGAGCTCAGTCTCAGCATGTTATCCGACTAGACATGCCCACCGGAAGTACCAGACATTTTTTCTCTCAACTAAATGTAAGTGCACAGATATGCAGTGTCAAGGATAAGCGCTGACAATTGTTTTTTTTGTTTTGTATACATACATGGGCATTTATATTGCCACGCAGCTGGTACCATATACAATATGGAATATACCGAGCGCAGGCTTATTGACAAGCAGCTGGTACCATATTCAATATGGGATATACTGAGCGCGGGCTTGTTTTTTCTCTGGTTTTATTTCGAAATATTGCTTTATTGTCATAGCAGCTGTCCATTAAGCCTATTTAAGGCACATTTGGGTGTGGCTCACAAGCCAGCCTTTGCTAGATGTAAACCCCTATACCTGGGAGGTGAGTGCATCTGATTTTTAACTGCATTTTAATGGTGTTTAAAGCATATAGGTCAGTGTAGGACCTGCATATAATGAAATGAGGTGCCCTTGGCGCTGGGATGCAGGCTTAAATGATGATCAAAATATGAACTATGCCTCATATTTTCCTTTTGCTATATACACATATATATGCAGTGTAAAGGATAAGCACTGACAACTGTCTTTTTACATAGTGTATTACTCGACTTATTAAATATCCATACAGTATTGCGCTATTTATTCCCCTCTATGGTTTCTGTTTCCCTGACACACATCAACCAACAAGATTGAACAGAGGCAAGAGATCAACCAACATACCAACCAGCTCCCTGGGAGGTATCAGACCGTGGGAGATTCACATGAGGTACAACAACAATTTAAGATAGTGATCCTTGATCAAAAGTACAGAGTACTACTGACTTTGGACAACAGCTCATTTAATAAGTTTAACATCACAGCAACAGTATATTAAGCTAGAAATTCCAACAGTGACATTACTCTAATATTGCATAAAAATGAATAAATATGTGGTTTGAGGTCTATTAATACTACATATTGTTTTTGGAGTTGAGATTTACTCTCTAGGCCCAGCAGCCATCACATAAGATACCTGGGACAGCTAGTAGTGCTACTGATCTACCTCTGTAATATGCACCCTACTTGTATGTGGAAAGCAGGGGCGGATCCAGAAGTTAATTGTACCAGGGGCGATTTAGGGAGGGCGATTTAGCCCCGCCCCCCTTTTTGACACCTAAGGCTGCTGACGGCTGCACACTATGTGCAGATCCGTTCAGCAGAGAGAGTTAGGGAGAGAGTCCTGCCCGGCTGCTCTGATTGTGTCGCCCCGATCGCCCCCCCTGGATCCGCCACTGGTGGAAAGTGATATAAATGGCTTCCACCTGACTGGTAAGGACGTTTTTATTCATATATTACCAGCAATGTGACACTCTCTCTAGTTTTCTTCCAAGTAAACCAAATTTTATCTATAGAAGAGCTATTAATTTACATGTTAAACTAGTGAGGGGTCCCATAGTAGAGAATTCTAATGCAGGAAAAATGATAACAAAGGGCTTTCATAGGTGTGGTCTATGCTTCGTGTGTAAAGCTGTAAAAGGTGACACAAGTAGGATACAAGAATTTAGAATTAATAATTAGATGTATAAAATCAATCAAATTTTAACTTGCAATTCAACCAATATTGTATATCTTCTGGAGTGTCGCTGTGGATTATATTATGTTAGTAAACCAACTCGTCCATTGAAGGCCCGCCTGTATGAACATCTATTCAGAAGGTTATGAAGCACATTCTGTCTCTGAACATTTTAAAAAGAAACATCAATATTCTATAAACCATGTACTTAAATTTAGTGGAATAGATCAAGTGAGCAAGAAATGGTATAGAAATGTTGATAGCACGTAAAGAAATGTTGTGGATATACGAATTGGATCCATTAACCCCATATGGATTAAACAAAGATTTTGAACTGAAATGTTTCTTGGTATGAATTGATGTGCACCTATTGTCACTGATCTCACCGATGTTTTCATTTGTGTTTCTTTTTAACAGTTATATTGCTAAACTACTGAGGCGATTAGAGGAACAATAATCATTGGAAATGGATTTAATCTTAGCTAAATATATTAAGATATTGATTTATATGTTGACTAGGGAATGTATTGTTTTTGTTTCCATGGCAACAAGCGATTAGTAAGAGAACTGTTTTATTTTTATTTCTGATTTTATATATATTTATTTAACCAATGACTTATTTGGAACAATAGTCTTTTATGAAACAATACCTGACTGATGAGTAGTAGCCCAAAAGGAGTTATGGTTAAAGTTTCCTCCGTTCATCATAATGAGGCTTATATATTTATTTTACATCAAAACGAGCCTTGGTGTTTTCTATGGGTCTATTCCAGAATGAGGCTTGAGTCCGCTTTACAACATCAGAATGAGGCTTGGTTGGTTTGGACTCATTTTTATTCAATTGCATTTTAAGAATGGATTAAATGTTTTTTTTACATCGTTTGGCTTTGGCATGAGATAAATGTCTTATCTTCCCAATAAGTGTAAGAATTAATATTGGAACACTTCTAAAGATATCTTTTGAGGCTCTCATTCAAGAATACATCTTGTAAGTGGGACACTGAAGGGGGCTCTTCCATTGGAAAACGATTCCATTATATGCTGAGGATGTTTCAACATTAACATGCACATTATCATTTGGAACTGTATTTATTAATGAAGAGCACACTTCCACTAGAATATCATAATCATTTTATTTGAGGAATGAACAGCTTATGAATCTTTATTACACATTATTATTGATTGTAATACAGTATCACGCTATGTATTTTTTGTTTTATTTTTATAAGTGAATATTGCATTTTAATGTTGGAGGAAAAGCCATGTTGAATATAAGTATCAATATAATTTTGACTATATCACATGCACATTATTGTTTTTTTAATCAAACGATTTTTATGAGATTAAACAGCACTGGGCAATATCAGATTTTTGTCATTAGTTTATTGACAACTCGTTGTGAAGGAGGTTGGGATAGTGAAGAGCTGGTTTTGATGTTATAAACCCTGCCTTTTTGTATTGGTAGGGTTTCCATCCTGGTGGAGTGAATTAGGTTGGTGGTGCTGTGGAGAGTACCTATCTTGTTCAGGTGTAAGTATGGAGAAGTATGGAGAATAGCCAGCTGGCTAATCCCCATGCTTACACCTGGACAAGGTAGGTACTCTCCACAGCACCACCAAGGATGGATCCCCAGCCAATGCCAAAGGCAGGGCACTGATGTCTGCTTATTCTCCCTCCACTTCGATGCTTATACACCAACATGCCATTAACATGGCAATGCAGCAGTTTTTCTTCCTGTAAAATGAAGAGACAACTGGTAAGTGACAACGGTCAAAAGACTCATGTGCACAATACAAACATTTTAGCAGGACTTACATATATACACTGGGAAGGGATTTGAACGTGTTTACATTTGTCCTAGATTTTTACCCTATGCAATTTAAAATTCCGGAGGATTTTAGTTTGGTAATTACAGATCTGAAATCCAGTACTGACCATATATGTGTCAGAGCCATAACTTAAAATTATAGTGCCCGGGCGAGAAGGAAAATTGCAGCTTCCCTAGCCTTAAATTTTAACCATATTAACCTAAAATATCCCTAAAATGCGCCCCCCCCTTCAGCATTGTGCCCTGGACTGTCGCACCTCTGGAACAGCCCTAGTTATGGCCCTGCTGTCTTTCCTTTAACTCTGATCTTATTCTGATATAAATTTGTATGTATGAGCTACTTGGTTGGCTTTTAAAAGTGTCTGTATATCAGCTAAATTCTAAATTATAGTGTCCATCTTGTGTATTATTTTGTGATAGGCTGTGGTCAGGTTGTGGAACATTCCCAGGTTATAAATATTACTGCACAGACGCTAATAGCTCATTTGTGACAAAGCTCTTAACAGAGCTAGTACTGTATTTTAAAATTGTGTCTACATTTTTCTCTGGTGCACTTAAGGTCCCAGTGTGCCCTGGATACCAGGGCATTGTGGCACTTGTGGTTCATCAAGTGCCAGCGTACCTTGGCAGCCATGGATATGTGGCGCTTATAGTACTACAAGTGCCAACATGCCCAAACACTGCCTGGGAATGCTGTGGCCTGTAGTGCACCATGGAAAAACTGACCTCTTTCTTTTATCACTTGTTACCCAACACCCACCGCACCAGGGGTGTAGGAGGAGCCATAGTGCTATTAGCACGAGGGGGAAGGGGGGGCTGACTTCTTTATGTGAGCCCAATCTCTGTATGGAATTCAGAACCGTGGTTTGTATTTGGCAAAGGGACCCCACTCTACAGGTTTCCCTGCCATAATGCCAAGAATTTGCCAATACCAGCCTAGGCTCGCAGTACTACAGTTTGTTTTTTTTGAGGGGGAGGAGGGCCTGTTTGTTTTTGTTTTTTAAATGTATTTCTTGGGTTTACGTCCCATAGCGTATGATACAGTCCACTTAAAGTGTATCATGCATAAAGCTTATCATACATTAAAAGCATATGACTTATTAAAATATATGCATTTTGCATACTATGCAGAGTCGGACGTATATTAAGATACAGGTGG
Source organism: Mixophyes fleayi (assembly GCF_038048845.1). Classification (NCBI taxonomy): domain Eukaryota; kingdom Metazoa; phylum Chordata; class Amphibia; order Anura; family Limnodynastidae; genus Mixophyes; species Mixophyes fleayi. Next base: position 43,916,275 of record NC_134408.1, read on the forward strand.
CTATGAATATTTAGTAAGTCTTTTAAACGGACATAATTTATGTCTATGCATTTAGTGTAAATTATGTCTGACTCTACATAAGGCCCACAGTGCAGAATTGTGAAGCAAAACTCCAGCAATTGTATATTTGAAAAATAACACCTGCAAAATGACCTTATTAAAATACACAATTTGTGTGAAATCTGCAATTTCAATCATCTTTAGTCTGAGCGTAGCCTTATAGTGTGACTGTGGTGTGTATAGTAAATTGTGTTTTATGGCAATTTGTGTTTTCCAGGGACTCATCCTAACTGTGCTTCTCTAATCATGTGAATTTAAAGTACAGTTTTCTAGAGCTATGAAAGTCACCTACTTGGTGCATTTGGTCTCCTTCTCCTCATCCTCCATTACTTTGTATTTGGAGGTTTCCTATGATGCAGGGCAGAGAACAAACATCATTTTAATATGAGAAAACAATTTAACCAACATTATAAACATTTTATAGGACATTGTAGGTGTATGACATTTAATTCAGAAGATAAAATAAGTCTATAAAGGTGCAGTGCCATCAGTGGAGTAGGGTAAGCAGAGGTGTGGGCTATAGATGGTGGGTGTTGGCAGAAACTCAAACTATTATTACAGACCTATCGCTCAGCCAGAGTAGGTAGGTAGATAGAGACAGACAGACTCTAACAATTCTCATCCAGCCCTCAGTCAGCTGGTAATTGTGTAATGGTTTTGTGTGAGGTAGTTCCACAACATTTGGAACATGTTTTGCAGTTAATGGATAGTTCTAGTTGTAAAACTATTGTACAGATGTTTATTGACTCACCTTCCTCCTAAAAATGCGCCTCCACCAGGATCTCTTTGGTTCTGTAGATAAAATGCAAAATAAGTCATACTGGTGTCATGAATTCTCCAATTGCCTGGAGAGTTTTGGTGTTGTTTTTTTCTTATACTTTTCAGTTTCTCAGAAGCACATAATATTTTAATAATGTTATTTTTAATTGAAGTTATTCAATGGTTTGCTTGATTAGAGCTATATACACTAACCCTTCATCTAATTTCACTCTAATGGTATTAGACAAGGGTGTCCATTGCTCTCCCACTTAATGAGGCAGAGCCAGGTCTTTCAAGAAGGGGTTAGTATAGTTTCAGAGTTATAACTACTTTACTTACCATAGTTATCTCTGGGAGGCGCGTAGAACCAAATGTATTGGTCTTCGTCATCATTATCATCACAGTCCTAAAAATAGTAAAATTATACATATGAATACATCTTGGCATTGCAATATGTGAATAGACTCCAGTATGCATTTCACTTGAATACATTTATCCCTGGCAGTAATAATGTTTTTAATTAAGTACCCCCAAGCAGCTTCTGTCTCCCTCTTTAACATTACGGTACCAATAGCAACATTCTACTTATCAAACAGTACATTAATGATATTCGTGTTGGGATAAAATTTACACTGATTTACAGAGGTCGGCTTCAAACCTTAAATTTGCTTTGTTGCTGGTACATACAGTTTAATACAGGTTTATTCTAATAAATATTAATTATATTGCTAGTAATTTCTGCATAGTGTTACTTACCATTCCAACAATTTCCATAGGTGCTATCAGCAGTTTGTCTGGTGATGAACTGACTTGTTACAGCTTGGAGGGACTAATAAGTAATATTATGCAGCATGACATCACTGTGATGTTATAGACAGGGGATAATCTGACTGCCATTATTTGCTAATTAAAGTGGCCCAAGCATCTTTACATTTTTTTATCTTTTGTGCATTACATGTTGTTGGTTTAAAAACAAATAGTAGGACAAAAAAGTTCTACTAGAGGCTGTGTAAGGTTTTCTTATGAATGCACATGGTTTCTCATGTATGATGGTTTCTCCCTTTTGAGCTGTTGTGCTGGGACTTCCAGGACCCTAAACATACTATGTAGTAATTATGTACTTTTGATGGAAAACTTTCATGAATCTAATCCAAAGTATACCAAATTGTGGGAGCGAGACTTAGGCCAAATCCCGTCAGAATTTAATCTGGCTAAGATCTTCCAGTACTCCCAAGTAAGCTCTTCTAACATTTCGGTCCTGATGATCCAGTTCAAATACTATCTAGGTCAGTGTTGGCTAACCTGTGACACTCCAGGTGTTGTGAAACTACAAGTCCCAGCGTGCTTTGCCAATATATAGCAGCTTATTGCTAGAAGGTTATGCTGGGACCTGTAGTTTCACAACACTTGGAGTGTCACAGGTTAGCCAACACTGCTCTAAGTGGTACAGATGTCCTTCTCAGTTGTCTAAAATGCATCTTGGAGTCTTAGGTAAGTGCTGAAGGTGTGGCTCAGAGTTTGGGTCATTTTACATATTCAGTGGAAGTGTCCTAGACCTTTTTGGCTCAAGGTTAAAGAAGCTTCTGAAAAATATTGTCCAGTTCCCTCACGCCTGAGTTTCTGGTTGTTTAACCTTTACGAGTATTCCAATATCCCAATACAAGAAATCACTTCTCAGACATCTTAATAATGCAGCCAAAGCTGTGATACCTGTTCATTGGAGGTCCCCTGCTCCCCCTCCCTTAAGGAGTGGGTACCAAGAATAGATTACTACATGGAGATGGATGAGCTCTCCTTATCCAGTACTGACCGCTATACAGACTGTCTCCACCTTTGCTAGCTGGTTGGAATTCAAAGACTCCCACCGTTCCATTCCCTGTTTGAGGCGCGAGACCAGAATAGTAACAGAATTTTGTCTGGTCTCTGAGACACGTCTGGGTTAAGTTGCTGTTTTGAGTTCTAATCTGACTCTGGTGGTTCTTCTCTACTACATCTTATGTTGTCTCCTTCATCATTTATATTGATTGGAAGCTGCAGTATTCTGAGGATCAATCTCCCCCCCCCCTCCCTTTTCCTCCCCCTTCTCCCAAACTTCTGAAGTTTACAACTGGTTATTGTAGACTGCACTGTATGGAGAACCTATGTTTGTCCTGACCTTATTAATGGTAACTAATTATGCTGTCTCAATGCTGTGTTTTGTCTTGCATCTGTATCTTTTCTCCAATAAAAACAGATTATTCACAAAAAAAGCCTCCCAGCATTTCAATAGGCTATTGAGGGACACTTTTTTAATGATCAGAGAAATGCCCATGTTTCTCTGCATACTTTTGGATAAAAGTTACCATAAGATACAGCTATTTTAACTCAAAAACATTATCAATCATCCTAATATAAAGGATGTAAGATGTAATAAATTATAAAATGACAGGTGAATTTGTGGTCCAAAACAAAGATACTTGTGAGAGATGTATAAACATGTATTTATAGTAAAATAAAAAGAATTGAGGTACTCTAAAAGGGTGCCAGCGGGGCGTCAGTATAGTTCTTGGTGGCTGGTTTCTTCACCAGGAGCAGCCACCTTCCTTCTATTGGTCGTGGGTCTAATGATCCGTCCCTCCCCTCTGTGTGTAGCTGCTTCCTCCCTCCTCCAGCCCTTACTGAGAGAGGTCACATGGGACCCGCACCATGCGACAGGAGCCGTCCTATGTGTGCAGAGCGGCAGGGGAGGCCCCTACAGTGCACGGATGGAACAAGGTAAGTGTGAGGGAAGGGAGGCTAGTATGTTATAATGTGTGAGGGTAGGGGTTGAGTAGATTATTATAATGTGTAAGGGAGGGTACAGTAATATAATGTGTTAGGGAACAGGGGTTGGTGTTACTAGAATATAATGTGTGAGGGAAGGGGGGTCTTAATAGTATGTGGGTGTTATTTTATTTGTAAGGTGATGGTGGGGCAATTTAATTTAATAGTGGGACATTTAATTTAACGCTGGGGTGGTTTGGGGGCTACTAAATGAATGTGGGTCTGTTTGGGGAGAATGAGGTCTATTTTTTAAATGTGTATTGGAATTATTAAATGGCAATAATGGTTGCAGGAAATAGGTATATTAAATGTAAATGCTATTAATTTATTGCTAGGGTGGGGAATCTGTAATTTGGCAGGGAGGTAGACTATCAATTTACTGCTGGACTGTGGGTCAGAGCTAATTTTTTATTAGTGAGTGCTATTAATTTATTTGTGGGGTGATAGTGGGACTATTTAATTTAATAGTGAGGCCTATTATTTTAAAGTGAGTTGATGGGACCATTAATTTAATGCTGGGGTGGTTTGGGGCTATTAATTGAATGTGGTGCTGAGTTTGGGAAGGAGGACTATTTAATGTGAATATGCATTGTTTAATGGGGATGGTTGTGTGAAGTGATTATATGTATTAAACATAAATGTTATTAATTTATTGCTGGGGCTGTTTGGAGGTAGGGAACTGGGTTTATTTATTAAATGAGAGTACTAATAATTTAATGTTGGGGCTGGTTGGAGTGAAATAGGTCTATTTATCAAATGTGAATACTATTGTTTTAACGTTGGGGCCAGAGGGAGACCTCATTTTTAAACGTGGGTGCTATTAAATTAACGTTTGGGGCGGTTGGGAAAAAAAGGGGACATGAAAATTAGAATATTTAGAAAACTCCAAATAGGGCCTCAAAATTACAGGATCCAGACAAGCAGCAACTAAAGACACCAGCAGCCACAGGCGGTAAAAGTGCAAGAACAGGTAGTAGAGAGCAGGACAATCTACCAACTGTCCTGAATCTGGTGGGGCAGTTTCAAATTTTGGGTGACTGTCTCACTTAGTCAGGATTTGGTCTGACTGCAAGGACAGTTGGGAGGTATGTCACGCTTCACACTGTACTCCTCTGATAGTGAGATGAGGATGCTGTTGCCATACTGCCTGCAATCTTAGGGTGGGCGATTGCCCCCCTCTAGATCTGTCCATGGTCCCCGCTGGTACCTGGTCTGGCTCTGCACACAGCCCCCCCCCCCCCCTCACACCCCACCGACACTTGCGAGCAAACAAAACTTTCCCAGTCTGGGAGGCTGCAACACTATTTGTTTAGGCTTTACTAATGCTGCTAATAAGATGTTTGTAGCGGCATGTCGTGGTCGTAGCTCTTGAAGGTATGGCTCTGGGTAGAACACAAGAAAAAGGCGCTGTGAGGATTAATACATCCCTTGTGCTAGCTAATAATATAAAATAACACCAGAATAAATAAAGGATTGGTCTCTATTAGTAAATATACAAATTTATTAACACGAATATAAACAAAATAAAATTAATATAGAAAATAACTTGTCATAAGACAGAACAAAAAATATACAATGCTTTTCACACACAAACTTCAAATAATAAAGGCTCCTGTAGTCCTCTCAGCACTACATAAATAATGTCGTAACACCTAGCCAAAAATCCGCCAGTAATACCAATCCAATGTATATCTTATAGAGCAGGGGTGGGCAACCCGCGGCTCTTTGAATTTAAAATTGAGGCTCCTGGCCAGCTGGTTGATGCTCTGTGGCTGTCGGCAGTGCTCCAGGTGCCGACAGTCACAGATCTGATAGCTCGGCTCACTTACAGCAGCCACGTCATGTGACCTCTTCTGCATAACACATGGGAGGTCATGTTATCACTGCTATCCAATCAGGGAAGGAGGAGGAGAGTGTGCAGTCTGCTCTCCCCCCTTCCTCTGCGCAAGATCCAACATCTGTGACAGGTATGTAAGGAGAGTGTGAGAGGCTGAGTGTCATGTATGGGGCACATGGTGAGGCCGAGTGGCATGTATGGGGCACATGGTGATGCTGATTGGCATGTATGGGGCACATGGTGAGGCCGAGTGGCATGTATAGGGCACATGGTGAGGCCGAGTGGCATGTTTGGGGCATGTGTGGGGCATGTGGGGAGGCCAAATGGCATGTATGGGGCATGTGGGAGGATGATTGGCATGTGGGGAGGCTAAGTGGTATATGGGGGGAGGCTGAGTGGCATATGTGGGGCATGTGGGGAGGCTGAGTGGCATGTGTGGGGCACATGGTGAAGTCTGGTGGGAATGTGAAGAGGTCTGAGGGACATGTTGGCTATTTATGTCATTTTTTTTTATTCCCACTTCAACAGTTCCATCCACAGAGATTGTGGATACAGAAGCAGCGGGAGCTACTGTGCAGAGACTGTAAGTACCCTTTGAACCCTCCTCTGCTGGACACAGCAGCAAGGTAAGAGCTGAGGTTATTATTATTATTATTATTATTATTATTTATTATGAACATTTTGCCAATGTTGGATATCTTATTTTTCACTTGGCAAGATATTGTAAATTATGTTATATTTTTAATATATTTGTGTGCGTTATGTATTGGCATGTTTATACTGTGTATATGTAATGCACACATATACTAAGGGTAAAGTTGGCTCTTTACCGTATCTATGGGTATTTTTTGGCTTTTCGGCTCCAAAAGGTTGGCCACCGCTGTCCTAGAGAATCACCCACCAGTGCTATTAGGGAGATTAAGGTCCCAAGCTGAACTGTTCAGCATCTATCGCTAATGCGTGCGCCTCGTTTCTGCGCATGTGCGGTGTAAAGAAACACAAAAAAATGGTCATGAAACACAACTTGTGTTTCACTCTGGATGACACCCTTTATGTATAAATTATATTAGATATCCAATCCCCTTAAGGGTGGCAGTACGCTACAATACAGTGTTGTTTGTGTTGCCAGCACTGATATTATGTAGACTCTTGTAGCTATGATCCTTAATTGGCAATTAGGATGGAACACAGCACAAAGTAGGAGAGTGGAATCGTGGACTACAGATTATTAAAGGAGGATATAGGCCTATGTGCATATTGTATACGTTTGATTTTATTCGTGCAATAAAAGAAGTATAACGCTGTGACACCCTCCTCATGACTATCTATATACATGCTGGTAATTACATATCTCGGACATACGAACAGGAGAAAAATAATAATCTAACACTCAGTAAGTGTATAGTAGTCTACGTGGTTTTCCATCATAATACAGTTTTACACTATATGCGGTTCTCTGCTCTTTCCGGTCTATATATCCTAACACAACGAGAATGCAGACCGCATAACACTGCACAGAAGACAAGATAGTCTCTAACATTGAAAACGGTCCTGGGGACAACATAAACCAGGGAGATCATGCAAAAGAATCACATAACACTGAACTCTTGGAGACGGACATTTTTTTCTATCAACCAAATGTAAGTGCATAGTGTATTACCCTACTTACTAATGATCCATACAGTATCACGCTATGTATTCCCCTCTGATGTGTGTCAGGGAAACAGAGACAATAATCAATGAGATTTCCCAGAGGCAAGATATCAACCAACATACCAACCAGCCCCCTGGGAAGTATCAGACCGTGGAAGATACACATGAGGTACAACAACAATTTAAGATAGTAATCCTTGATCCAGAGTATTATTGACTTAGGGCGACAGCTCATTTAATAAGTTTAACATCACAGCGACAGTATATTAAGCTAGAAAGTCCAAACATTTTTGCAAACTGTAATATTTCCATATGCAGCTTACATTGTACGTATAGTTACCCACATCAGCCAACACTGACATTACTCTAATATTGCATAAAAATGAAAAAAAATATGTGGTTTGAGCACTGAGGTCTATTAATACTACATATTGTTTTTGGGATTTACTCTCTAGACCCAGCATACATCACATAAGATACCTGGGACAGCTAGTAGTGCTATTCATTTACCTCTGTAATATGCACCCTACTTGTATGTGGAAAGTGATATAAATGGCTTCCACCTGACTGATCAGGAAGTTTTTATTCATATATTGCCAGCAATGTGACACTCTCCGTCTTTACCCTTAGTGATTGTTAGAATGTGTAAGAAAAGATGCCTGATAGGTAAGGCTGAAGGAGTATTTGGAATAGCATTTTACCAGATGGAGTATACCTAAACACAGTGTAAATGATATATCAGAGATTCCAGATAAAATAGTTCATGAATCTTCCTCAGAACTAGAAAAGATAACTGAGCAAGACTGAGCTAATATAATTCTAACTCTTGAAAATAGGAAGGTCTTGGATGATTTGTTAGGTAGATAAGGAGGTTGTATGTGCTGTAATAGGTCAGGAATGCTGCACTTTTATACACGATAATCCTGCAAATATTTAGCAAAATAATATGAATAAGGAAGTTGACTATTTAAGACATGAAGATACAGCAAACTGTCCTTTATTAACACAACTATATTGTCCTCACAAGAGTAATAAAGTAGATGCTATCACCACTGAGGGTTTCTAGCCAGTACTCACTGACTCATGAAATTGAGGATGTACATTTGTCCTACTGGTAACTAGTTATACCACCGGATCCTGGCACCAGGCAGCAGATGCTGGAAACACAGCTTTAGTCTCTGGTCACACCTCGGAAGACATGTAACAGCTGTCAGAATACATCATGGCCACATTTGACTTGCAAAATCTTACCAGACATTATGTAATATATACAGTTTCAGAAGGAAACAATAGTTCATTGGAGGGATATAAAGTTGCTCAGGTAAACCACTATCTCCTGCTTCACATGTAGGTTTATGTATAGTCTAACACAGAGACCAGGAAATCACACATTGTACTAGCAGTGCCCATCAAACATTGTAGAATTCTTACACTCATATTATAACAGAAGTGCCCATATGATAATATATAATGATAAGTGGAAGCACATGTTGTAATGGTGGGTGTCATTATTAAACCAAAATTGCATAGGCCAGCAGCAGTTGATCATGTTATATCAGTAGTGTCCATATATGGCAGAGTATGTCATATGGGCCGAGTATGCCCATACTATACTAACACTGCTCATGATCATGAATAGTGCCCGGCAGAGGGTGCTTATACTATACCACCAGTGCCCATGACTAGTAGTGCATAGCTGAGAGCCATACTACCAGCATTTCCTATAACTAGTCAGTAGAGGGTTCTTATACTATACCACTAATAGGGAAAGCAGAGCTGAGGATGATTTCTAACAGGGGGTTTCCAAATGCATAGTTTCAAAGAAAAAGTAACAACAAAAAACACTTGCTGCAATAACAGTAAAATATAGACCGTACAATGTAAAATATATAAATATTCCAATTATACGCAGGTTTCCAGGCCTGATCTCGTGCTTTTCATCACTCTCAGCAGACAAGAAACTGTAGAATATACCACATGACTTACCTTTACTGCATTTTTTTTTTTCATGAAAGTAAAAGAAACACTAGAGCCAAATGTAAGAACAAGTGGCCATTTTATTGAAGTCAAATCTCATTAAAACAGAGGCAGATACCCAAATAGACTGTGTCTTAGACTACAGGCCTTTTAATACAGGCAAGACAGTGATTTGAGGGTAGGGAGTTTCTGGGCAACTGCACGCTTCCCTCAGCAGCTAAATGGGCTACCACAGCGGTAGTTACACTGTTGCTGGGTTCTCCTCAGGCTTCGTGGTTCCAGCTGTCATGGGAGTCAAAGCCACAGCAATTGGCAAATAAAGTTTACCAAGTTAGTGTAGCAGATGATCCAGCCCTGCTGAGTTAAAAAATATAATTCCACTTACAATAAAGGAGAGAATAGTTTCTCATAGGGAGCATTGTTCACTGTGACTGCTTGTGGTAGGTGTGATCTGTCTGTGGTGAACACATATATGTACACAGGCCCTTACATGTATATGTGTAACTGAAATTAAAGTTTACGTTGGCTTATGTGGAATTTGCATTAACTCCTGAGGATAGACAGGGCTTTTTTGGTTCTCCCTCTCTCCAGAGAAAGCACACAGATAGGGCTGGTCTGTATGTGGTCAATAGACCATAGAGTGTTATTAAATGACCATGCAAATGTAGGAACAGAATTATTAGGACTTTGTGAAATACTAAAATATATGTTCTTTTTTGTAATAATGTCCCTTTTTAATGTCTTCATCTCTCATAACTTCATACCAGTGACAGATCAGATAAGAGAAGTGCAGCATAGGACAGTTAGAATTATCGGGGATCCCGACAGACTGGCAAATGGCACATCTTAGGTAAGTATTTTTTTATTTTCTATGTTATCACCTTTAATTTTTTTTATCATTTATTTTTTATTCCTTTTTTAACACTTTATTTTGTAGATTGTTTTGTTGAAAGTTCTAAAACAACCCCACAGACTAGGATGTCAAAGATCTCATAGTCTATAATATTGTATATAAACATATGCTCCTACACGATGGGTCCTGTGGATGAGATGATCCATTAAGACTCAGATCACCTATTTAATGTAGAGCACCGGTGATCACTGTGACAAAATGTATATACTATTGTAAGTTATATGTTTTTCACTGTACTTAATTCTATCTGATGTGGCTGCTGACTGATCATGAATGAGATGTTGTGGGTGTCCAATGGGTATGCCAGTGGAAGTGCACAAAATATAAATATAGTGCCTATATTATGTCTACATTTCCAATGACTATGTTAGTAAAAGGTACTTATACTATACTACCCATGACATAGCTGGGTGGCCATAATATATAGCACAAATTGTGACCTGTACTCATCTTGACCTTATCCTTGGTTTCCAAAATAAGAAATGAACAATCATTGCTTACCTTAAGACCTGCTGTTAGTTGCTAATCTGCTGTGTCCTGGTCCTGCACTGACTGACTTGATGGTGTCTGTATGGAATGAGAGGTGGTGGAATTGTTTAGGAGTGAAAGATGAAACCTCTCGCTCTGTGCTAGTAGTGATTGGTGCACAGTGTGTCATATCAGTGTTTGTGCAACATTACTTCCACCCCAGGCCTCATGGTACGCGTAAGTATCTTGTTCTGTTATTTGTATACTTGGTGCAGTTGGTGTGCAGCTCCCTATGACCCACATAGATTCAAATAAGTGTGTTTGTAAACTGTGCACTCAGTCATAGCTCATTTTCTATTTTAAAAAACCCTATTTGTCATGTCTGTCACTTAGACACCATAAAGACACATTGGGCCTGATTCATTAAGGAAAGTAAGGCAAAAAAAGGAGTAAGTTTTCTCCTGGTCATACCATGTTACAATGCAAGGGGTGCAAATTAGCTTATTTCGCACATAAGATAAATACTGTCTGTTTTTTCATGTAGCACACAAATACTTGATAGCTTTATTTTTACACTGACATTTAAAGTTGATCTAGGACAAGCCCTACCTCAATAAAATAAATCTGCTATCACATTTTAAATTTACCTCCCCTCCAATGCAACTTGGTTTTGCCAAAGAGCAAAGTTGTTGTTTTTTTGCATTATTTTTCTTAATGAATCAGGCCCATTCTGTGATTAGGAATCTCTATACACTGTCCTGGCTTATGAAACTGGTCTGTGAATGGGTTTGTCAGTCTTTGATCATACTATACACTGTAGTAATGCAAGGTCTTCATGTTGGGAGAGTTGGGACATCAATTTTCTCATAGGCAATCAAGCTGAAAAAGTTAAGCAGCCATCCTGATGATAAGTATTTGTAGCTGAAGTTTTCTTTATGGAAACTTGGATATAGCAGTTGAGGGCTCTTGGTGACCTTCTCTATTATAATACACCATTGTACTTATTGCTACAAAATTACTACTATGGATTTCCACGACTATGGAGTTACCAACCTCTTCTCTCACACTCTGTACAACCCTTCACATGTGTAAGTGTTTAATGAAAACTTTAATGAAGGCTATTCCTATTCTCCATACTCCTACTTTCCCTAATACTACTAACTACTCCTCCCACATCCACCATCAGCCACAACTCATTTCTTACATCTCCAGTGTCCTCATTAAAAACATTAATTCATGCACTCATCATCTCCCGCATCGACTATTGCAATTCCCTCCTTACTGGTCTTCCCAAAGTCAGACTTGAACCCCTACAATCTATTTTGCACACAGCGGCTAGACTGATTTTCCTTACAAACCGTTATTCCTCTGCTGAGCCACTCTGTCAGTCTCTACATTGGCTGCCTGTATTTCAACGAATCCAATATAAAATTCTTCTACTAACATACAGGGCCATCAACAAAATTGCACCGACATACATTTCCTCACTTGTCTCGAAATATCTCCCTACTCTACACCTCCGTTCTGCACAAGATCTACGTCTCTCCTCCACACTCATCACATCCTCCCATTCTCGGTTACAAGATTTTTCCGGGCTGCACCTAATTTGTGGAATTCCCTCCCTCGCACAGTAAGACTTTCCTCTAGTCTTCAAACCTTCAAGCGTTCACTGAAAACCCACCTCTTCAGACAATGTTATGATATTCCTCAACCATCATCTTAATCTCCCTAGATTACCCTATTGCCCTCCTCTACACAGCTAACGCAAGACAACAACCTTCTGACCAACATTGCAACACACACAGCCCACTCAGTACTTTTACCTTTGCAGTCTGGCTGGTCCATTGTGCAATATGATGTAGCACATGCCCTTGTGTTTCTAACTCCCATTGTCCTATAGATTGTAAGCTTTCGAGCAGGGTTCTTTTACCTCTCTGTCTGTATGTATTACCCAGTATTGTATTATTAATGTTTGTTCCCAATTGTAAAGCGCTACGGAATTTGCTGGGGCTATATAAATAAATGTTGATGATGATGATGATTCCTCTCTCCCTTCTGTTATGTGTGGCCTCTTCCTGTTCCCGTCATTGACGCGCACCAAATGACAGGCATGCCTGTGTGCAGAGATGTCCCAGGTGTGCAGAGATGTAAGAGAGGCAGACAGAAGAGTCTACCTTTCCAATACAGTGTGTGAGGGAAGAGAGGGGGGGTGTCTTAATATAATGTATGAGGGAAGGCAGAGAGGATCTTAATATAATGTGCTAGGGGGGGTAAGATATTAATTTAAAGGAGGAGTGTCGGTCGGGCTAATTATCTAATAGGTGCTATTTTATTTGTGGGTGATGGTGGGACTTTTTCATTTAATAGTGTATGCCTCTTTGAATCTTTTGGATCAAAGATCTCCCCCGTGTAAGTTTGAAATTTAGAAGGTATTGATTGACTGCACGTGGTGGTAATAAGTAAAAACTAACACCACTTGGGTATTTAAAGGTGCTTGATTATTTCTATATGCATCATATTATGACACATTTTTTATATCCATTTTACATATGTACATCGGTGGAATACAATACCTGGATTCACATCACCGTTATGTGAATTTATAGACTTTGAGAACTTACGGATATTGAAGGCTCATCTTTTCTGGATAGTGTGATTCTGGACTTGTGTGAATATGTGATTCTATTATATGAAGACATTCTCAGATTTATACACTGTTTTAATTTTGATATTATATCAGATCATTAGCGCCATTTCTATTTGCTATATTATATGTCAGAAATTATTTATGGTGTTTAATATACAAGGTATAGACATATCTGGTTGTGGTACCATTAACAATATGTCGTGCGCAAATATTGCCAATTTATAATCTTTGGAAGCTACTTTGATCCCTTTATATATCTCATGTGTCATTCTCCCACTTTCTAGCATTCCAGTCGGTTTTTAGGATGTTTTCATTTTTACTTTTATATTTATCTATATTTATATATGTTTAATAATTTGCTTTATTGCTGTTTTATTGCTGTGATATATTTACCTAAACACCAGTTCTATTAAAGAGTTAATCTTTAGAAGCTCCAGTTTGTTCTCAAGTGTTTCAACTTACTGATTACATATTAACCTATCACAAATGGATCTGTGGCTTTATATAGAAAGAGACTGAACACCAAATTATACAGCTTTGATAAAGTCTGCCATAGACAGACGAAACGCGTCAGTATATACCTCTCTGCTATACTCCGAAAGCTTTTGAGAGTGTCTATTGTGCCAACACTATACCCGGACAGAAAGGAACTTACGGAGCTAGGAACTTTCATTCACATCACTTTGTTCCTGGACAGACATCTGAGGGTGCGCACCCATTACAAGTCTCCTTGCCATCTACAAGGAACATCAAGGGTTGAGCACGGCCACCGAAAAATCGTGAGTTATATACTCCATCATTGCCTCTCATCACTCCCTCAATATTCATTTGCTCCCGGTTCTCAGAGTCAAGTTACATTATTGTTGGGAACTTATTTTCTATTTACTCTCTATCGGAGTCTGAACTTTTTATCATTGATGATCATTCCTGTTGGTATCTATATATACCTTACTGTCCTATGCAACTATAGGGAACACATGGTCTCATTACCTCCAGCCTTTTTCACTATTGTGATTAATCACGAGTATATGTGTATCTATTGTTTTTATTGAATGTGATATTTTAATAAATCATTTTGCATTCCATAGCCGGCTGGGATTCTATCAATACTGAATAGTTATTTTTCAATTTATCATTACATAATATTCATTGAAGGTGTCTATATATTTAGTATCTGGTGATATTTGCGCTGGTTGTCTTTATTTTTTAATATTTCTCATTTGCCCTTAAAGAAATTGCCAAGGGCTCTAATGCCAAATCAAATAACAATGGTGAGAGAGGGCATCCCTTCCTGGTTCCCCTTTGTACTGCGAATACTGATGAAATATATCCATTCATCATAACCCGTGTTAAGGGTTCTGTCCACTTTGTACAAGATAAAGAGAATTTGTATAAGATCCTTTGGAAATCCAAATTTAGACATGGTTTCCAACACATGGTCCCAGGTCACCCTGTCGAATGCCTTCTCAGCATCTAATGATATTACCAAATTTGGTTCCTGAGTCCCTGACATTTCAATAGCTTGAATTATCATCAATATTTTTCGAACATTAGTCACTGATTGTCTATTCCAAACAAACCCAGTTTGATCTCGGTGTAGAAGGTAGAATCATTTTTAATCATTCCGCTATAATCTTTGTAAAAATCTTATAACCTGTATCTAACAATGAGTTGTACGGTAAGATCCAGGGTCCATAGCGTCTCTTCCCTTTTTAGGAGCAACTTTTATAATAGCGCTATTAAAATAGAGGGGAAGCAGATTTTGTTCCATAATCGAGTTGTATAAATTCACTAATGGTTCGATAATATGTGACTGAAGTATCCTATAAAATTCCTCACTAAATCCATATGGAACTGGGGTTTTAAGGAGTTTTAGATGGTTCATTGGTTGAGTAACTTTTTTCACAGTGATTGGATTGGAGCTAATAATATTTCCTCCTGATCTCTTGTCACTTGAGGGACTTCAATTTTTTCCCAGAAAACTTGTTTGGCTTTCACGTCAAGTTATTAAAGAAATTCTTTAAAATACCCATAATAGCTTCCCCCTTATGATGTATAGTCCCATTGTCATCTAATAGAGCTACAATATTGATATTAGCTCTTTTACCATTGAGAAGATTTGAAGGAAGCCTCCCTGATTTATTTCCATATTTATCGAACTGATATTTACTTCTATTAATATGTTTATTACCCAACTGGGTCACAATCTTATCAAAGGTTTCCTTTTTCTGAGCATATAAACGTTTATTTCGAGGAGATGAATTTGCTTTCAGTCTATGAAGTGCTCTTGTTAACTTCCTTTGCGCTACCATGTATATCTCAGATTGATATCTTTTAAATTGTTTCACAAAAGATATTATCTCCCCTTGTATTATTAATTTAGCTGTCTGCCAGAAAATAGCTGGGTTTGTTTCATGGTTTTGTTTATTTTTTTGGTACGTCTCCCATGTTGTCTCTAGCATCTTACGAAATTTAATTGATGTCATTAAATAAGTGGGGAAGCACCAATGATGATAGTCTCCTCTTAGAACTAACCCGTCAACCTTAATCCAGATAAATGCATGATCTTACATACTCATTGGTTTTATTTGGGCTACCTGTGTCTTGGTCAGTAATGTATTAGCAATTAAAAAGAAATCTATGTGCCGCAGAAAGTCAAGTATAATCTAGAGTAGTAGGATTTCTTATACGCCAGACATCTTCCAATTGAAGTTGTGTGGCAAGATGAAAAATTCCTAATGGATATTTTTGACATCTTTTTTCTTTTCTTGTTCTATATAGATGCTGAGAAGCGACTATATTAAAGTCACCCCCTAATATTATATTAGTATCAAATGGGAGTAATAAGTTTAAAACATCTAGAAAAAAAAATGTACTATATGTATTTGCGGCATATAGATTACAAAGAGTATAACGTGTCCCTTCAATTGAGATGTCCAATAATACAATTCTCACAGAGGGGTCAATAAACTTAAAATGTATGTCAAATTGTGACCCTTTTCGAATCAATATGGCTACCCCTCTAGCTTTAGAAGTATAAGATGCAGATATAAATACTATCTGACGAAGCATAGTAAGTTTAGCATGTTCTGCAGATATTAAATGTGTCTCCTGTAAAAAGGTAACATGCACCTGAGTTTTATTAATATAAGTCAATACTTTTCTTCTTTTTATCAGGGAGATAATATCCCCTATAATCCATGAGCCAAACTTAAGAACAATCATACTTCCTAAGCCATTTTAATATCCAACAAAAAGTTGCTTTAATCAGGTACCTACTCTTTTTTTTAATATATTGATCGGGCCCTCCCTATATCCCCTTTTACATACAGTACCTAAACCCTTTTCTTTATAAGCTCAAGCTCTAATATTATAATCAGGCTTATCAGAAAACATGTAGAAAAAAAAAATCCAACCATAAAAAAACCCGTAAAGATGTTTGTACAAAATGGAACATCTAAAAACACAAAATCCACTACATAACACCATAATTCTCATTTATTTTAGGTGAGAGAATTTTTTTTAGAATTTTTAAACCAGTAAATCAAGTTCTTATCATTGCTATCTTTAGTGCCAGAGACTAGTCTATAAGACAGATAATTGAACCATTAAAACCGTACTATTTTAATCAAATATTAATCTTTACCCTTTTACATAAGTAATATACTCTCAAGTGTCTCTTCATTCTACTGTATATATAACAACTTCAATCTTAGTGCTTGTAACTATTATTACAAATAAAATTGTCAATGTTATATTTTAATTACAAAAATTCCATAAATAGTAATATAAAATAATTTATCATAAATACTTCAACCAAGTGATATGTGATTATTTTTAACCTTTCTCACTTTGTGTTATATAATATAATTGTAAACTATAATTTATTAAAAGTTTAAAACTATTTAATTCATATACGGTGGTTTAACACTTATCCTATAGTGCTTTGTTAAATAACCATTTCATAAAAAAAAAAAAAGATAAAATCAGAATCAATTAGTCAGTTGGTATGGATGGTTTCGTCTGTGGCTCTTGATGGTAATATTGCCATCTCTTTTTCTTTATCCAAAAAAGATCTTGCTCCCTCCACCGACATAGAATCGTTATGTCTCTTGTCACCAAAGCTATGCAAACGAGCTGGATATATTAATGCAAATTTGCGGTTTATCTCAATCAGTTTTGTGCATATTGGAGAAATCTCTTTCCTAGCTCTGGTTATTTCCACTGAGTGATCTGGAAATAGCAGTAGTCTATTGTTTTCCCAAAAAATAGTTCCTACTTTTTACACTGCAGATCAAAGTAGCATCTTATGAGAAAAATTAAGACATTTAAATGTAACTGTCCTAGTTCTTTGAACTTCATTATCTCTCAACGGGCCCAGACGATGAGCTTGTCCTATTATAATAACCCTTTGATCTTCTGGTAATTGGAGCAAGGTCGGCAAGGTAGTTGTTATAAAGTAATCTAATGCTGGACCTTTTACCGTTTCCGGCAGTCCTACAAAACGCAAATTATTTCGTCTTGACCTGTTTTCCAGGTCATCTAATTTATTCATCATATGTTTCTATGATTTTTGTAGGAAAGAAGTTTAGGATTTCAAGGTCGCTATATCCTGAAAATTTTCCCCTAGATTTTGCGCAATATCCCTTATTTGTTGGGTCATATGGAACAATTGATCATTCAACGTTTGTATAACTGTTGGAAATTTGTTGGCTTGAGCCTGCATCAGAGGTTCATTGTTTCCTTAATTGCATGGACCACTTCAGCATATTAAACAGATGGAGGGGGGATATTAGGCACAGAGTCTGTTACAGCTTACAATATATCAAGTAAGCCACTGCTATTTGCTGGATCATATATCTCTGTGGTTCACCCCTTTGTATGTTGAGTATCTTTAGAATCCTCTTTCTTACGGTCTCGGTCATTTTTTGTTTTTTAATTGGCTGGCATTTTTCTAAATGTATCCATATTATTACCGTTGTTACCACAAATTTCTCATTATTCCATTTTGAGCCTGATATAGTTAAGAGCAGTTATATCTTTTTGTTGTGGTATCTGTAGTGGAACCATTAGGGCATTTAACATCTTCCTTTTATATATGATTACTGATGAACCTATACAATACGGTTTTAGCCACGCAAAATTTACACAGTGTTAAGATCACTGCTTGAACCATATGTAAATTTCACAATGAAGAATATAGAAAAAATAGTATAGTCACTAGGGCTGCCGTCCTGTACTTACGGAGATACAAGAAAGATAATGCAAAATATCTCTTTCTGCAGCTTATATCCAGGAATAGTAAACTCCCCTATGTCAGTGAAGAAAAAACCCAATATGTTTTTTTCTGTGGCCTGATGGATTTAATATGGCCACTACAACTTTTGCCCGTGGATTGTGGGTCCGAGATCCGGTGCCTCTAACCATGGGAGCCGGCAGGAAAACACTCCTGCTCTTGCCTGGTACCTTAGCCTCCCACACCATGTGTGTGCAGCCTCTTTCCCCGGGCTCCGAGTTAGTAGCGTTTCGGAGCACCGCGCTGCCCAGGAGCTCAGTCTCAGCATGTCATCCGACTAGACATGCCCACCGGAAGTACCAGACATTTTTTCTCTCAACTAAATGTAAGTGCACAGATATGCAGTGTCAAGGATAAGCGCTGACATTTGTTTTTTTTGTTTTGTATACATACATGGGCATTTATATTGCCACGCAGCTGGTACCATATACAATATGGAATATACCGAGCGCAGGCTTATTGACAAGCAGCTGGTACCATATTCAATATGGGATATACTGAGCGCGGGCTTGTTTTTTCTCTGGTTTTATTTCGAAATATTGCTTTATTGTCATAGCAGCTGTCCATTAAGCCTATTTAAGGCACATTTGGGTGTGGCTCACAAGCTAGCCTTTGCTAGATGTGAACCCCTATACCTGGGAGGTGAGTGCATCTGATTTTTAACTGCATTTTAATGGTGTTTAAAGCATATAGGTCAGTGTAGGACCTGCATATAATGAGGTGCCCTTGGCGCTGGGATGCAGGCTTAAATGTTGATCAAAATATGAACTATGCCTCATATTTTCCTTTTGCTATATACACATATATATGCAGTGTAAAGGATAAGCACTGACAACTGTCTTTTTACATAGTGTATTACTCGACTTATTAAATATCCATACAGTATTGCGCTATTTATTCCCCTCTATGGTTTCTGTTTCCCTGACACACATCAACCAACAAGATTGAACAGAGGCAAGAGATCAACCAACATACCAACCAGCTCCCTGGGAGGTATCAGACCGTGGGAGATTCACATGAGGTACAACAACAATTTAAGATAGTGATCCTTGATCAAAAGTACAGAGTACTACTGACTTTGGACAACAGCTCATTTAATAAGTTTAACATCACAGCAACAGTATATTAAGCTAGAAATTCCAACAGTGACATTACTCTAATATTGCATAAAAATGAATAAATATGTGGTTTGAGGTCTATTAATACTACATATTGTTTTTGGAGTTGAGATTTACTCTCTAGGCCCAGCAGCCATCACATAAGATACCTGGGACAGCTAGTAGTGCTACTGATCTACCTCTGTAATATGCACCCTACTTGTATGTGGAAAGCAGGGACGGATCCAGAAGTTAATTGTACCGGGGGCGATTTAGGGGGGGGCGATTTAGCCTCGCCCCCTTTTTGACACCTAAGGCTGCTGACGGCTGCACACCATGTGCAGATCCGTTCAGCAGAGAGAGTTAGGGAGAGAGTCCTGCCCGGCTGCTCTGATTGTGTCAATCAGAGCAGTTGGGCAGGACTCTCTCCCTAACTCTCTCTGCTGAACGGATCTGCACATAGTGTGCAGCCGCCGGCAGCAAGCCCCCGATCGCCCCCCCTGGATCCACCACTGGTGGAAAGTGATATAAATGGCTTCCACCTGACTGGTCAGGACGTTTTTATTCATATATTACCAGCAATGTGACACTCTCTCTAGTTTTCTTCCAAGTAAACCAAATTTTATCTATAGAAGAGCTATTAATTTACATGTTAAACTAGTGAGGGGTCCCATAGTAGAGAATTCTAATGCAGGAAAAATGATAACAAAGGGCTTTCATAGGTGTGGTCTATGCTTCATGTGTAAAGCTGTAAAAGGTGACACAAGTAGGATACAAGAATTTAGAATTAATAATTAGATGTATAAAATCAATCAAATTTTAACTTGCAATTCAACCAATATTGTGTATCTTCTGGAGTGTCGCTGTGGATTATATTATGTTAGTAAACCAACTCGTCCATTGAAGGCACGCCTGTATGAACATCTATTCAGAAGGTTATGAAGCACATTCTATCTCTGAACATTTTAAAAAGAAACATCAATATTCTATAAACCATGTACTTAAATTTAGTGGAATAGATCAAGTGAGCAAGAATTGGTATAGAAATGTTGATAGCACGTAAAGAAATTTTGTGGATATACGAATTGGATCCATTAACCCCATATGGATTAAACAAAGATTTTGAACTGAAATGTTTCTTGGTATGAATTGATGTGCACCTATTGTCACTGATCTCACCGATGTTTTCATTTGTGTTTCTTTTTAACAGTTATATTGCTAAACTACTGAGGCGATTAGAGGAACAATAATCATTGGAAATGGATTTAATCTTAGCTAAATATATTAAGATATTGATATATATGTTGACTAGGGAATGTATTGTTTTTGTTTCCATGGCAACAAGCGATTAGTAAGAGAACTGTTTTATTTTTATTTCTGATTTTATATATATTTATTTAACCAATGACTTATTTGGAACAATAGTCTTTTATGAAACAATACCTGACTGATGAGTAGTAGCCCAAAAGGAGTTATGGTTAAAGTTTCCTCCGTTCATCATAATGAGGCTTATATATTTATTTTACATCAAAACGAGCCTTGGTGTTTTTTATGGGTCTATTCCAGAATGAGGCTTGAGTCCGCTTTACAACATCAGAATGAGGCTTGGTTGGTTTGGACTAATTTTTATGGAATTGCATTTTAAGAATGGATTAAATGTTTTTTTTACATCGTTTGGCTTTGGCATGAGATAAATGTCTTATCTTCCCAATAAGTGTAAGAATTAATATTGGAACACTTCTAAAGATATCTTTTGAGGCTCTCATTCAAGAATACATCTTGTAAGTGGGACACTGAAGGGGGCTCTTCCATTGGAAAACGATTCCATTATATGCTGAGGATGTTTCAACATTAACATGCACATTATCATTTGGAACTGTATTTATTAATGAAGAGCACACTTCCACTAGAATATCATAATCATTTTATTTGAGGAATGAACAGCTTATGAATCTTTATTACACATTATTATTGATTGTAATACAGTATCACGCTATGTATTTTTTGTTTTATTTTTATAAGTGAATATTGCATTTTAATGTTGGAGGAAAAGCCATGTTGAATATAAGTATCAATATAATTTTGACTATATCACATGCACATTATTGTTTTTTTAATCAAACGATTTTTATGAGATTAAACAGCACTGGGCAATATCAGATTTTTGTCATCAGTTTATTGACAACTCGTTGTGAAGGAGGTTGGGATAGTGAAGAGCTGGTTTTGATGTTATAAACCCTGCCTTTTTGTATTGGTAGGGTTTTCATCCTGGTGGAGTGAATTAGGTTGGTGGTGCTGTGGAGAGTACCTATCTTGTTCAGGTGTAAGTATGGAGAAGTATGGAGAATAGCCAGCTGGCTAATCCCCATGCTTACACCTGGACAAGGTATGTACTCTCCACAGCACCACCAAGGATGGATCCCCAGCCAATGCCAAAGGCAGGGCACTGATGTCTGCTTATTCTCCCTCCACTTCGATGCTTATACACCAACATGCCGTTAACATGGCAATGCAGCAGTTCTTCTTCCTGTAAAATGAAGAGACAACTGGTAAGTGACAACGGTCAAAAGACTCATGTGCACAATACAAACATTTTAGCAGGACTTACATATATACACTGGGAAGGGATTTGAACGTGTTTACATTTGTCCTAGATTTTTACCCTATGCAATTTAAAATTCCGGAGGATTTTAGTTTGGTAATTACAGATCTGAAATCCAGTACTGACCATATATGTGTCAGAGCCATAACTTAAAATTATAGTGCCCGGGCGAGAAGGAAAATTGCAGCTTCCCTAGCCTTAAATTTTAACCATATTAACCTAAAATATCCCTAAAATGCGCCCCCCCTTCAGCATTGTGCCCTGGACTGTCGCACCTCTGGAACAGCCCTAGTTATGGCCCTGCTGTCTTTCCTTTAACTCTGATCTTATTCTGATATAAATTTGTATGTATGAGCTACTTGGTTGGCTTTTAAAAGTGTCTGTATATCAGCTAAATTCTAAATTATAGTGTCCATCTTGTGTATTATTTTGTGATAGGCTATGGTCAGGTTGTGGAACATTCCCAGGTTATAAATATTACTGCACAGACGCTAATAGCTCATTTGTGACAAAGCTC
The DNA here is from genome assembly GCF_038048845.1 of Mixophyes fleayi. Classification (NCBI taxonomy): domain Eukaryota; kingdom Metazoa; phylum Chordata; class Amphibia; order Anura; family Limnodynastidae; genus Mixophyes; species Mixophyes fleayi. Next base: position 43,938,903 of record NC_134408.1, read on the forward strand.
TTAACAGAGCTAGTACTGTATTTTAAAATTGTGTCTACATTTTTCTCTGGTGCACTAAAGGTCCCAGTGTGCCCTGGATACCAGGGCATTGTGGCACTTGTGGTTCATCAAGTGCCAGCGTACCTTGGCAGCCATGGATATGTGGCGCTTATAGTACTACAAGTGCCAACATGCCCAAACACTGCCTGGGAATGCTGTGGCCTGTAGTGCACCATGGAAAAACTGACCTCTTTCTTTTATCACTTGTTACCCAACACCCACCGCACCAGGGGTGTAGGAGGAGCCATAGTGCTATTAGCACGAGGGGGAAGGGGGGGCTGACTTCTTTATGTGAGCCCAATCTCTGTATGGAATTCAGAACCGTGGTTTGTATTTGGCAAAGGGACCCCACTCTACAGGTTTCCCTGCCATAATGCCAAGATTTTGCCAATACCAGCCTAGGCTCGCAGTACTACAGTTTGGTTTTTTTGAGGGGGGGGAGGGCCTGTTTGTTTTTGTTTTTTAAATGTATTTCCTGGGTTTACGGCCCATAGCATATGATACAGTCCACTTAAAGTGTATCATGCATAAAGCTTATCATACATTAAAAGCATATGTCTTACTAAAATATATGCATTTTGCATACTATGCAGAGTCGGACGTATATTAAGATACAGGTGGCTATGAATATTTAGTTAGTCTTTTAAACGGACATAATTTATGTCTATGCATTTAGTGTAAATTATGTCTGACTCTACATAAGGCCCACAGTGCAGAATTGTGAAGCAAAACTCCAGCAATTGTATATCTGAAAAATAACACCTGCAAAATGACCTTATTAAAATACACAATTTGTGTGAAATCTGCAATTTTAATCATCTTTAGTGTGAGCATAGCCTTATAGTGTGACTGTGGTGTGTATAGTAAATTGTGTTTAATGGCAACTTGTGTTTTCCAGGGACTCATCCTAACTGTGCTTCTCTAATCATGTGAATTTAAAGTACAGTTTTCTAGAGCTATGAAAGTCACCTACTTGGTGCATTTGGTCTCCTTCTCCTCATCCTCCATTACTTTGTATTTGGAGGTTTCCTATGATGCAGGGAAGAGAACAAACATCATTTTAATATGAGAAAACATTTTAACTAACATTATAAACTTTTTATAGGACATTGTAGGTGTATGACATTTAATTGAGAGGATAAAATATGTCTATAAAGGTGCAGTGCCATCAGTGGAGTAGGGTAAGCAGAGGTGTGGGGTATAGATGGTGGATGTTGTAGCGGGAACCCAAACACTATCCTATTACTACAGACATATCGCTCAGCCACAGTAGGTAGGTAGAGACAGACACACTCTAACAATTCTCATCCAGCCCTCAGTCAGCTGGTAATTGTGTAATGGTTTTGTGTGATATAGTTCCACAACATTTGGAACATGTTTTGCAGTGAATGGATAGTTCTAGTTGTAAAACTATTGTACAGATGTTTATTGACTCACCTTCCTCCTAAAAATGCGCCTCCACCAGGATCTCTTTGGTTCTGTAGATAAAATGCAAAATAACAGTCATACTGGTGTCATGAATTCTCCAATTGCCTGGAGAGTTTTGGTGTTGGTTTTTTCTTATACTTTTCAGTTTCTCAGAAGCACATAATATTTTAATAATGTTATTTTTAATTGAAGTTATTCAATGGTTTGCTTGATTAGAGCTATATACACTAACCCTTCATCTAATTTCACTCTAATGGTATTAGACAAGGGTGTCCATTGCTCTCCCACTTAATGAGGCAGAGCCAGGTCTTTCAAGAAGGGGTTAGTATAGTTTCAGAGTTATAACTACTTTACTTACCATAGTTATCTCTGGGAGGCGCGTAGAACCAAATGTATTGGTCTTCGTCATCATCATCATCACAGTCCTAAAAATAGTAAAATTATACATATGAATACATCTTGGCATTGCAATATGTGAATAGACTCCAGTATGCATTTCACTTGAATACATTTATCCCTGGCAGTAATAATGTTTTTAATTAAGTACCCCCAAGCAGCTTCTGTCTCCCTCTTTAACATTACGGTACCAATAGCAACATTCTACTTATCAAACAGTACATTAATGATATTCGTGTTGGGATAAAATTTACACTGATTTACAGAGGTCGACTTCAAACCTTAAATTTGCTTTGTTGCTGGTACATACAGTTTAATACAGGTTTATTCTAATAAATATTAATTATATTGCTAGTAATTTCTGCATAGTGTTACTAACCATTCCAACAATTTCCATAGGTGCTATCAGCAGTTTGTCTCGTGATGTACTGACTTGTTACAGCTTGGAGGGACTAATAAGTAATATTATGCAGCATGACATCACTGTGATGTTATAGACAGGGGATGATCTGGCTGCCATTATTTGCTAATTAAAGTGGCCCAAGCATCTTTACATTTTTTTATCTTTTGTGCATTACATGTTGTTGGTTTAAAAACAAATAGTAGGACAAAAAAGTTCTACTAGAGGCTGTGTAAGGTTTTCTTATGAATGCACATGGTTTCTCATGTATGATGGTTTCTCCCTTTTGAGCTGTTGTGCTGGGACTTCCAGGACCCTAAACATACTATGTAGTAATTATGTACTTCTGTTGGAAAACTTTCATGAATCTAATCCAAAGTATACCAAATTGTGGGAGCGAGACTTAGGCCAAATCCCGTCAGAATTTAATCTAGCTAAGATCTTCCAGTACTCCCAAGTAAGCTCTTCTAACATTTCGGTCCTGATGATCCAGTTCAAATACTATCTAGGTCAGTGTTGGCTAACCTGTGACACTCCAGGTGTTGTGAAACTACAAGTCCCAGCGTGCTTTGCCAATATATAGCAGCTTATTGCTGGAAGGTTATGCTGGGACCTGTAGTTTCACAACCCTTGGAGTGTCACAGGTTAGCCAACACTGCTCTAAGTGGTACAGATGTCCTTCTCAGTTGTCTAAAATGCATCCCGGAGTCTCAGGTAAGTGCTGAAGGTGTGGCTCAGAGTTTGGGTCATTTTACATATTCAGTAGAAGTGTCCTAGACCTTTTTGGCTCAAGTTTAAAGAAGCTTCTGAAAAATATTGTCCAGTTCCCTCACGCCTGAGTTTCTGGTTGTTTAACCTTTACGAGTATTCCAATATCCCAATACAAGAAATCACTTCTCAGACATCTTAATAATGCAGCCAAAGCTGTGATACCTGTTCATTGGAGGTCCCCTGCTCCCCCTCCCTTAAGGAGTGGGTACCAAGAATAGAATACTACATGGAGATGGATGAGCTCTCCTTATCCAGTACTGACCGCTATACAGACTGTCTCCACCTTTGCTAGCTGGTTGGAATTCAAAGACTTCCACCGTTCCATTCCCTGTTTGAGGCGCGAGACCAGAATAGTAACAGAATTTTGTCTGGTCTCTGAGACACGTCTGGGTTAAGTTGCTGTTTTGAGTTCTAATCTGACTCTGGTGGTTCTTCTCTACTACATCTTATGTTGTCTCCTTCATCATTTATATTGATTGGAAGCTGCAGTATTCTGAGGATCAATCTCCCCCCCCCCCCCCCTCCCTTTTCCTCCCCCTTCTCCCAAACTTCTGAAGTTTACAACTGGTTATTGTAGACTGCACTGTATGGAGAACCTATGTTTGTCCTGACCTTATTAATGGTAACTAATTATGCTGTCTCAATGCTGTGTTTTGTCTTGCATCTGTATCTTTTCTCCAATAAAAACAGATTATTCACAAAAAAAGCCTCCCAGCATTTCAATAGGCTATTGAGGGACACTTTTTTAATGATCAGAGAAATGCCCATGTTTCTCTGCATACTTTTGGATACAAGTTACCATAAGATACAGCTATTTTCACTCAAAAACATTATCAATCATCCTAATATAAAGGATGTAAGCTGTAATAAATTATAAAATGACAGGTGAATTTGTGGTCCAAAACAAAGATACTTGTGAGAGATGTATAAACATGTATTTATAGTAAAATAAAAAGAATTGAGGTACTCTAAAAGGGTGTCAGCGGGGAGTCAGTATAGTTCTTGGTGGCTGGTTTCTTCACCAGGAGCAGCCACCTTCCTTCTATTGGTCGTGGGTCTAATGATCCGTCCCTCCCCCCTGTGTGTAGCTGCTTCCACCCTCCTCCAGCCCTTACTGAGAGAGGTCACATGGGACCCGCACCATGCGACAGGAGCCGTCCTATGTGTGCAGAGCGGCAGGGGAGGCCCCTACAGTGCACGGATGGAACAAGGTAAGTGTGAGGGAAGGGAGGCTAGTATGTTATAATGTGTGAGGGTAGGGGTTGAGTAGATTATTATAATGTGTAAGGGAGGGTACAGTAATATAATGTGTTAGGGAACAGGGGTTGGTGTTACTAGAATATAATGTGTGAGGGAAGGGGGGTCTTAATAGTATGTGGGTGTTATTTTATTTGTAAGGTGATGGTGGGGCAATTTAATTTAATAGTTGCACATTTAATTTAACGCTGGGGTGGTTTGGGGGCTACTAAATGAATGTGGGTCTGTTTGGGGAGAATGAGGTCTATTTTTCAAATGTGTATTGGAATTATTAAATGGCAATAATGGTTGCAGGAAATAGGTATATTAAATGTAAATGCTATTAATTTATTGCTAGGGTGGGGAATCTGTAATTTGGCAGGGAGGTAGACTATCAATTTACTGCTGGACTGTGGGTCAGAGCTAATTTTTTAATAGTGAGTGCTATTAATTTATTTGTGGGGTGATAGTGGGACTATTTAATTTAATAGTGAGGCCTATTATTTTAAAGTGAGTTGATGGGACCATTAATTTAATGCTGGGGTGGTTTGGGGCTATTAATTGAATGTGGTGCTGAGTTTGGGAAGGAGGACTATTAAATGTGAATATGCATTGTTTAATGGGGATGGTTGTGTGAAATGATTATATGTATTAAACATAAATGTTATTAATTTATTGCTGGGGCTGTTTGGAGGTAGGGAACTGGGTTTATTTATTAAATGAGAGTACTAATAATTTAATGTTGGGGCTGGTTGGAGTGAAATAGGTCTATTTATCAAATGTGAATACTATTATTTTAACGTTGGGGCCAGAGGGATACCTCATTTTTAAACGTGGGTGCTATTGAAATAACGTTTGGGGCGGTTGGGAAAAAAAGGGGACATGAAAATTAGAATATTTAGAAAACTCCAAATAGGGCCCCAAAATTACAGGATCCAGACAAGCAGCAACTAAAGACACCAGCAGCCAAAGGCGGTAAAAGTGCAAGAACAGGTAGTAGAGAGCAGGACAATCTACTAACTGTCCTGAATCTGGTGGGGCAGTTTCAAATTTTGGGTAACTGTCTCACTTAGTCAGGATTTGGTCTGACTGCAAGGACAGTTGGGAGGTATGTCCTGCTTCACACTGTACTCCTCTGATAGTGAGATGAGGATGCTGTTGCCATACTGCCTGCAATCTTAGGGTGGGCGATTGCCCCCCTCTAGATCTGTCCATGGTCCCCGCTGGTACCTGGTCTGGCTCTGCACACAGCCCCCCCCCCTCACACCCCACCGACACTTGCGAGCAAACAAAACTTTCCCAGTCAGGGAGGCTGCAACACTATTTGTTTAGGCTTTACTAACGCTGCTAATAAGATGTTTGTAGCGGCATGTCGTGGTCGTAGCTCTTGAAGGTATGGCTCTGGGTAGAACACAAGAAAAAGGCGCTGTGAGGATTAATACATCCCTTGTTCTAGCTAATAATATAAAATAATACCAGAATAAATAAAGGATTGGTCTCTATTAGTAAATATACAAATTTATTAACACGAATATAAACAAAATAAAATTAATGTAGAAAATAAGTTGTCATAAGACAGAACAAAAAATATACAATGCTTTTCACACACAAACTTCAAATAATAAAGGCTCCTGTAGTCCTCTCAGCACTACATAAATAATGTTGTAACACCTAGCCAAAAATCCGCCATAATACCAATCCAATGTATATCTTATAGAGCAGGGGTGGGAAACCCGCGGCTCTTTGAATTTAAAATTGAGGCTCCTGGCCAGCTGGTTGATGCTCTGTGGCTGTCGGCAGTGCTCCAGGTGCCGACAGTCACAGATCTGATAGCTCGGCTCACTTACAGCAGCCACGTCATGTGACCTCTTCTGCATAACGCAGGGAGGTCATGTTATCACTGCTATCCAATCAGGGAAGGAGGAGGAGAGTGTGCAGTCTGCTCTCCCCCCTTCCTCTGCGCAAGATCCAACGTCTGTGACAGGTAAGTAAGGAGAGTGTGAGAGGCTGAGTGGCATGTATGGGGCACATGGTGAGGCCGAGTGGCATGTATGGGGCACATGGTGATGCTGATTGGCATGTATGGGGCACTTGGTGAGGCTGAGTGGCATATATGGGGCACATGGTGAGGCCGAGTGGCATGTATAGGGCACATGGTGAGGCCGAGTGGCATGTTTGGGGCATGTGGGGAGGCTGAGTGGCATGTGTGGGGCATGTGGGGAGGCCAAATGGCATGTATGGGGCATGTGGGAGGATGAGTGGCATGTGGGGAGGCTAAGTGGTATGTGTGGGGAATGTGGGGAGGCTGAGTGGCATATGTGGGGCATGTGGGGAGGCTGAGTGGCATGTGTGGGGCACATGGTGAAGTCTGGTGGGAATGTGAAGAGGTCTGAGGGACATTTTGGCTATTTATGTCTTTTTTTTTAATTCCCACTTCAACAGTTCCATCCACAGAGATTGTGGATACAGAAGCAGCGGGAGCTACTGTGCAGAGACTGTAAGTACCCTTTGAACCCTCCTCTGCTGGACACAGCAGCAAGGTAAGAGCTGAGGTTATTATTATTATTATTATTATTATTATTATTATTATTATTATTATTATTTATTATGAACATTTTGCCAATGTTGGATATCTTATTTTTCACTTGGCAAGATATTGTAAATTATGTTATATTTTTAATATATTTGTGTGCGTTATGTATGGGCATGTTTATACTGTGTATATGTAATGCACACATATACTAAGGGTAAAGTTGGCTCTTTACCGTATCTATGGGTATTTTTTGGCTTTTCGGCTCCAAAAGGTTGGCCACCGCTGTCCTAGAGAATCACCCACCAGTGCTATTAGGGAGATTAAGGTCCCAAGCTGAACTGTTCAGCATCTATCGCTAATGCGTGCGCCTCGTTTCTGCGCATGTGCGGTGTAAAGAAACACAAAAAAATGGTCATGAAACACAACTTGTGTTTCACTCTGGATGACACCCTTTATGTATAAATTATATTAGATATCCAATTCCCTTAAGGGTGGCAGTACGCTACAATACAGTGTTGTTTGTGTTGCCAGCACTGATATTATGTAGACTCTTGTAGCTATGATCCTTAATTGGCAATTAGGATGGAACACAGCACAAAGTAGGAGAGTGGAATCGTGGACTACAGATTATAAAAGGAGGATATAGGCCTATGTGCATATTGTATACGTTTGATTTTAATCGTGCAATAAAAGAAGTATAACGCTAGGTAGATAAGGAGGTTGTATGTGCTGTAATAGGTCAGGAATGCTGCACTTTTATACACGATAATCCTGCAAATATTTAGCAAAATAATATGAATAAGGAAGTTGACTATTTAAGACATGAAGATACAGCAAACTGTCCTTTATTAACACAACTATATTGTCCTCACAAGAGTAATAAAGTAGATGCTATAACCACTGAGGGTTTCTAGCCAGTACTCACTGACTCATGAAATTGAGGATGTACATTTGTCCTACTGGTAACTAGTTATACCACCGGATCCTGGCACCAGGCAGCAGATGCTGGAAACACAGCTTTAGTCTCTGGTCACACCTCGGAAGACATGTAACAGCTGTCAGAATACATCATGGCCACATTTGACTTGCAAAATCTTACCAGACATTATGTAATATATACAGTTTCAGAAGGAAACAATAGTTCATTGGAGAGATATAAAGTTGCTCAGGTAAACCACTATCTCCTGCTTCGCATGTAGGTTTATGTATAGTCTAACACAGAGACCAGGAAATCACACATTGTACTAGCAGTGCCCATCAAACATTGTAGAATTCTTATACTCATATTATAACAGAAGTGCCCATATGATAATATATAATGATAAGTGGAAGCGCATGTTGTAATGGTGGGTGTCATTATTAAACCAAAATTGCATAGGCCAGCAGCAGTTGATCATGTTATATCAGTAGTGTCCATATATGGCAGAGTATGTCATATGGGCCGAGTATGCCCATACTATACAAACACTGCTCATGATCATGAATAGTGCCCAGCAGAGGGTGCTTATACTATACCACCAGTGCCCATGACTAGTAGTGCATAGCTGAGAGCCATACTACCAGCATTTCCTATAACTAGTCAGTAGAGGGTTCTTATACTATACCACTAATAGGGAAAGCAGAGCTGAGGATGATTTCTAACAGGGGGTTTCCAAATGCATAGTTTCAAAGAAAAAGTAACAACAAAAAACACTTGCTGCAATAACAGTAAAATATAGACCGTACAATGTAAAATATATAAATATTCCAATTATACGCAGGTTTCCAGGCCTGATCTCGGCTTTTCATCACTCTCAGCAGACAAGAAACTGTAGAATATACCACATGACTTACCTTTACTGCATTTTTTTTTTCATGAAAGTAAAAGAAACACTAGAGCCAAATGTAAGAACAAGTGGCCATTTTATTGAAGTCAAATCTCATTAAAACAGAGGCAGATACCCAAATAGACTGTGTCTTAGACTACAGGTCTTTTAATACAGGCAAGACAGTGATTGAGGGTAGGGGATTTCTGGGCAACTGCACGCTTCCCTCAGCAGCTAAATGGGCTACCACAGCGGTAGTTACACTGTTGCTGGGTTCTCCTCAGGCTTCATGGTTCCAGCTGTCATGGGAGTCAAAGCCACAGCAATTGGCAAATAAAGTTTACCAAGTTAGTGTAGCAGATGATCCAGCCCTGCTGAGTTAAAAATATAATTCCACTTACAATAAAGGAGAGAATAGTTTCTCATAGGGAGCATTGTTCACTGTGACTGCTTGTGGTAGGTGTGATCTGTCTGTGGTGAACACATATATGTACACAGGCCCTTACATGTATATGTGTAACTGAAATTAAAGTTTACGTTGGCTTATGTGGAATTTGCATTAACTCCTGAGGATAGACAGGGCTTTTTTGGTTCTCCCTCTCTCCAGAGAAAGCACACAGATAGGGCTGGTCTGTATGTGGTCAATAGACCATAGAGTGTTATTAAATGACCATGCAAATGTAGGAACAGAATTATTAGGACTTTGTGAAATACTAAAATATATGTTCTTTTTTGTAATAATGTCCCTTTTTAATGTCTTCATCTCTCATAACTTCATACCAATGACAGATCAGATAAGAGAAGTGCAGCATAGGACAGTTAGAACTATCGGGGATCTCGACAGACTGGCAAATGGCACATCTTAGGTAAGTATGTTTTTATTTTCTATGTTATCACCTTTAATTTTTTTTATCATTTATTTTTTATTCCTTTTTTAACACTTTATTTTGTAGATTGTTTTGTTGAAAGTTTTAAAACAACCCCACAGACTAGGATGTCAAAGATCTCACAGTCTATAATAGTGTATATAAACATATGCTCCTACACGATGGGTCCTGTGGATGAGATGATCCATTAAGACTCAGATCACCTATTTAATGTAGAGCACCGGTGATCACTGTGACAAAATGTATATACTATTGTAAGTTATATGTTTTTCACTGTACTTAATTCTATCTGATGTGGCTGCTGACTGATCATGAATGAGATGTTGTGGGTGTCCAATGGGTATGCCAGTGGAAGTGCACAAAATATAAATATAGTGCCTATATTATGTCTACATTTCCAATGACTATGTTAGTAAAAGGTACTTATACTATACTACCCATGACATAGCTGGGTTGCCATAATATATAGCACAAATTGTGACCTGTACTCATCTTGACCTTATCCTTGGTTTCCAAAATAAGAAATGAACAATCATTGCTTACCTTAAGACCTGCTGTTAGTTGCTAATCTGCTGTGTCCTGGTCCTGCACTGACTGACTTGATGGTGTCTGTATGGAATGAGAGGTGGTGGAATTGTTTAGGAGTGAAAGATGAAACCTCTCGCTCTGTGCTAGTAGTGATTGGTGCACAGTGTGTCATATCAGTGTTTGTACAACATTACTTCCACCCCAGGCCTCATGGTACGCGTAAGTATCTTGTTCTGTTATTTGTATACTTGGTGCAGTTGGTGTGCAGCTCCCTATGACCCACATAGATTCAAATAAGTGTGTTTGTTGAAAAATTAAGACATTTAAATGTAACTGTCCTAGTTCTTTGAACTTCATTATCTCTCAACGGGCCCAGACGATGAGCTTGTCCTATTATAATAACCCTTTGATCTTCTGGTAATTGGAGCAAGGTCGGCAAGGTAGTTGTTATAAAGTAATCTAATGCTGGACCTTTTACCGTTTCCGGCAGTCCTACTAAACGCAAATTATTTCGTCTTGACCTGTTTTCCAGGTCATCTAATTTATTCATCATATGTTTCTATGATTTTTGTAGGAAAGAAGTTTAGGATTTCAAGGTCGCTATATCCTGAAAATTTTCCCCTAGATTTTGCGCAATATCCCTTATTTGTTGGGTCATATGGGACAATTGATCATTCAACGTTTGTATAGCTGTTGGAAATTTGTTGGCTTGAGCCTGCATCAGAGGTTCATTGTTTCCTTAATTGCATGGACCACTTCAGCATATTAAACAGATGGAGGGGGGATATTAGAGTTTGTTACAGCTTACAATATATCAAGTAAGCCACTGCTATTTGCTGGATCATATATCTCTGTGGTTCACCCCTTTGTATGTTGAGTATCTTTAGAATCCTCTTTCTTACGGTCTCGGTCATTTTTTTTTTTTTTTAATTGGCTGGCATTTTTCTAAATGTATCCATATTATTACCGTTGTTACCACAAATTTCTCATTATTCCATTTTGAGCCTGATATAGTTAAGAGCAGTTATATATTTTTGTTGTGGTATCTGTAGTGGAACCATTAAGGCATTTAACATCTTCCTTTTATATATGATTACTGATGAACCTATACAATACGGTTTTAGCCACGCAAAATTTACACAGTGTTAAGATCACTGCTTGAACCATATGTAAATTTCACAATGAAGAATATAGAAAAAATAGTATAGTCACTAGGGCTGCCGTCCTGTACTTACGGAGATACAAGAAAGATAATGCAAAATATCTCTTTCTGCAGCTTATATCCAGGAATAGTAAACTCCCCTATGTCAGTGAAGAAAAAACCCAATGTTTTTTTCTGTGGCCTGATGGATTTAATATGGCCAATACAACTTTTGCCCGTGGATTGTGGGTCCGAGATCCGGTGCCTCTAACCATGGGAGCCGGCAGGAAAACACTCCTGCTCTTGCCTGGTACCTTAGCCTCCCACACCATGTGTGTGCAGCCTCTTTCCCCGGGCTCCGAGTTAGTAGCGTTTCGGAGCACCGCGCTGCCCAGGAGCTCAGTCTCAGCATGTCATCCGACTAGACATGCCCACCGGAAGTACCAGACATTTTTTCTCTCAACTAAATGTAAGTGCACAGATATGCAGTGTCAAGGATAAGCGCTGACAATTGGTTTTTTTGTTTTGTATACATACATGGGCATTTATATTGCCACGCAGCTGGTACCATATACAATATGGAATATACGGAGCGCAGGCTTATTGACAAGCAGCTGGTACCATATTCAATATGGGATATACTGAGCGCGGGCTTGTTTTTTCTCTGGTTTTATTTCGAAATATTGCTTTATTGTCATAGCAGCTGTCCATTAAGCCTATTTAAGGCACATTTGGGTGTGGCTCACAAGCCAGCCTTTGCTAGATGTAAACCCCTATTGGAGGTGAGTGCATCTGATTTTTAACTGCATTTTAATGGTGTTTAAAGCATATAGGTCAGTGTAGGACCTGCATATAATGAGGTGCCCTTGGCGCTGGGATGCAGGCTTAAATGTTGATCAAAATATGAACTATGCCTCATATTTTCCTTTTGCTATATACACATATATATGCAGTGTAAAGGATAAGCACTGACAACTGTCTTTTTACATAGTGTATTACTCGACTTATTAAATATCCATACAGTATTGCGCTATTTATTCCCCTCTATGGTTTCTGTTTCCCTGACACACATCAACCAACAAGATTGAACAGAGGCAAGAGATCAACCAACATACCAACCAGCTCCCTGGGAGGTATCAGACCGTGGGAGATTCACATGAGGTACAACAACAATTTAAGATAGTGATCCTTGATCAAAAGTACAGAGTACTACTGACTTTGGACAACAGCTCATTTAATAAGTTTAACATCACAGCAACAGTATATTAAGCTAGAAATTCCAACAGTGACATTACTCTAATATTTCATAAAAATGAATAAATATGTGGTTTGAGGTCTATTAATACTACATATTGTTTTTGGAGTTGAGATTTACTCTCTAGGCCCAGCAGCCATCACATAAGATACCTGGGACAGCTAGTAGTGCTACTGATCTACCTCTGTAATATGCACCCTACTTGTATGTGGAAAGCAGGGACGGATCCAGAAGTTAATTGTACCGGGGGCGATTTAGGGGGTGCGATTTAGCCCCGCCCCCTTTTTGACACCTAAGGCTGCTGACGGCTGCACACTATGTGCAGATCCGTTCAGCAGAGAGAGTTAGGGAGAGAGTCCTGCCCGCCTGCTCTGATTGTGTCAATCAGAGCAGTTGGACAGGACTCTCTCCCTAACTCTCTCTGCTGAACGGATATGCACATAGTGTGCAGCCGCCGGCAGCAAGCCCCTGCTAGGGGGGGCGATCGCCCCGATCGCCCCCCCTGGATCCGCCACTAGTGGAAAGTGATATAAATGGCTTCCACCTGACTGGTCAGGACGTTTTTATTCATATATTGCCAGCAATGTGACACTCTCTCTAGTTTTCTTCCAAGTAAACCAAATTTTATCTATAGAAGAGCTATTAATTTACATGTTAAACTAGTGAGGGGTCCCATAGTAGAGAATTCTAATGCAGGAAAAATGATAACAAAGGGCTTTCATAGGTGTGGTCTATGCTTCGTGTGTAAAGCTGTAAAAGGTGACACAAGTAGGATACAAGAATTTAGAATTAATAATTAGATGTATAAAATCAATCAAATTTTAACTTGCAATTCAACCAATATTGTATATCTTCTGGAGTGTCGCTGTGGATTATATTATGTTAGTAAACCAACTCGTCCATTGAAGGCACGCCTGTATGAACATCTATTCAGAAGGTTATGAAGCACATTCTGTCTCTGAACATTTTAAAAAGAAACATCAATATTCTATAAACCATGTACTTAAATTTAGTGGAATAGATCAAGTGAGCAAGAATTGGTATAGAAATGTTGATAGCACGTAAAGAAATGTTGTGGATATACGAATTGGATCCATTAACCCCATATGGATTAAACAAAGATTTTGAACTGAAATGTTTCTTGGTATGAATTGATGTGCACCTATTGTCACTGATCTCACCGATGTTTTCATTTGTGTTTCTTTTTAACAGTTATATTGCTAAACTACTAAGGCGATTAGAGGAACAATAATCATTGGAAATGGATTTAATCTTAGCTAAATATATTAAGATATTGATTTATATGTTGACTAGGGAATGTATTGTTTTTGTTTCCATGGCAACAAGCGATTAGTAAGAGAACTGTTTTATTTTTATTTCTGATTTGATATATATTTATTTAACCAATGACTTATTTGGAACAATAGTCTTTTATGAAACAATACCTGACTGATGAGTAGTAGCCCAAAAGGAGTTATGGTTAAAGTTTCCTCCGTTCATCATAATGAGGCTCATATATTTTTTTTACTTCAAAACGAGCCTTGGTGTTTTCTATGGGTCTATTCCAGAATGAGGCTTGAGTCCGCTTTACAACATCAGAATGAGGCTTGGTTGGTTTGGACTCATTTTTATGGAATTGCATTTTAAGAATGGATTAAATGTTTTTTTTACATCGTTTGGCTTTGGCATGAGATAAATGTCTTATCTTCCCAATAAGTGTAAGAATTAATATTGGAACACTTCTAAAGATATCTTTTGAGGCTCTCATTCAAGAATACATCTTGTAAGTGGGACACTGAAGGGGGCTCTTCCATTGGAAAACGATTCCATTATATGCTGAGGATGTTTCAACATTAACTTGCACATTATCATTTGGAACTGTATTTATTAATGAAGAGCACACTTCCACTAGAATATCATAATCATTTTATTTGAGGAATGAACAGCTTATGAATCTTTATTACACATTATTATTGATTGTAATACAGTATCACGCTATGTATTTTTTGTTTTATTTGTATAAGTGAATATTGCATTTTAATGTTGGAGGAAAAGCCATGTTGAATATAAGTATCAATATAATTTTGACTATATCACATGCACATTATTGTTTTTTTAATCAAACGATTTTTATGAGATTAAACAGCACTGGGCAATATCAGATTTTTGACATCAGTTTATTGACAACTCGTTGTGAAGGAGGTTGGGATAGTGAAGAGCTGGTTTTGATGTTATAAACCCTGCCTTTTTGTATTGGTAGGGTTTCCATCCTGGTGGAGTGAATTAGGTTGGTGGTGCTGTGGAGAGTACCTATCTTGTTCAGGTGTAAGTATGGAGAAGTATGGAGAATAGCCAGCTGGCTAATCCCCATGCTTACACCTGGACAAGGTAGGTACTCTCCACAGCACCACCAAGGATGGATCCCCAGCCAATGCCAAAGGCAGGGCACTGATGTCTGCTTATTCTCCCTCCACTTCGATGCTTATACACCAACATGCCATTAACATGGCAATGCAGCAGTTCTTCTTCCTGTAAAATGAAGAGACAACTGGTAAGTGACAACGGTCAAAAGACTCATGTGCACAATACAAACATTTTAGCAGGACTTACATATATACACTGGGAAGGGATTTGAACGTGTTTACATTTGTCCTAGATTTTTACCCTATGCAATTTAAAATTCCGGAGGATTTTAGTTTGGTAATTACAGATCTGAAATCCAGTACTGACCATATATGTGTCAGAGCCATAACTTAAAATTATAGTGCCCGGGCGAGAAGGAAAATTGCAGCTTCCCTAGCCTTAAATTTTAACCATATTAACCTAAAATATCCCTAAAATGCGCCCCCCCCTTCAGCATTGTGCCCTGGACTGTCGCACCTCTGGAACAGCCCTAGTTATGGCCCTGCTGTCTTTCCTTTAACTCTGATCTTATTCTGATATAAATTTGTATGTATGAGCTACTTGGTTGGCTTTTAAAAGTGTCTGTATATCAGCTAAATTCTAAATTATAGTGTCCATCTTGTGTATTATTTTGTGATAGGCTGTGGTCAGGTTGTGGAACATTCCCAGGTTATAAATATTACTGCACAGACGCTAATAGCTCATTTGTGACAAAGCTCTTAACAGAGCTAGTACTGTATTTTAAAATTGTGTCTACATTTTTCTCTGGTGCACTAAAGGTCCCAGTGTGCCCTGGATACCAGGGCATTGTGGCACTTGTGGTTCATCAAGTGCCAGCGTACCTTGGCAGCCATGGATATGTGGCGCTTATAGTACTACAAGTGCCAACATGCCCAAACACTGCCTGGGAATGCTGTGGCCTGTAGTGCACCATGGAAAAACTGACATCTTTCTTTTATCACTTGTTACCCAACACCCACCGCACCAGGGGTGTAGAAGGAGCCATAGTGCTATTAGCACGAGGGGGAAGGGGGGTCTGACTTCTTTATGTGAGCCCAATCTCTGTATGGAATTCAGAACCGTGGTTTGTATTTGGCAAAGGGACCCCACTCTACAGGTTTCCCTGCCATAATGCCAAGATTTTGCCAATACCAGCCTAGGCTCGCAGTACTACAGTTTGTTTTTTTTGAGGGGGAGGAGGGCCTGTTTGTTTTTGTTTTTTAAATGTATTTCTTGGGTTTACGGCCCATAGCGTATGATACAGTCCACTTAAAGTGTATCATGCATAAAGCTTATCATACATTAAAAGCATATGTCTTATTAAAATATATGCATTTTGCATACTATGCAGAGTCGGACGTATATTAAGATACAGGTGGCTATGAATATTTAGTTAGTCTTTTAAACGGACATAATTTATATCTATGCTTTTAGTGTAAATTATGTCTGACTCTACATAAGGCCCACAGTGCAGAATTGTGAAGCAAAACTCCAGCAATTGTATATCTGAAAAATAACACCTGCAAAATGACCTTATTAAAATACACAATTTGTGTGAAATCTGCAATTTCAATCATCTTTAGTCTGAGCGTAGCCTTATAGTGTGACTGTGGTGTGTATAGTAAATTGTGTTTTATGGCAATTTGTGTTTTCCAGGGACTCATCCTAACTGTGCTTCTCTAATCATGTGAATTTAAAGTACAGTTTTCTAGAGCTATGAAAGTCACCTACTTGGTGCATTTGGTCTCCTTCTCCTCATCCTCCATTACTTTGTATTTGGAGGTTTCCTATGATGCAGGGAAGAGAACAAACATCATTTTAAGATGAGAAAACATTTTAACTAACATTATAAACTTTTTATAGGACATTGTAGGTGTATGACATTTAATTGAGAGGATAAAATATGTCTATAAAGGTGCAGTGCCATCAGTGGAGTAGGGTAAGCAGAGGTGTGGGGTATAGATGGTGGATGTTGTAGCGGGAACCCAAACACTATCCTATTACTACAGACATATCGCTCAGCCACAGTAGGTAGGTAGAGACAGACACACTCTAACAATTCTCATCCAGCCCTCAGTCAGCTGGTAATTGTGTAATGGTTTTGTGTGATGTAGTTCCACAACATTTGGAACATGTTTTGCAGTGAATGGATAGTTCTAGTTGTAAAACTATTGTACAGATGTTTATTGACTCACCTTCCTCCTAAAAATGCGCCTCCACCAGGATCTCTTTGGTTCTGTAGATAAAATGCAAAATAACAGTCATACTGGTGTCATGAATTCTCCAATTCCCTGGAGAGTTTTGGTGTTGGTTTTTTCTTATACTTTTCAGTTTCTCAGAAGCACATAATATTTTAATAATGTTATTTTTAATTGAAGTTATTCAATGGTTTGCTTGATTAGAGCTATATACACTAACCCTTCATCTAATTTCACTCTAATGGTATTAGACAAGAGTGTCCATTGCTCTCCCACTTAATGAGGCAGAGCCAGGTCTTTCAAGAAGGGGTTAGTATAGTTTCAGAGTTATAACTACTTTACTTACCATAGTTATTTCTGGGAGGCGCGTAGAACCAAATGTATTGGTCTTCGTCATCATCATCATCACAGTCCTAAAAATAGTAAAATTATACATATGAATACATCTTGGCATTGCAATATGTGAATAGACTCCAGTATGCATTTCACTTGAATACATTTATCCCTGGCAGTAATAATGTTTTTAATTAAGTACCCCCAAGCAGCTTCTGTCTCCCTCTTTAACATTACGGTACCAATAGCAACATTCTACTTATCAAACAGTACATTAATGATATTCGTGTTGGGATAAAATTTACACTGATTTACAGAGGTCGACTTCAAACCTTAAATTTGCTTTGTTGCTGGTACATACAGTTTAATACAGGTTTATTCTAATAAATATTAATTATATTGCTAGTAATTTCTGCATAGTGTTACTTACCATTCCAACAATTTCCATAGGTGCTATCAGCAGTTTGTCTGGTGATGTACTGACTTGTTACAGCTTGGAGGGACTAATAAGTAATATTATGCAGCATGACATCACTGTGATGTTATAGACAGGGGATGATCTGGCTGCCATTATTTGCTAATTAAAGTGGCCCAAGCATCTTTACATTTTTTTATCTTTTGTGCATTACATGTTGTTGGTTTAAAAACAAATAGTAGGACAAAAAAGTTCTACTAGAGGCTGTGTAAGGTTTTCTTATGAATGCACATGGTTTCTCATGTATGATGGTTTCTCCCTTTTGAGCTGTTGTGCTGGGACTTCCAGGACCCTAAACATACTATGTAGTAATTATGTACTTCTGTTGGAAAACTTTCATGAATCTAATCCAAAGTATACCAAATTGTGGGAGCGAGACTTAGGCCAAATCCCGTCAGAATTTAATCTGGCTAAGATCTTCCAGTACTCCCAAGTAAGCTCTTCTAACATTTCGGTCCTGATGATCCAGTTCAAATACTATCTAGGTCAGTGTTGGCTAACCTGTGACACTCCAGGTGTTGTGAAACTACAAGTCCCAGCGTGCTTTGCCAATATATAGCAGCTTATTGCTGGAAGGTTATGCTGAGACCTGTAGTTTCACAACCCTTGGAGTGTCACAGGTTAGCCAACACTGCTCTAAGTGGTACAGATGTCCTTCTCAGTTGTCTAAAATGCATCCCGGAGTCTCAGGTAAGTGCTGAAGGTGTGGCTCAGAGTTTGGGTCATTTTACATATTCAGTAGAAGTGTCCTAGACCTTTTTGGCTCAAGTTTAAAGAAGCTTCTGAAAAATATTGTCCAGTTCCCTCACGCCTGAGTTTCTGGTTGTTTAACCTTTACGAGTATTCCAATATCCCAATACAAGAAATCACTTCTCAGACATCTTAATAATGCAGCCAAAGCTGTGATACCTGTTCATTGGAGGTCCCCTGCTCCCCCTCCCTTAAGGAGTGGGTACCAAGAATAGAATACTACATGGAGATGGATGAGCTCTCCTTATCCAGTACTGACCGCTATACAGACTGTCTCCACCTTTGCTAGCTGGTTGGAATTCAAAGACTTCCACCGTTCCATTCCCTGTTTGAGGCGCGAGACCAGAATAGTAACAGAATTTTTTCTGGTCTCTGAGACACGTCTGGGTTAAGTTGCTGTTTTGAGTTCTAATCTGACTCTGGTGGTTCTTCTCTACTACATCTTATGTTGTCTCCTTCATCATTTATATTGATTGGAAGCTGCAGTATTCTGAGGATCAATCTCCCCCCCCCTCCCTTTTCCTCCCCCTTCTCCCAAACTTCTGAAGTTTACAACTGGTTATTGTAGACTGCACTGTATGGAGAACCTATGTTTGTCCTGACCTTATTAATGGTAACTAATTATGCTGTCTCAATGCTGTGTTTTGTCTTGCATCTGTATCTTTTCTCCAATAAAAACAGATTATTCACAAAAAAAGCCTCCCAGCATTTCAATAGGCTATTGAGGGACACTTTTTTAATGATCAGAGAAATGCCCATGTTTCTCTGCATACTTTTGGATACAAGTTACCATAAGAAACAGCTATTTTCACTCAAAAACATTATCAATCATCCTAATATAAAGGATGTAAGCTGTAATAAATTATAAAATGACAGGTGAATTTGTGGTCCAAAACAAAGATACTTGTGTAAATACTCAATTGTATAAACATGTATTTATAGTAAAATAAAAAGAATTGAGGTACTCTAAAAGGGTGCCAGCGGGGAGTCAGTATAGTTCTTGGTGGCTGGTTTCTTCACCAGGAGCAGCCACCTTCCTTCTATTGGTCGTGGGTCTAATGATCCGTCCCTCCCCCCTGTGTGTAGCTGCTTCCTCCCTCCTCCAGCCCTTACTGAGAGAGGTCACATGGGACCCGCACCATGCGACAGGAGCCGTCCTATGTGTGCAGAGCGGCAGGGGAGGCCCCTACAGTGCACGGATGGAACAAGGTAAGTGTGAGGGAAGGGAGGCTAGTATGTTATAATGTGTGAGGGTAGGGGTTGAGTAGATTATTATAATGTGTAAGGGAGGGTACAGTAATATAATGTGTTAGGGAACAGGGGTTGGTGTTACTAGAATATAATGTGTGAGGGAAGGGGGGTCTTAATAGTATGTGGGTGTTATTTTATTTGTAAGGTGATGGTGGGGCAATTTAATTTAATAGTTGGACATTTAATTTAACGCTGGGGTGGTTTGGGGGCTACTAAATGAATGTGGGTCTGTTTGTGGAGAATGAGGTCTATTTTTTAAATGTGTATTGGAATTATTAAATGGCAATAATGGTTGCAGGAAATAGGTATATTAAATGTAAATGCTATTAATTTATTGCTAGGGTGGGGAATCTGTAATTTGGCAGGGAGGTAGACTATCAATTTACTGCTGGACTGTGGGTCAGAGCTAATTTTTTATTAGTGAGTGCTATTAATTTATTTGTGGGGTGATAGTGGGACTATTTAATTTAATAGTGAGGCCTATTATTTTAAAGTGAGTTGATGGGACCATTAATTTAATGCTGGGGTGGTTTGGGGCTATTAATTGAATGTGGTGCTGAGTTTGGGAAGGAGGACTATTAAATGTGAATATGCATTGTTTAATGGGGATGGTTGTGTGAAATGATTATATGTATTAAACATAAATGTTATTAATTTTTTGCTGGGGCTGTTTGGAGGTAGGGAACTGGGTTTATTTATTAAATGAGAGTACTAATAATTTAATGTTGGGGCTGGTTGGAGTGAAATAGGTCTATTTATCAAATGTGAATACTATTATTTTAACGTTGGGGCCAGAGGGATACCTCATTTTTAAACGTGGGTGCTATTGAATTAACGTTTGGGGCGGTTGGGAAAAAAAGGGGACATGAAAATTAGAATATTTAGAAAACTCCAAATAGGGCCCCAAAATTACAGGATCCAGACAAGCAGCAACTAAAGACACCAGCAGCCACAGGCGGTAAAAGTGCAAGAACAGGTAGTAGAGAGCAGGACAATCTACCAACTGTCCTGAATCTGGTGGGGCAGTTTCAAATTTTGGGTAACTGTCTCACTTAGTCAGGATTTGGTCTGACTGCAAGGACAGTTGGGAGGTATGTCACGCTTCACACTGTACTCCTCTGATAGTGAGATGAGGATGCTGTTGCCATACTGCCTGCAATCTTAGGGTGGGCGATTGCCCACCTCTAGATCTGTCCATGGTCCCCGCTGGTACCTGGTCTGGCTCTGCACACAGCCCCCCCCCCTCACACCCCACCGACACTTGCGAGCAAACAAAACTTTCCCAGTCTGGGAGGCTGCAACACTATTTGTTTAGGCTTTACTAATGCTGCTAATAAGATGTTTGTAGCGGCATGTCGTGGTCGTAGCTCTTGAAGGTATGGCTCTGGGTAGAACACAAGAAAAAGGCGCTGTGAGGATTAATACATCCCTTGTGCTAGCTAATAATATAAAATAATACCAGAATAAATAAAGGATTGGTCTCTATTAGTAAATATACAAATTTATTAACACGAATATAAACAAAATAAAATTAATATAGAAAATAACTTGTCATAAGACAGAACAAAAAATATACAATGCTTTTCACACACAAACTTCAAATAATAAAGGCTCCTGTAGTCCTCTCAGCACTACATAAATAATGTCGTAACACCTAGCCAAAAATCCGCCAGTAATACCAATCCAATGTATATCTTATAGAGCAGGGGTGGGAAACCCGCGGCTCTTTGAATTTGAAATTGAGGCTCCTGGCCAGCTGGTTGATGCTCTGTGGCTGTCGGCAGTGCTCCAGGTGCCGACAGTCACAGATCTGATAGCTCGGCTCACTTACAGCAGCCACATCATGTGACCTCTTCTGCATAACACATGGGAGGTCATGTTATCACTGCTATCCAATCAGGGAAGGAGGAGGAGAGTGTGCAGTCTGCTCTCCCCCCTTCCTCTGCGCAAGATCCAACGTCTGTGACAGGTAAGTAAGGAGAGTGTGAGAGGCTGAGTGGTATGTATGGGGCACATGGTGAGGCCGAGTGGCATGTATGGGGCACATGGTGATGCTGATTGGCATGTATGGGGAACATGGTGAGGCTGAGTGGCATGTATGGGGCACATGGTGAGGCCGAGTGGCATGTTTGGGGCATGTGGAGTGGCATGTGTGGGGCATGTGGGGAGGCCAAATGGCATGTGGGGAGGCTAAGTGGTATATGTGGGGAGGCTGAGTGGCATATGTGGGGCATGTGGGGAGGCTGAGTGGCATGTGTGTGGCACATGGTGAAGTCTGGTGGGGATGTGAAGAGGTCTGAGGGACATGTTGGCTATTTATGTCTTTTTTTTTTTATTCCCACTTCAACAGTTCCCTCCACAGAGATTGTGGATACAGAAGCAGCGGGAGCTACTGTGCAGAGACTGTAAGTACCCTTTGAACCCTCCTCTGCTGGACACAGCAGCAAGGTAAGAGCTCTGGTTATTATTATTATTATTATTATTATTATTATTATTATTTATTATGAACATTTTGCCAATGTTGGATATCTTATTTTTCACTTGGCAAGATATTGTAAATTATGTTATATTTTTAATATATTTGTGTGCGTTATGTATGGGCATGTTTATACTGTGTATATGTAACGCACACATATACTAAGGGTAAAGTTGGCTCTTTACCGTATCTATGGGTATTTTTTGGCTTTTCGGCTCCAAAAGGTTGGCCACCGCTGTCCTAGAGAATCACCCACCAGTGCTATTAGGGAGATTAAGGTCCCAAGCTGGACTGTTCAGCATCTATCGCTAATGCGTGCGCCTCGTTTCTGCGCATGTGCGGTGTAAAGAAACACAAAAAAATGGTCATGAAACACAACTTGCGTTTCACTCTGGACGACACCCTTTATGTATAAATTATATTAGATATCCAATTCCCTTAAGGGTGGCAGTACGCTACAATACAGTGTTGTTTGTGTTGCCAGCACTGATATTATGTAGACTCTTGTAGCTATGATCCTTAATTGGCAATTAGGATGGAACACAGCACAAAGTAGGAGAGTGGAATCGTGGACTACAGATTATAAAAGGAGGATATAGGCCTATGTGCATATTGTATACGTTTGATTTTAATCGTGCAATAAAAGAAGTATAACGCTGTGACACCCTCCTCATGACTATCTATATACATGCTGGTAATTACATATCTCGGACATACGAACAGGAGAAAAATAATAATCTAACACTCAGTAAGTGTATAGTAGTCTACGTGGTTTTCCATCATAATACAGTTTTACACTATATGCGGTTCTCTGCTCTTTCCGGTCTATATATCCTAACACAATGAGAATGCAGACCGCATAACACTGCACAGAAGACAAGATAGTCTCTAACATTGAAAACGGTCCTGGGGACAACATAAACCAGGGAGATCATGCAAAAGAATCACATAACACTGAACTCTTGGAGACGGACATTTTTTTCTATCAACCAAATGTAAGTGCATAGTGTATTACCCGACTTACTAATGATCCATACAGTATCACGCTATGTATTCCCCTCTGATGTGTGTCAGGGAAACAGAGACAATAATCAATGAGATTTCCCAGAGGCAAGATATCAACCAACATACCAACCAGCCCCCTGGGAAGTATCAGACCGTGGAAGATACACATGAGGTACAACAACAATTTAAGATAGTAATCCTTGATCCAGAGTATTATTGACTTAGGGCGACAGCTCATTTAATAAGTTTAACATCACAGCGACAGTATATTAAGCTAGAAAGTCCAAACATTTTTGCAAACTGTAATATTTCCATATGCAGCTTACATTGTACGTATAGTTACCCACATCAGCCAACACTGACATTACTCTAATATTGCATAAAAATGAAAAAAAATATGTGGTTTGAGCACTGAGGTCTATTAATACTACATATTGTTTTTGGGAGTTACTCTCTAGACCCAGCATACATCACATAAGATACCTGGGACAGCTAGTAGTGCTATTCATTTACCTCTGTAATATGCACCCTACTTGTATGTGGAAAGTGATATAAATGGCTTCCACCTGACTGATCAGGAAGTTTTTATTCATATATTGCCAGCAATGTGACACTCTCCGTCTTTACCCTTAGTGATTGTTAGAAAGTGTAAGAAAAGATGCCTGATAGGTAAGGCTGAAGGAGTATTTGGAATAGCATTTTACCAGATGGAGTATACCTAAACACAGTGTAAATGATATATCAGAGATTCCAGATAAAATAGTTCATGAATCTACCTCAGAACTAGAAAAGATAACTGAGCAAGACTGAGCTAATATAATTCTAACTCTTGAAAATAGGATGGTTTTGGATGATTTGTTAGGTAGATAAGGAGGTTGTATGTGCTGTAATAGGTCAGGAATGCTGCACTTTTATACACAATAATCCTGCAAATATTTAGCAAAATAATATCAATAAGGAAGTTGACTATTTAAGACATGAAGATTCAGCAAACTGTCCTTTATTAACACAACTATATTGTCCTCACAAGAGTAATAAAGTAGATGCTATCACCACTGAGGGTTTCTAGCCAGTACTCACTGACTCATGAAATTGAGGATGTACATTTGTCCTACTGGTAACTAGTTATACCACCGGATCCTGGCACCAGGCAGCAGATGCTGGAAACACAGCTTTAGTCTCTGGTCACACCTCGGAAGACATGTAACAGCTGTCAGAATACATCATGGCCACATTTGACTTGCAAAATCTTACCAGACATTATGTAATATATACAGTTTCAGAAGGAAACAATAGTTCATTGGAGGGATATAAAGTTGCTCAGGTAAACCACTATCTCCTGCTTCACATGTAGGTTTATGTATAGTCTAACACAGAGACCAGGAAATCACATATTGTACTAGCAGTGCCCATCAAACATTGTAGAATTCTTACACTCATATTATAACAGAAGTGCCCATATGATAATATATAATCATAAGTGGAAGCGCATGTTGTAATGGTGGGTGTCATTATTAAACCAAAATTGCATAGGCCAGCAGCAGTTGATCATGTTATATCAGTAGTGTCCATATATGGCAGAGTATGTCATATGGGCCAAGTATGCCCATACTATACTAACACTGCTCATGATCATGAATAGTGCCCAGCAGAGGGTGCTTATACTTTACCACCAGTGCCCATGACTAGTAGTGCATAGCTGAGAGCCATACTACCAGCATTTCCTATAACTAGTCAGTAGAGGGTTCTTATACTATACCACTAATAGGGAAAGCAGAGCTGAGGATGATTTCTAACAGGGGGTTTCCAAATGCATAGTTTCAAAGAAAAAGTAACAACAAAAAACACTTGCTGCAATAACAGTAAAATATAGACAGTACAATGTAAAATATATAATATTCCAATTATACGCAGGTTTTCAGGCCTGATCTCGTGCTTTTCATCACTCTCAGCAGACAAGAATCTGTAGAATATACCACATGACTTACCTTTACTGCATTTTTTTTTTTTTAATGAAAGTAAAAGAAACACTAGAGCCAAATGTAAGAACAAGTGGCCATTTTATTGACGTCAAATCTCATTAAAACAGAGGCAGATACCCAAATAGACTTTGTCTTAGACTACAGGTCTGTTAATACAGGCAAGACAGTGATTTGAGGGTAGGGGATTTCTGGGCAACTGCACGCTTCCCTCAGCAGCTAAATGGGCTACCACAGCGGTAGTTACACTGTTGCTGGGTTCTCCTCAGGCTTCATGGTTCCAGCTGTCATGGGAGTCAAAATCACAGCATTTGGCAAATAAAGTTTACCAAGTTAGTGTAGCAGATGATCCAGCCCTGCTGAGTTAAAAAATATAATTCCACTTACAATAAAGGAGAGAATAGTTTCTCATAGGGAGCATTGTTCACTGTGACTGCTTGTGGTAGGTGTGATCTGTCTGCGGTGAACACATATATGTACACAGGCCCTTACATGTATATGTGTAACTGAAATTAAAGTTTACGTTGGCTTATGTGGAATTTGCATTAACTCCTGAGGATAGACAGGGCTTTTTTGGTTCTCCCTCTCTCCAGAGAAAGCACACAGATAGGGCTGGTCTGTATGTGGTCAATAGACCATAGAGTGTTATTAAATGACCATGCAAATGTAGGAACAGAATTATTAGGACTTTGTGAAATACTAAAATATATGTTCTTTTTTGTAATAATGTCCCTTTTTAATGTCTTCATCTCTAATAACTTCATACCAGTGACAGATCAGATAAGAGAAGTGCAGCATAGGACAGTTAGAACTATCGGGGATCTCGACAGACTGGCAAATGGCACATCTTAGGTAAGTATGTTTTTATTTTCTATGTTATCACCTTTAATATTTTTATCATTTATTTTTTATTCCTTTTTTAACACTTTATTTTGTAGATTGTTTTGTTGAAAGTTCTAAAACAACCCCACAGACTAGGATGTCAAAGATCTCACAGTCTATAATAGTGTATATAAACATATGCTCCTACACGATGGGTCCTGTGGATGAGATGATCCATTAAGACTCAGATCACCTATTTAATGTAGAGCACCGGTGATCACTGTGACAAAATGTATATACTATTGTAAGTTATATGTTTTTCACTGTACTTAATTCTATCTGATGTGGCTGCTGACTGATCATGAATGAGATGTTGTGGGTGTCCAATGGGTATGCCAGTGGAAGTGCACAAAATATAAATATAGTGCCTATATTATGTCTACATTTCCAATGACTATGTTAGTAAAAGGTACTTATACTATACTACCCATGATATAGCTGGGTGGCCATAATATATAGCACAAATTGTGACCTGTACTCATCTTGACCTTATCCTTGGTTTCCAAAATAAGAAATGAACAATCATTGCTTACCTTAAGACCTGCTGTTAGTTGCTAATCTGCTGTGTCCTGGTCCTGCACTGACTGACTTGATGGTGTCTGTATGGAATGAGAGGTGGTGGAATTGTTTAGGAGTGAAAGATGAAACCTCTCGCTCTGTGCTAGTAGTGATTGGTGCACAGTGTGTCATATCAGTGTTTGTGCAACATTACTTCCACCCCAGGCCTCATGGTACGCGTAAGTATCTTGTTCTGTTATTTGTATACTTGGTGCAGTTGGTGTGCAGCTCCCTATGACCCACATAGATTCAAATAAGTGTGTTTGTAAACTGTGCACTCAGTCATAGCTCATTTTCTATTTTAAAAAACCCTATTTGTCATGTCTGTCACTTAGACACCATAAAGACACATTGGGCCTGATTCATTAAGGAAAGTAAGGCAAAAAAAGGAGTAAGTTTTCTCCTGGTCATACCATGTTACAATGCAAGGGGTGCAAATTAGCTTATTTTGCACATAAGATAAATACTGTCTGTTTTTTCATGTAGCACACAAATACTTGATAGCTTTATTTTTACACTGACATTTAAAGTTGATCTAGGACAAGCCCTACCTCAATAAAATAAATCTGCTATCACATTTTAAATTTACCTCCCCTCCAATGCAACTTGGATTTGCCAAAGAGCAAAGTTGTTGTTTTTTTGCATTATTTTTCTTAATGAATCAGGCCCATTCTGTGATTAGGAATCTCTATACACTGTCCTGGCTTATGAAACTGGTCTGTGAATGGGTTTGTCAGTCTTTGATCATACTATACACTGTAGTAATGCAAGGTCTTCATGTTGGGAGAGTTGGGACATCAATTTTCTCATAGGCAATCAAGCTGAAAAAGTTAAGCAGCCACCCTGATGATAAGTATTTGTAGCTGAAGTTTTCTTTATGGAAACTTGGATATAGCAGTTGAGGGCTCTTGGTGACCTTCTCTATTATAATACACCATTGTACTTATTGCTACAAAATTACTACTATGGATTTCCATGACTATGGAGTTACCAACCTCTTCTCTCACACTCTGTACAACCCTTCACATGTGTAAGTGTTTAATGAAAACCAACTCTTTAAAAAAGGCTATTCCTATTCTCCATACTCCTACTTTCCCTAATACTACTAACTACTCCTCCCACATCCACCATCAGCCACAACTCATTTCTTACATCTCCAGTGTCCTCATTAAAAACATTAATTCATGCACTCATCATCTCCCGCATCGACTATTGCAATTCCCTCCTTACTGGTCTTCCCAAAGTCAGACTTGAACCCCTACAATCTATTTTGCACGCAGCGGCTAGACTGATTTTCCTTACAAACCGTTATTCCTCTGCTGAGCCACTCTGTCAGTCTCTACATTGGCTGCCTGTATTTCAACGAATCCAATATAAAATTCTTCTACTAACATACAGGGCCATCAACAAAATTGCACCGACATACATTTTCTCACTTGTCTCGAAATATCTCCCTACTCGACACCTCCGTTCTGCACAAGATCTACGTCTCTCCTCCACACTCATCACATCCTCCCATTCTCGGTTACAGGATTTTTCCGGGCTGCACCTAATTTGTGGAATTCCCTCCCTCGCACAGTAAGACTTTCCTCTAGTCTTCAAACCTTCAAGCGTTCACTGAAAACCCACCTCTTCAGACAATGTTATGATATTCCTCAACCATCATCTTAATCTCCCTAGATTACCCTATTGCCCTCCTCTACACAGCTAACGCAAGACAACAACCTTCTGACCAACACTGCAACACACACAGCCCACTCAGTACTTTTACCTTTGCAGTCTGGCTGGTCCATTGTGCAATATGATGTAGCACATGTCCTTGTGTTTCTAACTCCCATTGTCCTATAGATTGTAAGCTTTCGAGCAGGGTTCTCTTACCTCTCTGTCTGTATGTATTACCCAGTATTGTATTATTAATGTTTGTTCCCAATTGTAAAGCGCTACGGAATTTGCTGGGGCTATATAAATAAATGTTGATGATGATGATGATTGCTCTCTCCCTTCTGTTATGTGTGGCCTCTTCCTGTTCCCGTCATTGACGCGCACCAAATGACAGGCATGCCTGTGTGCAGAGATGTCCCAGGTGTGCAGAGATGTAAGAGAGGCAGACAGAAGAGTCTACCTTTCCAATACAGTGTGTGAGGGAAGAGAGGGGGGGTGTCTTAATATAATGTATAAGGGAAGGCAGAGAGGATCTTAATATAATGTGCTAGGGGGGGTAAGATATTAATTTAAAGGAGGAGTGTCGGTCGGGCTAATTATCTAATAGGTGCTATTTTATTTGTGGGTGATGGTGGGACTTTTTCATTTAATAGTGTATGCCTCTTTGAATCTTTTGGATCAAAGATCTCCCCCGTGTAAGTTTGAAATTTAGAAGGTATTGATTGACTGCACGTGGTGGTAATAAGTAAAAACTAACACCACTTGGGTATTTAAAGGTGCTTGATTATTTCTATATGCATCATATTATGACACATTTTTTATATCCATTTTACATATGTACATCGGTGGAATACAATACCTGGATTCACATCACCGTTATGCGAATTTATAGACTTTGAGAACTTAAGGATATTGAAGGCTCATCTTTTCTGGATAGTGTGATTCTGGACTTGTGTGAATATGTGATTCTATTATATGAAGACATTCTCAGATCTATACACTGTTTTAATTTTGATATTATATCAGATCATTAGCGCCATTTCTATTTGCTATATTATATGTCAGAAATTGTTTATGGTGTTTAATATACAAGGTATAGACATATCTGGTTGTGATACCATTAACAATATGTCGTGCGCAAATATTGCCAATTTATAATCTTTGGAAGCTACTTTAATCCCTTTATATATCTCATGTGTCATTCTCCCACTTTCTAGCATTCCAGTCGGTTTTTAGGATGTTTTCATTTTTACTTTTATATTTATCTATATTTATATATGTTTAATAATTTGCTTTATTGCTGTTTTATTGCTGTGATATATTTACCTAAACACCAGTTCTATTAAAGAGTTAATCTTTAGAAGCTCCAGTTTGTTCTCAAGTGTTTGAACTTACTGATTACATATTAACCTATCACAAATGGATCTGTGGCTTTATATAGAAAGAGACTGAACACCAAATTATACAGCTTTGATAAAGTCTGCCATAGACAGACGAAACGCGTCAGTATATACCTCTCTGCTATACTCCGAAAGCTTTTGAGAGTGTCTATTGTGCCAACACTATACCCGGACAGAAAGGAACTTACGGAGCTAGGAACTTTCATTCACGTCACTTTGTTCCTGGACAGACATCTGAGGGTGCGCACCCATTACAAGTCTCCTTGCCATCTACAAGGAACATCAAGGGTTGAGCACGGCCACCGAAAAATCGTGAGTTATATACTCCATCATTGCCTCTCATCACTCCCTTAATATTCATTTGCTCCCGGTTCTCAGAGTCGAGTTACATTATTGTTGGGAACTTATTTTCTATTTATTCTCTATCAGAGTCTGAACTTTATATCATTGATGATCATTCCTGTTGGTATCTATATATACCTTACTGTCCTATGCAACTATAGGGAACACATGGTCTCATTACCTCCAGCCTTTTTCACTATTGTGATTAATCACGAGTATATGTGTATCTATTGTTTTTATTGAATGTGATATTTTAATAAATCATTTTGCATTCCATAGCCGGCTGGGATTCTATCAATACTGAATAGTTATTTTTCAATTTATCATTACATAATATTCATTGAAGGTGTCTATATATTTAGTATCTGGTGATATTTGCGCTGGTTGTCTTTGTTTTTTAATATTTCTCATTTGCCCTTAAAGAAATTGCCAAGGGCTCTAATGCCAAATCAAATAACAATGGTGAGAGAGGGCATCCCTTCCTGGTTCCCCTTTGTACTGCGAATACTGATGAAATATATCCATTCATCATAACCCGTGTTAAGGGTTCTGTCCACTTTGTACAAGATAAAGAGAATTTGTATAAGATCCTTTGGAAATCCAAATTTAGACATGGTTTCCAACACATGGTCCCAGGTCACCCTGTCAAATACCTCCTCAGCATCTAATGATATTACCAAATTTGGTTCCTGAGTCCCTGACATTTCAATAGCTTGAATTATCATCAATATTTTTCGAACATTAGTCACTGATTGTCTATTCCAAACAAACCCAGTTTGATCTCGGTGTAGAAGGTAGAATCATTTTTAATCATTCCGCTATAATCTTTGTAAAAATCTTATAACCTGTATCTAACAATGAGTTGTACGGTAAGATCCAGGGTCCATAGCGTCTCTTCCCTTTTTAGGAGCAACTTTTATAATAGCGCTATTAAAATAGAGGGGAAGCAGATTTTGTTCCATAATCGAGTTGTATAAATTCACTAATGGTTCGATAATATGTGACTGAAGTATCCTATAAAATTCCTCACTAAATCCATATGGAACTGGGGTTTTAAGGAGTTTTAGATGGTTCATTGGTTGAGTAACTTTTTTCACAGTGATTGGATTGGAGCTAATAATATTTCCTCCTGATCTCTTGTCACTTGAGGGACTTCAATTTTTTCCCAGAAAACTTGTTTGGCTTTCACGTCAAGTTATTATAGAAATTCTTTAAAATACCCATAATAGCTTCCCCCTTATGATGTATAGTCCCATTGTCATCTAATAGAGCTACAATATTGATATTAGCTCTTTTACCATTGAGAAGATTTCAAGGAAGCCTCCCTGATTTATTTCCATATTTATCGAACTGATATTTACTTCTATTAATATGTTTATTACCCAACTGGGTCACAATCTTATCAAAGGTTTCCTTTTTCTGAGCATATAAACGTTTATTTCGAGGAGATGAATTTGCTTTCAGTCTATGAAGTGCTCTTGTTAACTTCCTTTGCGCTACCATGTATATCTCAGATTGATATCTTTTAAATTGTTTCACAAAAGATATTATCTCCCCTTGTATTATTAATTTAGCTGCCTGCCAGAAAATAGCTGGGTTTGTTTCATGGTTTTGTTTATTTTTTTGGTACGTCTCCCATGTTGTCTCTAGCATCTTACGTAATTTAATTGATGTCATTAAATAAGTGGGGAAGCACCAATGATGATAGTCTCCTCTTAGAACTAACCTGTCAACCTTAATCCAGATAAATGCATGATCTTACATACTCATTGGTTTTATTTGGGCTACCTGTGTCTTGGTCAGTAATGTATTAGCAATTAAAAAGAAATCTATGTGCCGCAGAAAGTCAAGTATAATCTAGAGTAGTAGGATTTCTTATACGCCAGACATCTTCCAATTGAAGTTGTGTGGCAAGATGAAAAATTCCTAATGGATATTTTTGACATCTTTTTTCTTTTCTTGTTCTATATAGATGCTGAGAAGCGACTATATTAAAGTCACCCCCTAATATTATATTAGTATCAAATGGGAGTAATAAGTTTAAAACATCTTGAAAAAAAAATGTACTATATGTATTTGGGGCATATAGATTACAAAGAGTATAACGTGTCCCTTCAATTGAGATGTCCAATAATACAATTCTCACAGAGGGGTCAATAAACTTAAAATGTATGTCAAATTGTGACCCTTTTCGAATCAATATGGCTACCCCTCTAGCTTTAGAAGTATAAGATGCAGATATAAATACTATCTGACGAAGCATAGTAAGTTTAGCATGTTCTGCAGATATTAAATGTGTCTCCTGTAAAAAGGTAACATGCACCTGAGTTTTATTAATATAAGTCAATACTTTTCTTCTTTTTATCAGGGAGATAATATCCCCTATAATCCATGAGCCAAACTTAAGAACAATCATACTACCTAAGCCATTTTCATATCCGACAAAAAGTTGCTTTAATCAGGTACCTACTCTTTTTTTTAATATATTGATCGGGCCCTCCCTATATCCTCTTTTACATACAGTACCTAAATCCTCTTCTTTATAAGCTCAAGCTCTAATATTATAATCAGGCTTATCAGAAAACATGTAGAAAAAAAAAAATCCAACCATAAAAAAACCCGTAAAGATGTTTGTACAAAATGGAACATCTAAAAACACAAAATCCACTACATAACACCATAATTCTCATTTATTTTAGGTGAGAGAATTTTTTTTAGAATTTTTAAACCAGTAAATCAAGTTCTTATCATTGCTATCTTTAGTGCCAGAGATTAGTCTATAAGACAGATAATTGAACCATTAAAACCGTACTATTTTAATCAAATATTAATCTTTACCCTTTTACATAAGTAATATACTCTCAAGTGTCTCTTCATTCGACTGTATATATAACAACTTCAATCTTAGTGCTTGTAACTATTATTACAAATAAAATTGTCAATGTTATATTTTCATTACAAAAATTCCATAAATAGTAATATAAAATAATTTATCATAAATACTTCAATCAAGTGATATGTGATTATTTTTAACCTTTCACACTTTGTGTTATATAATATAATTGTAAACTATAGATTATTAAAAGTTTAAAACTATTTAATTCATATACGGTGGTTTAACACTTATCCTATAGTGCTTTGTTAAATAACCATTTCATTAAAAAAAAAAAAGATAAAATCAGAATCAATTAGTCAGTTGGTATGGATGGTTTCGTCTGTGGCTCTTGATGGTAATATTGCCATCTCTTTTTCTTTATCCAAAAAAGATCTTGCTCCCTCCACCGACATAGAATCGTTATGTCTCTTGTCACCAAAGCTATGCAAACGAGCTGGATATATTAATGCAAATTTGCGGTTTATCTCAATCAGTTTTGTGCATATTGGAGAAATCTCTTTCCTATCTCTGGTTATTTCCACTGAGTGATCTGGAAATAGCAGTAGTCTATTGTTTTCCCAAAAAATAGTTCCTACTTTTTACACTGCAGATCAAAGTAGCATCTTATGAGAAAAATTAAGACATTTAAATGTAACTGTCCTAGTTCTTTGAACTTCATTATCTCTCAACGGGCCCAGACGATGAGCTTGTCCTATTA
This sequence comes from Mixophyes fleayi, assembly GCF_038048845.1. Lineage (NCBI taxonomy): Eukaryota > Metazoa > Chordata > Amphibia > Anura > Limnodynastidae > Mixophyes > Mixophyes fleayi. Next base: position 43,972,629 of record NC_134408.1, read on the forward strand.
TAATAACCCTTTGATCTTCTGGTAATTGGAGCAAGGTCGGCAAGGTAGTTGTTATAAAGTAATCTAATGCTGGACCTTTTACCGTTTCCGGCAGTCCTACTAAACGCAAATTATTTCGTCTTGACCTGTTTTCCAGGTCATCTAATTTATTCATCATATGTTTCTATGATTTTTGTAGGAAAGAAGTTTAGGATTTCAAGGTCGCTTTATCCTGAAAATTTTCCCCTAGATTTTGCGCAATATCCCTTATTTGTTGGGTCATATGGGACAATTGATCATTCAACGTTTGTATAGCTGTTGGAAATTTGTTGGCTTGAGCCTGCATCAGAGGTTCATTGTTTCCTTAATTGCATGGACCACTTCAGCATATTAAACAGATGGAGGGGGGATATTAGGCACAGAGTCTGTTACAGCTTACAATATATCAAGTAAGCCACTGCTATTTGCTGGATCATATATCTCTGTGGTTCACCCCTTTGTATGTTGAGTATCTTTAGAATCCTCTTTCTTACGGTCTCGGTCATTTTTTTTTTTTTAATTGGCTGGCATTTTTCTAAATGTATCCATATTATTACCGTTGTTACCAGTAATTTCTCATTCCATTTTGAGCCTGATATAGTTAAGAGCAGTTATATCTTTTTGTTGTGGTATCTGTAGTGGAACCATTAAGGCATTTAACATCTTCCTTTTATATATGATTACTGATGAACCTATACAATACGGTTTTAGCCACGCAAAATTTACACAGTGTTAAGATCACTGCTTGAACCATATGTAAATTTCACAATGAAGAATATAGAAAGAATAGTATAGTCACTAGGGCTGCCGTCCTGTACTTACGGAGATACAAGAAAGATAATGCAAAATATCTCTTTCTGCAGCTTATATCCAGGAATAGTAAACTCCCCTATGTCAGTGAAGAAAAAACCCAATGTTTTTTTCTGTGGCCTGATGGATTTAATATGGCCAATACAACTTTTGCCCGTGGATTGTGGGTCCGAGATCCGGTGCCTCTAACCATGGGAGCCGGCAGGAAAACACTCCTGCTCTTGCCTGGTACCTTAGCCTCCCACACCATGTGTGTGCAGCCTCTTTCCCCGGGCTCCGAGTTAGTAGCGTTTCGGAGCACCGCGCTGCCCAGGAGCTCAGTCTCAGCATGTCATCCGACTAGACATGCCCACCGGAAGTACCAGACATTTTTTCTCTCAACTAAATGTAAGTGCACAGATATGCAGTGTCAAGGATAAGCGCTGACAATTGGTTTTTTTGTTTTGTATACATACATGGGCATTTATATTGCCACGCAGCTGGTACCATATACAATATGGAATATACGGAGCGCAGGCTTATTGACAAGCAGCTGGTACCATATTCAATATGGGATATACTGAGCGCGGGCTTGTTTTTTCTCTGGTTTTATTTCGAAATATTGCTTTATTGTCATAGCAGCTGTCCATTAAGCTTATTTAAGGCACATTTGGGTGTGGCTCACAAGCCAGCCTTTGCTAGATGTAAACCCCTATACCTGGGAGGTGAGTGCATCTGATTTTTAACTGCATTTTAATGGTGTTTAAAGCATATAGGTCAGTGTAGGACCTGCATATAATGAGGTGCCCTTGGCGCTGGGATGCAGGCTTAAATGTTGATCAAAATATGAACTATGCCTCATATTTTCCTTTTGCTATATACACATATATATGCAGTGTAAAGGATAAGCACTGACAACTGTCTTTTTACATAGTGTATTACTCGACTTATTAAATATCCATACAGTATTGCGCTATTTATTCCCCTCTATGGTTTCTGTTTCCCTGACACACATCAACCAACAAGATTGAACAGAGGCAAGAGATCAACCAACATACCAACCAGCTCCCTGGGAGGTATCAGACCGTGGGAGATTCACATGAGGTACAACAACAATTTAAGATAGTGATCCTTGATCAAAAGTACAGAGTACTACTGACTTTGGACAACAGCTCATTTAATAAGTTTAACATCACAGCAACAGTATATTAAGCTAGAAATTCCAACAGTGACATTACTCTAATATTGCATAAAAATGAATAAATATGTGGTTTGAGGTCTATTAATACTACATATTGTTTTTGGAGTTGAGATTTACTCTCTAGGCCCAGCAGCCATCACATAAGATACCTGGGACAGCTAGTAGTGCTACTGATCTACCTCTGTAATATGCACCCTACTTGTATGTGGAAAGCAGGGACGGATCCAGAAGTTAATTGTACCGGGGGCGATTTAGGGGGTGCGATTTAGCCCCGCCCCCTTTTTGACACCTAAGGCTGCTGACGGCTGCACACTATGTGCAGATCCGTTCAGCAGAGAGAGTTAGGGAGAGAGTCCTGCCCGGCTGCTCTGATTGTGTCAATCAGAGCAGTTGGACAGGACTCTCTCCCTAACTCTCTCTGCTGAACGGATATGCACATAGTGTGCAGCCGCCGGCAGCAAGCCCCTGCTAGGGGGGGCGATCGCCCCGATCGCCCCCCCTGGATCCGCCACTAGTGGAAAGTGATATAAATGGCTTCCACCTGACTGGTCAGGACGTTTTTATTCATATATTGCCAGCAATGTGACACTCTCTCTAGTTTTCTTCCAAGTAAACCAAATTTTATCTATAGAAGAGCTATTAATTTACATGTTAAACTAGTGAGGGGTCCCATAGTAGAGAATTCTAATGCAGGAAAAATGATAACAAAGGGCTTTCATAGGTGTGGTCTATGCTTCGTGTGTAAAGCTGTAAAAGGTGACACAAGTAGGATACAAGAATTTAGAATTAATAATTAGATGTATAAAATCAATCAAATTTTAACTTGCAATTCAACCAATATTGTATATCTTCTGGAGTGTCGCTGTGGATTATATTATGTTAGTAAACCAACTCGTCCATTGAAGGCACGCCTGTATGAACATCTATTCAGAAGGTTATGAAGCACATTCTGTCTCTGAACATTTTAAAAAGAAACATCAATATTCTATAAACCATGTACTTAAATTTAGTGGAATAGATCAAGTGAGCAAGAATTGGTATAGAAATGTTGATAGCATGTAAAGAAATGTTGTGAATATATACGAATTGGATCCATTAACCCCATATGGATTAAACAAAGATTTTGAACTGAAATGTTTCTTGGTATGAATTGATGTGCACCTATTGTCACTGATCTCACCGATGTTTTCATTTGTGTTTCTTTTTAACAGTTATATTGCTAAACTACTGAGGCGATTAGAGGAACAATAATCATTGGAAATGGATTTAATCTTAGCTAAATATATTAAGATATTGATTTATATGTTGACTAGGGAATGTATTGTTTTTGTTTCCATGGCAACAAGCGATTAGTAAGAGAACTGTTTTATTTTTATTTCTGATTTTATATATATTTATTTAACCAATGACTTATTTGGAACAATAGTCTTTTATGAAACAATACCTGACTGATGAGTAGTAGCCCAAAAGGAGTTATGGTTAAAGTTTCCTCCGTTCATCATAATGAGGCTTATATATTTATTTTACATCAAAACGAGCCTTGGTGTTTTCTATGGGTCTATTCCAGAATGAGGCTTGAGTCCGCTTTACAACATCAGAATGAGGCTTGGTTGGTTTGGACTCATTTTTATGGAATTGCATTTTAAGAATGGATTAAATGTTTTTTTTACATCGTTTGGCTTTGGCATGAGATAAATGTCTTATCTTCCCAATAAGTGTAAGAATTAATATTGGAACACTTCTAAAGATATCTTTTGAGGCTCTCATTCAAGAATACATCTTGTAAGTGGGACACTGAAGGGGGCTCTTCCATTGGAAAACGATTCCATTATATGCTGAGGATGTTTCAACATTAACATGCACATTATCATTTGGAACTGTATTTATTAATGAAGAGCACACTTCCACTAGAATATCATAATCATTTTATTTGAGGAATGAACAGCTTATGAATCTTTATTACACATTATTATTGATTGTAATACAGTATCACGCTATGTATTTTTTGTTTTATTTTTATAAGTGAATATTGCATTTTAATGTTGGAGGAAAAGCCATGTTGAATATAAGTATCAATATAATTTTGACTATATCACATGCACATTATTGTTTTTTTAATCAAACGATTTTTATGAGATTAAACAGCACTGGGCAATATCAGATTTTTGTCATCAGTTTATTGACAACTCGTTGTGAAGGAGGTTGGGATAGTGAAGAGCTGGTTTTGATGTTATAAACCCTGCCTTTTTGTATTGGTAGGGTTTCCATCCTGGTGGAGTGAATTAGGTTGGTGGTGCTGTGGAGAGTACCTATCTTGTTCAGGTGTAAGTATGGAGAAGTATGGAGAATAGCCAGCTGGCTAATCCTCATGCTTACACCTGGACAAGGTAGGTACTCTCCACAGCACCACCAAGGATGGATCCCCAGCCAATGCCAAAGGCAGGGCACTGATGTCTGCTTATTCTCCCTCCACTTCGATGCTTATACACCAACATGCCGTTAACATGGCAATGCAGCAGTTCTTCTTCCTGTAAAATGAAGAGACAACTGGTAAGTGACAACGGTCAAAAGACTCATGTGCACAATACAAACATTTTAGCAGGACTTACATATATACACTGGGAAGGGATTTGAACGTGTTTACATTTGTCCTAGATTTTTACCCTATGCAATTTAAAATTCCGGAGGATTTTAGTTTGGTAATTACAGATCTGAAATCCAGTACTGACCATATATGTGTCAGAGCCATAACCTAAAATTATAGTGCCCGGGCGAGAAGGAAAATTGCAGCTTCCCTAGCCTTAAATTTTAACCATATTAACCTAAAATATCCCTAAAATACGCCCCCCCTTCAGCATTGTGCCCTGGACTGTCGCACCTCTGGAACAGCCCTAGTTATGGCCCTGCTGTCTTTCCTTTAACTCTGATCTTATTCTGATATAAATTTGTATGTATGAGCTACTTGGTTGGCTTTTAAAAGTGTCTGTATATCAGCTAAATTCTAAATTATAGTGTCCATCTTGTGTATTATTTTGTGATAGGCTGTGGTCAGGTTGTGGAACATTCCCAGGTTATAAATATTACTGCACAGACGCTAATAGCTCATTTGTGACAAAGCTCTTAACAGAGCTAGTACTGTATTTTAAAATTGTGTCTACATTTTTCTCTGGTGCACTAAAGGTCCCAGTGTGCCCTGGATACCAGGGCATTGTGGCACTTGTGGTTCATCAAGTGCCAGCGTACCTTGGCAGCCATGGGTATGTGGCGCTTATAGTACTACAAGTGCCAACATGCCCAAACACTGCCTGGGAATGCTGTGGCCTGTAGTGCACCATGGAAAAACTGACCTCTTTCTTTTATCACTTGTTACCCAACACCCACCGCACCAGGGGTGTAGGAGGAGCCATTGCGCTATTAGCACGAGGGGGAAGGGGGGCTGACTTCTTTATGTGAGCCCAATCGCTGTATGGAATTCAGAACCGTGGTTTGTATTTGGCAAAGGGACCCCACTCTACAGGTTTCCCTGCCATAATGCCAAGATTTTGCCAATACCAGCCTAGGCTCGCAGTACTACAGTTTGTTTTTTTTGAGGGGGAGGAGGGCCTGTTTGTTTTTGTTTTTTAAATGTATTTCTTGGGTTTACGGCCCATAGCATATGATACAGTCCACTTAAAGTGTATCATGCATAAAGCTTATCATACATTAAAAGCATATGTCTTATTAAAATATATGCATTTTGCATACTATGCAGAGTCGGACGTATATTAAGATACAGGTGGCTATGAATATTTAGTAAGTCTTTTAAACGGACATAATTTATGTCTATGCATTTAGTGTAAATTATGTCTGACTCTACATAAGGCCCACAGTGCAGAATTGTGAAGCAAAACTCCAGCAATTGTATATCTGAAAAATAACACCTGCAAAATGACCTTATTAAAATACACAATTTGTGTGAAATCTGCAATTTCAATCATCTTTAGTCTGAGCATAGCCTTATAGTGTGACTGTGGTGTGTATAGTAAATTGTGTTTTATGGCAATTTGTGTTTTCCAGGGACTCATCCTAACTGTGCTTCTCTAATCATGTGAATTTAAAGTACAGTTTTCTAGAGCTATGAAAGTCACCTACTTGGTGCATTTGGTCTCCTTCTCCTCATCCTCCATTACTTTGTATTTGGAGGTTTCCTATGATGCAGGGCAGAGAACAAACATCATTTTAATATGAGAAAACAATTTAACCAATATTATAAACTTTTTATAGGACATTGTAGGTGTATGACATTTAATTCAGAAGATAAAATAAGTCTATAAAGGTGCAGTGCCATCAGTGGAGTAGGGTAAGCAGAGGTGTGGGCTATAGATGGTGGGTGTTGGCAGAAACTCAAACTATTATTACAGACCTATCGCTCAGCCAGAGTAGGTAGGTAGATAGAGACAGACACACTCTAACAATTCTCATCCAGCCCTCAGTCAGCTGGTAATTGTGTAATGGTTTTGTGTGAGGTAGTTCCACAACATTTGGAACATGTTTTGCAGTGAATGGATAGTTCTAGGTGTAAAACTAATGTACAGATGTTTGTTGACTCACCTTCCTCCTAAAAATGCGCCTCCACCAGGATCTCTTTGGTTCTGTAGATAAAATGCAAAATAAGTCATACTGGTGTCATGAATTCTCCAATTGCCTGGAGAGTTTTGGTGTTGGTTTTTTCTTATACTTTTCAGTTTCTCAGAAGCACATAATATTTTAATAATGTTATTTTTAATTGAAGTTATTCAATGGTTTGCTTGATTAGAGCTATATACACTAACCCTTCATCTAATTTCACTCTAATGGTATTAGACAAGGGTGTCCATTGCTCTCCCACTTAATGAGGCAGAGCCAGGTCTTTCAAGAAGGGGTTAGTATAGTTTCAGAGTTATAACTACTTTACTTACCATAGTTATCTCTGGGAGGCGCGTAGAACCAAATGTATTGGTCTTCGTCATCATCATCATCATCACAGTCCTAAAAATAGTAAAATTATACATATGAATACATCTTGGCATTGCAATATGTGAATAGACTCCAGTATGCATTTCACTTGAATACATTTATCCCTGGCAGTAATAATGTTTTTAATTAAGTACCCCCAAGCAGCTTCTGTCTCCCTCTTTAACATTACGGTACCAATAGCAACATTCTACTTATCAAACAGTACATTAATGATATTCGTGTTGGGATAAAATTTACACTGATTTACAGAGGTCGGCTTCAAACCTTAAATTTGCTTTGTTGCTGGTACATACAGTTTAATACAGGTTTATTCTAATAAATATTAATTATATTGCTAGTAATTTCTGCATAGTGTTACTTACCATTCCAACAATTTCCATAGGTGCTATCAGCAGTTTGTCTGGTGATGTACTGACTTGTTACAGCTTGGAGGGACTAATAAGTAATATTATGCAGCATGACATCACTGTGATGTTATAGACAGGGGATGATCTGGCTGCCATTATTTGCTAATTAAAGTGGCCCAAGCATCTTTACATTTTTTAATCTTTTGTGCATTACATGTTGTTGGTTTAAAAACAAATAGTAGGACAAAAAAGTTCTACTAGAGGCTGTGTAAGGTTTTCTTATGAATGCACATGGTTTCTCATGTATGATGGTTTCTCCCCTTTGAGCTGTTGTGCAGGGACTTCCAGGACCCTAAACATACTATGTAGTAATTATGTACTTCTGTTGGAAAACTTTCATGAATCTAATCCAAAGTAAACCAAATTGTGGGAGCGAGACTTAGGCCAAATCCCGTCAGAATTTAATCTGGCTAAGATCTTCCAGTACTCCCAAGTAAGCTCTTCTAACATTTCGGTCCTGATGATCCAGTTCAAATACTATCTAGGTCAGTGTTGGCTAACCTGTGACACTCCAGGTGTTGTGAAACTACAAGTCCCAGCGTGCTTTGCCATTATATAGCAGCTTATTGCTGGAAGGTTATGCTGGGACCTGTAGTTTCACAACACTTGGAGTGTCACAGGTTAGCCAACACTGCTCTAAGTGGTACAGATGTCCTTCTCAGTTGTCTAAAATGCATCCCGGAGTCTCAGGTAAGTGCTGAAGGTGTGGCTCAGAGTTTGGGTCATTTTACATATTCAGTAGAAGTGTCCTAGACCTTTTTGGCTCAAGTTTAAAGAAGCTTCTGAAAAATATTGTCCAGTTCCCTCACGCCTGAGTTTCTGGTTGTTTAACCTTTACGAGTATTCCAATATCCCAATACAAGAAATCACTTCTCAGACATCTTAATAATGCAGCCAAAGCTGTGATACCTGTTCATTGGAGGTCCCCTGCTCCCCCTCCCTTAAGGAGTGGGTAGCAAGAATAGATTACTACATGGAGATGGATGAGCTCTCCTTATCCAGTACTGACCGCTATACAGACGGTCTCCACCTTTGCTAGCTGGTTGGAATTCAAAGACTCCCACCGTTCCGTTCCCTGTTTGAGGCGCGAGACCAGAATAGTAACAGAATTTTGTCTGGTCTCTGAGACACGTCTGGGTTAAGTTGCTGTTTTGAGTTCTAATCTGACTCTGGTGGTTCTTCTCTACTACATCTTATGTTGTCTCCTTCATCATTTATATTGATTGGAAGCTGCAGTATTCTGAGGATCAATCCCCCCCCCCTCCCTTTTCCTCCCCCTTCTCCCAAACTTCTGAAGTTTACAACTGGTTATTGTAGACTGCACTGTATGGAGAACCTATGTTTGTCCTGACCTTATTAATGGTAACTAATTATGCTGTCTCAATGCTGTGTTTTGTCTTGCATCTGTATCTTTTCTCCAATAAAAACAGATTATTCACAAAAAAAGCCTCCCAGCATTTCAATAGGCTATTGAGGGACACTTTTTTAATGATCAGAGAAATGCCCATGTTCATGTTTCTCTGCATACTTTTGGATACAAGTTACCATAAGATACAGCTATTTTCACTCAAAAACATTATTAATCATCCTAATATAAAGGATGTAAGCTGTAATAAATTATAAAATGACAGGTGAATTTGTGGTCCAAAACAAAGATACTTGTGAGAGATGTATAAACATGTATTTATAGTAAAATAAAAAGAATTGAGGTACTCTAAAAGGGTGCCAGCGGGGAGTCAGTATAGTTCTTGGTGGCTGGTTTCTTCACCAGGAGCAGCCACCTTCCTTCTATTGGTCGTGGGTCTAATGATCCGTCCCTCCCCTCTGTGTGTAGCTGCTTCCTCCCTCCTCCAGCCCTTACTGAGAGAGGTCACATGGGACCCGCACCATGCGACAGGAGCCGTCCTATGTGTGCAGAGCGGCAGGGGAGGCCCCTACAGTGCACGGATGGAACAAGGTAAGTGTGAGGGAAGGGAGGCTAGTATGTTATAATGTGTGAGGGTAGGGGTTGAGTAGATTATTATAATGTGTAAGGGAGGGTACAGTAATATAATGTGTTAGGGAACAGGGGTTGGTGTTACTAGAATATAATGTGTGAGGGAAGGGGGGTCTTAATAGTATGTGGGTGTTATTTTATTTGTAAGGTGATGGTGGGGCAATTTAATTTAATATTTGGACATTTAATTTAACGCTGGGGGGGTTTGGGGGCTACTAAATGAATGTGGGTCTGTTTGGGGAGAATGAGGTCTATTTTTTTAATTGTGTATTGGAATTATTAAATAGCAATAATGGTTTCAGAAAATAGGTATATTAAATGTAAATGCTATTAATTTATTGCTAGGGTGGGGAATCTGTAATTTGGCAGGGAGGTAGACTATCAATTTACTGCTGGACTGTGGGTCAGAGCTAATTTTTTAATAGTGAGTGCTATTAATTTATTTGTGGGGTGATAGTGGGACTATTTAATTTAATAGTGAGGCCTATTATTTTAAAGTGAGTTGATGGGACCATTAATTTAATGCTGGGGTGGTTTGGGGCTATTAATTGAATGTAGTGCTGAGTTTGGGAAGGAGGACTATTAAATGTGAATATGCATTGTTTAACGGGGATGGTTGTGTGAAATGATTATATGTATTAAACATAAATGTTATTAATTTATTGCTGGGGCTGTTTGGAGGTAGGGAACTGGGTTTATTTATTAAATGAGAGTACTAATAATTTAATGTTGGGGCTGGTTGGAGTGAAATAGGTCTATTTATCAAATGTGAATACTATTATTTTAACGTTGGGGCCAGAGGGAGACCTCATTTTTAAACGTGGGTGCTATTGAATTAACGTTTGGGGCGGTTGGGAAAAAAAGGGGACATGAAAATTAGAATATTTAGAAAACTCCAAATAGGGCCCCAAAATTACAGGACCCAGACAAGCAGCAACTAAAGACACCAGCAGCCACAGGCGGTAAAAGTGCAAGAACAGGTAGTAGAGAGCAGGACAATCTACCAACTGTCCTGAATCTGGTGGGGCAGTTTCAAATTTTGGGTAACTGTCTCACTTAGTCAGGATTTGGTCTGACTGCAAGGACAGTTGGGAGGTATGTCCTGTTTCACACTGTACTCCTTGCAGGGCACCGGTACAGCAACTTCTTGGGGGCCCCTATAGGTGATTAGTATTTAAACTTATGTGCCGCAGCTGTGCGGTGGTGTGCTGTCAATGGGGATGTGGCCATACCATTGGGGGCGTGGCTGTGCATCATCGGGGGCGTGTCTAGCAGGTGAAAAGCACTAGGCCACCCTCCTACAGAAAAATGCATTACTCACACATGCGCCCTCTGCCCATTTAATCCATTCTTAAAATTGCATTTTAAGAATGGATTAAATGTTTTTTTTACATCGTTTGGCTTTGGCATGAGATAAATGTCTTATCTTCCCAATAAGTGTAAGAATTAATATTGGAACACTTCTAAAGATATCTTTTGAGGCTCTCATTCAAGAATACATCTTGTAAGTGGGACACTGAAGGGGGCTCTTCCATTGGAAAACGATTCCATTATATGCTGAGGATGTTTCAACATTAACATGCACATTATCATTTGGAACTGTATTTATTAATGAAGAGCACACTTCCACTAGAATATCATAATCATTTTATTTGAGGAATGAACAGCTTATGAATCTTTATTACACATTATTATTGATTGTAATACAGTATCACGTTATGTATTTTTTGTTTTATTTTTATAAGTGAATATTGCATTTTAATGTTGGAGGAAAAGCCATGTTGAATATAAGTATCAATATAATTTTGACTATATCACATGCACATTATTGTTTTTTTAATCAAACGATTTTTATGAGATTAAACAGCACTAGGCAATATCAGATTTTTGTCATCAGTTTATTGACAACTCGTTGTGAAGGAGGTTGGGATAGTGAAGAGCTGGTTTTGATGTTATAAACCCTGCCTTTTTGTATTGGTAGGGTTTCCATCCTGGTGGAGTGAATTAGGTTGGTGGTGCTGTGGAGAGTACCTATCTTGTTCAGGTGTAAGTATGGAGAAGTATGGAGAATAGCCAGCTGGCTAATCCCCATGCTTACACCTGGACAAGGTAGGTACTCTCCACAGCACCACCAAGGATGGATCCCCAGCCAATGCCAAAGGCAGGGCACTGATGTCTGCTTATTCTCCCTCCACTTCGATGCTTATACACCAACATGCCATTAACATGGCAATGCAGCAGTTTTTCTTCCTGTAAAATGAAGAGACAACTGGTAAGTGACAACGGTCAAAAGACTCATGTGCACAATACAAACATTTTAGCAGGACTTACATATATACACTGGGAAGGGATTTGAACGTGTTTACATTTGTCCTAGATTTTTACCCTATGCAATTTAAAATTCCGGAGGATTTTAGTTTGGTAATTACAGATCTGAAATCCAGTACTGACCATATATGTGTCAGAGCCATAACCTAAAATTATAGTGCCCGGGCGAGAAGGAAAATTGCAGCTTCCCTAGCCTTAAATTTTAACCATATTAACCTAAAATATCCCTAAAATGCGCCCCCCCTTCAGCATTGTGCCCTGGACTGTCGCACCTCTGGAACAGCCCTAGTTATGGCCCTGCTGTCTTTCCTTTAACTCTGATCTTATTCTGATATAAATTTGTATGTATGAGCTACTTGGTTGGCTTTTAAAAGTGTCTGTATATCAGCTAAATTCTAAATTATAGTGTCCATCTTGTGTATTATTTTGTGATAGGCTGTGGTCAGGTTGTGGAACATTCCCAGGTTATAAATATTACTGCACAGACGCTAATAGCTCATTTGTGACAAAGCTCTTAACAGAGCTAGTACTGTATTTTAAAATTGTGTCTACATTTTTCTCTGGTGCACTAAAGGTCCCAGTGTGCCCTGGATACCAGGGCATTGTGGCACTTGTGGTTCATCAAGTGCCAGCGTACCTTGGCAGCCATGGATATGTGGCGCTTATAGTACTACAAGTGCCAACATGCCCAAACACTGCCTGGGAATGCTGTGGCCTGTAGTGCACCATGGAAAAACTGACCTCTTTCTTTTATCACTTGTTACCCAACACCCACCGCACCAGGGGTGTAGGAGGAGCCATAGCGCTATTAGCACGAGGGGGAAGGGGGGTCTGACTTCTTTATGTGAGCCCAATCTCTGTATGGAATTCAGAACCGTGGTTTGTATTTGGCAGAGGGACCCCACTCTACAGGTTTCCCTGCCATAATGCCAAGATTTTGCCAATACCAGCCTAGGCTCGCAGTACTACAGTTTGGTTTTTTTGAGGGGGAGGAGGGCCTGTTTGTTTTTGTATTTTAAATGTATTTCTTGGGTTTACGGCCCATAGCATATGATACAGTCCACTTAAAGTGTATCATGCATAAAGCTTATCATACATTAAAAGCATATGTCTTACTAAAATATATGCATTTTGCATACTATGCAGAGTCGGACGTATATTAAGATACAGGTGGCTATGAATATTTAGTTAGTCTTTTAAACGGACATAATTTATGTCTATGCATTTAGTGTAAATTTTGTCTGACTCTACATAAGGCCCACAGTGCAGAATTGTGAAGCAAAACTCCAGCAATTGTATATCTGAAAAATAACGCCTGCAAAATGACCTTATTAAAATACACAATTTGTGTGAAATCTGCAATTTCAATCATCTTTAGTCTGAGCATAGCCTTATAGTGTGACTGTGGTGTGTATAGTAAATTGTGTTTTATGGCAATTTGTGTTTTCCAGGGACTCATCCTAACTGTGCTTCTCTAATCATGTGAATTTAAAGTACAGTTTTCTAGAGCTATGAAAGTCACCTACTTGGTGCATTTGGTCTCCTTCTCCTCATCCTCCATTACTTTGTATTTGGAGGTTTCCTATGATGCAGGGCAGAGAACAAACATCATTTTAATATGAGAAAACAATTTAACCAACATTATAAACTTTTTATAGGACATTGTAGGTGTATGACATTTAATTCAGAAGATAAAATAAGTCTATAAAGGTGCAGTGCCATCAGTGGAGTAGGGTAAGCAGAGGTGTGGGCTATAGATGGTGGGTGTTGGCAGAAACTCAAACTATTATTACAGACCTATTGCTCAGCCAGAGTAGGTAGGTAGATAGAGACAGACATACTCTAACAATTCTCATCCAGCCCTCAGTCAGCTGGTAATTGTGTAATGGTTTTGTGTGAGGTAGTTCCACAACATTTGGAACATGTTTTGCAGTGAATGGATAGTTCTAGGTGTAAAACTATTGTACAGATGTTTATTGACTCACCTTCCTCCTAAAAATGCGCCTCCACCAGGATCTCTTTGGTTCTGTAGATAAAATGCAAAATAAGTCATACTGGTGTCATGAATTCTCCAATTGCCTGGAGAGTTTTGGTGTTGGTTTTTTCTTATACTTTTCAGTTTCTCAGAAGCACATAATATTTTAATAATGTTATTTTTAATTGAAGTTATTCAATGGTTTGCTTGATTAGAGCGATATACACTAACCCTTCATCTAATTTCACTCTAATGGTATTAGACAAGGGTGTCCATTGCTCTCCCACTTAATGAGGCAGAGCCAGGTCTTTCAAGAAGGGGTTAGTATAGTTTCAGAGTTATAACTACTTTACTTACCATAGTTATCTCTGGGAGGCGCGTAGAACCAAATGTATTGGTCTTCGTCATCATTATCATCACAGTCCTAAAAATAGTAAAATTATACATATGAATACATCTTGGCATTGCAATATGTGAATAGACTCCAGTATGCATTTTACTTGAATACATTTATCCCTGGCAGTAATAATGTTTTTAATTAAGTACCCCCAAGCAGCTTCTGTCTCCCTCTTTAACATTACGGTACCAATAGCAACATTCTAATTATCAAACAGTACATTAATGATATTCGTGTTGGGATAAAATTTACACTGATTTACAGAGGTCGGCTTCAAACCTTAAATTTGCTTTGTTGCTGGTACATACAGTTTAATACAGGTTTATTCTAATAAATATTAATTATATTGCTAGTAATTTCTGCATAGTGTTACTTACCATTCCAACAATTTCCATAGGTGCTATCAGCAGTTTGTCTGGTGATGAACTGACTTGTTACAGCTTGGAGGGACTAATAAGTAATATTATGCAGCATGACATCACTGTGATGTTATAGACAGGGGATAATCTGACTGCCATTATTTGCTAATTAAAGTGGCCCATGCATATTTACATTTTTTTATCTTTTGTGCATTACATGTTGTTGGTTTAAAAACAAATAGTAGGACAAAAAAGTTCTACTAGAGGCTGTGTAAGGTTTTCTTGTGAATGCACATGGTTTCTCATGTATGATGGTTTCTCCCTTTTGAGCTGTTGTGCTGGGACTTCCAGGACCCTAAACATACTATGTAGTAATTATGTACTTCTGTTGGAAAACTTTCATGAATCTAATCCAAAGTATACCAAATTGTGGGAGCGAGACTTAGGCCAAATCCCGTCAGAATTTAATCTGGCTAAGATCTTCCAGTACTCCCAAGTAAGCTCTTCTAACATTTCGGTCCTGATGATCCAGTTCAAATACTATCTAGGTCAGTGTTGGCTAACCTGTGACACTCCAGGTGTTGTGAAACTACAAGTCCCAGCGTGCTTTGCCAATTTATAGCAGCTTATTGCTGGAAGGTTATGCTGGGACCTGTAGTTTCACAACCCTTGGAGTGTCACAGGTTAGCCAACACTGCTCTAAGTGGTACAGATGTCCTTCTCAGTTGTCTAAAATGCATCCCGGAGTCTCAGGTAAGTGCTGAAGGTGTGGCTCAGAGTTTGGGTCATTTTACATATTCAGTAGAAGTGTCCTAGACCTTTTTGGCTCAAGTTTAAAGAAGCTTCTGAAAAATATTGTCCAGTTCCCTCACGCCTGAGTTTCTGGTTGTTTAACCTTTACGAGTATTCCAATATCCCAATACAAGAAATCACTTCTCAGACATCTTAATAATGCAGCCAAAGCTGTGATACCTGGTCATTGGAGGTCCCCTGCTCCCCCTCCCTTAAGGAGTGGGTACCAAGAATAGATTACTACATGGAGATGGATGAGCTCTCCTTATCCAGTACTGACCGCTATACAGACTGTCTCCACCTTTGCTAGCTGGTTGGAATTCAAAGACTCCCACCGTTCCATTCCCTGTTTGAGGCGCGAGACCAGAATAGTAACAGAATTTTGTCTGGTCTCTGAGACACGTCTGGGTTAAGTTGCTGTTTTGAGTTCTAATCTGACTCTGGTGGTTCTTCTCTACTACATCTTATGTTGTCTCCTTCATCATTTATTTTGATTGGAAGCTGCAGTATTCTGAGGATCAATCTCCCCCCCCCTCCCTTTTCCTCCCCCTTCTCCCAAACTTCTGAAGTTTACAGCTGGTTATTGTAGACTGAACTGTATGGAGAACCTATGTTTGTCCTGACCTTATTAATGGTAACTAATTATGCTGTCTCAATGCTGTGTTTTGTCTTGCATCTGTATCTTTTCTCCAGTAAAAACAGATTATTCACAAAAAAAGCCTCCCAGCATTTCAATAGGCTATTGAGGGACACTTTTTTAATGATCAGAGAAATGCCCATGTTTCTCTGCATACTTTTGGATACAAGTTACCATAAGATACAGCTATTTTCACTCAAAAACATTATCAATCATCCTAATATAAAGGATATAAGCTGTAATAAATTATAAAATGACAGGTGAATTTGTGGTCCAAAACAAAGATACTTGTGAGAGATGTATAAACATGTATTTATAGTAAAATAAAAAGAATTGAGGTACTCTAAAAGGGTGCCAGCGGGGAGTCAGTATAGTTCTTGGTGGCTGGTTTCTTCACCAGGAGCAGCCACCTTCCTTCTATTGGTCGTGGGTCTAATGATCCGTCCCTCCCCTCTGTGTGTAGCTGCTTCCTCCCTCCTCCAGCCCTTACTGAGAGAGGTCACATGGGACCCGCACCATGCGACAGGAGCCGTCCTATGTGTGCAGAGCGGCAGGGGAGGCCCCTACAGTGCACGGATGGAACAAGGTAAGTGTGAGGGAAGGGAGGCTAGTATGTTATAATGTGTGAGGGTAGGGGTTGAGTAGATTATTATAATGTGTAAGGGAGGGTACAGTAATATAATGTGTTAGGGAACAGGGGTTGGTGTTACTAGAATATAATGTGTGAGGGAAGGGGGGTCTTAATAGTATGTGGGTGTTATTTTATTTGTAAGGTGATGGTGGGGCAATTTAATTTAATATTTGGACATTTAATTTAACGCTGGGGGGGTTTGGGGGCTACTAAATGAATGTGGGTCTGTTTGGGGAGAATGAGGTCTATTTTTTTAATTGTGTATTGGAATTATTAAATAGCAATAATGGTTTCAGGAAATAGGTATATTAAATGTAAATGCTATTAATTTATTGCTAGGGTGGGGAATCTGTAATTTGGCAGGGAGGTAGACTATCAATTTACTGCTGGACTGTGGGTCAGAGCTAATTTTTTAATAGTGAGTGCTATTAATTTATTTGTGGGGTGATAGTGGGACTATTTAATTTAATAGTGAGGCCTATTATTTTAAAGTGAGTTGATGGGACCATTAATTTAATGCTGGGGTGGTTTGGGGCTATTAATTGAATGTAGTGCTGAGTTTGGGAAGGAGGACTATTAAATGTGAATATGCATTGTTTAACGGGGATGGTTGTGTGAAATGATTATATGTATTAAACATAAATGTTATTAATTTATTGCTGGGGCTGTTTGGAGGTAGGGAACTGGGTTTATTTATTAAATGAGAGTACTAATAATTTAATGTTGGGGCTGGTTGGAGTGAAATAGGTCTATTTATCAAATGTGAATACTATTATTTTAACGTTGGGGCCAGAGGGAGACCTCATTTTTAAACGTGGGTGCTATTGAATTAACGTTTGGGGCGGTTGGGAAAAAAAGGGGACATGAAAATTAGAATATTTAGAAAACTCCAAATAGGGCCCCAAAATTACAGGACCCAGACAAGCAGCAACTAAAGACACCAGCAGCCACAGGCGGTAAAAGTGCAAGAACAGGTAGTAGAGAGCAGGACAATCTACCAACTGTCCTGAATCTGGTGGGGCAGTTTCAAATTTTGGGTAACTGTCTCACTTAGTCAGGATTTGGTCTGACTGCAAGGACAGTTGGGAGGTATGTCCTGTTTCACACTGTACTCCTTGCAGGGCACCGGTACAGCAACTTCTTGGGGGCCCCTATAGGTGATTAGTATTTAAACTTATGTGCCGCAGCTGTGCGGTGGTGTGCTGTCAATGGGGATGTGGCCATACCATTGGGGGCGTGGCTGTGCATCATCGGGGGCGTGTCTAGCAGGTGAAAAGCACTAGGCCACCCTCCTACAGAAAAATGCATTACTCACACATGCGCCCTCTGCCCATTTAATCCATTCTTAAAATTGCATTTTAAGAATGGATTAAATGTTTTTTTTACATCGTTTGGCTTTGGCATGAGATAAATGTCTTATCTTCCCAATAAGTGTAAGAATTAATATTGGAACACTTCTAAAGATATCTTTTGAGGCTCTCATTCAAGAATACATCTTGTAAGTGGGACACTGAAGGGGGCTCTTCCATTGGAAAACGATTCCATTATATGCTGAGGATGTTTCAACATTAACATGCACATTATCATTTGGAACTGTATTTATTAATGAAGAGCACACTTCCACTAGAATATCATAATCATTTTATTTGAGGAATGAACAGCTTATGAATCTTTATTACACATTATTATTGATTGTAATACAGTATCACGTTATGTATTTTTTGTTTTATTTTTATAAGTGAATATTGCATTTTAATGTTGGAGGAAAAGCCATGTTGAATATAAGTATCAATATAATTTTGACTATATCACATGCACATTATTGTTTTTTTAATCAAACGATTTTTATGAGATTAAACAGCACTAGGCAATATCAGATTTTTGTCATCAGTTTATTGACAACTCGTTGTGAAGGAGGTTGGGATAGTGAAGAGCTGGTTTTGATGTTATAAACCCTGCCTTTTTGTATTGGTAGGGTTTCCATCCTGGTGGAGTGAATTAGGTTGGTGGTGCTGTGGAGAGTACCTATCTTGTTCAGGTGTAAGTATGGAGAAGTATGGAGAATAGCCAGCTGGCTAATCCCCATGCTTACACCTGGACAAGGTAGGTACTCTCCACAGCACCACCAAGGATGGATCCCCAGCCAATGCCAAAGGCAGGGCACTGATGTCTGCTTATTCTCCCTCCACTTCGATGCTTATACACCAACATGCCATTAACATGGCAATGCAGCAGTTTTTCTTCCTGTAAAATGAAGAGACAACTGGTAAGTGACAACGGTCAAAAGACTCATGTGCACAATACAAACATTTTAGCAGGACTTACATATATACACTGGGAAGGGATTTGAACGTGTTTACATTTGTCCTAGATTTTTACCCTATGCAATTTAAAATTCCGGAGGATTTTAGTTTGGTAATTACAGATCTGAAATCCAGTACTGACCATATATGTGTCAGAGCCATAACTTAAAATTATAGTGCCCGGGCGAGAAGGAAAATTGCAGCTTCCCTAGCCTTAAATTTTAACCATATTAACCTAAAATATCCCTAAAATGCGCCCCCCCTTCAGCATTGTGCCCTGGACTGTCGCACCTCTGGAACAGCCCTAGTTATGGCCCTGCTGTCTTTCCTTTAACTCTGATCTTATTCTGATATAAATTTGTATGTATGAGCTACTTGGTTGGATTTTAAAAGTGTCTGTATATCAGCTAAATTCTAAATTATAGTGTCCATCTTGTGTATTATTTTGTGATAGGCTGTGGTCAGGTTGTGGAACATTCCCAGGTTATAAATATTACTGCACAGACGCTAATAGCTCATTTGTGACAAAGCTCTTAACAGAGCTAGTACTGTATTTTAAAATTGTGTCTACATTTTTCTCTGGTGCACTAAAGGTCCCAGTGTGCCCTGGATACCAGGGCATTGTGGCACTTGTGGTTCATCAAGTGTCAGCGTACCTTGGCAGCCATGGATATGTGGCGCTTATAATACTACAAGTGCCAACATGCCCAAACACTGCCTGGGAATGCTGTGGCCTGTAGTGCACCATGGAAAAACTGACATCTTTCTTTTATCACTTGTTCCCCAACAGCCACCGCACCAGGGGTGTAGAAGGAGCCATAGTGCTATTAGCACGAGGGGGAAGGGGGGGCTGACTTCTTTATGTGAGCCCAATCTCTGTATGGAATTCAGAACCGTGGTTTGTATTTGGCAAAGGGACCCCACTCTACAGGTTTCCCTGCCATAATGCCAAGAATTTGCCAATACCAGCCTAGGCTCGCAGTACTACAGTTTGTTTTTTTTGAGGGGGAGGAGGGCCTGTTTGTTTGTTGTTTTTTTTTTATGTATTTCTTGGGTTTACGGCCCATAGCATATGATACAGTCCACTTAAAGTGTATCATGCATAAAGCTTATCATACATTAAAAGCATATGTCTTACTAAAATATATGCATTTTGCATACTATGCAGAGTCGGACGTATATTAAGATACAGGTAGCTATGAATATTTAGTTAGTCTTTTAAACGGACATAATTTATGTCTATGCATTTAGTGTAAATTATGTCTGACTCTACATAAGGCCCACAGTGCAGAATTGTGAAGCAAAACTCCAGCAATTGTATATCTGAAAAATAACACCTGCAAAATGACCTTATTAAAATACACAATTTGTGTGAAATCTGCAATTTCAATCATCTTTAGTCTGAGCATAGCCTTATAGTGTGACTGTGGTGTCTATAGTAAATTGTGTTTTATGGCAATTTGTGTTTTCCAGGGACTCATCCTAACTGTGCTTCTCTAATCATGTGAATTTAAAGTACAGTTTTCTAGAGCTATGAAAGTCACCTACTTGGTGCATTTGGTCTCCTTCTCCTCATCCTCCATTACTTTGTATTTGGAGGTTTCCTATGATGCAGGGCAGAGAACAAACATCATTTTAATATGAGAAAACAATTTAACCAACATTATAAACTTTTTATAGGACATTGTAGGTGTATGACATTTAATTCAGAAGATAAAATAAGTCTATAAAGGTGCAGTGCCATCAGTGGAGTAGGGTAAGCAGAGGTGTGGGCTATAGATGGTGGGTGTTGGCAGAAACTCAAACTATTATTACAGACCTATCGCTCAGCCAGAGTAGGTAGGTAGATAGAGACAGACACACTCTAACAATTCTCATCCAGCCCTCAGTCAGCTGGTAATTGTGTAATGGTTTTGTGTGATGTAGTTCCACAACATTTGGAACATGTTTTGCAGTGAATGGATAGTTCTAGTTGTAAAACTAATGTACAGATGTTTATTGACTCACCTTCCTCCTAAAAATGCGCCTCCACCAGGATCTCTTTGGTTCTGTAGATAAAATGCAAAATAAGTCATACTGGTGTCATGAATTCTCCAATTGCCTGGAGAGTTTTGGTGTTGTTTTTTTCTTATACTTTTCAGTTTCTCAGAAGCACATAATATTTTAATAATGTTATTTTTAATTGAAGTTATTCAATGGTTTGCTTGATTAGAGCTATATACACTAACCCTTCATCTAATTTCACTCTAATGGTATTAGACAAGGGTGTCCATTGCTCTCCCACTTAATGAGGCAGAGCCAGGTCTTTCAAGAAGGGGTTAGTATAGTTTCAGAGTTATAACTACTTTACTTACCATAGTTATCTCTGGGAGGCGCGTAGAACCAAATGTATTGGTCTTCGTCATCATCATCATCACAGTCCTCAAAATAGTAAAATTATACATATGAATAAATCTTGGCATTGCAATATGTGAATAGACTCCAGTATGCATTTCACTTGAATACATTTATCCCTGGCAGTAATAATGTTTTTAATTAAGTACCCCCAAGCAGCTTCTGTCTCCCTCTTTAACATTACGGTACCAATAGCAACATTCTACTTATCAAACAGTACATTAATGATATTCGTGTTGGGATAAAATTTACACTGATTTACAGAGGTCGACTTCAAACCTTAAATTTGCTTTGTTGCTGGTACATACAGTTTAATACAGGTTTATTCTAATAAATATTAATTATATTGCTTGTAATTTCTGCATAGTGTTACTTACCATTCCAACAATTTCCATAGGTGCTATCAGCAGTTTGTCTGGTGATGAACTGACTTGTTACAGCTTGGAGGGACTAATAAGTAATATTATGCAGCATGACATCACTGTGATGTTATAGACAGGGGATGATCTGGCTGCCATTATTTGCTAATTAAAGTGGCCCAAGCATCTTTACATTTTTTTATCTTTTGTGCATTACATGTTGTTGGTTTAAAAACAAATAATAGGACAAAAAAGTTCTACTAGAGGCAGTGTAAGGTTTTCTTATGAATGCACATGGTTTCTCATGGATGATGGTTTCTCCCTTTTGAGCTGTTGTGCTGGGACTTCCAGGACCCTAAACATACTATGTAGTAATTATGTACTTCTGATGGAAAACTTTCATGAATCTAATCCAAAGTAAACCAAATTGTGGGAGCGAGACTTAGGCCAAATCCCGTCAGAATTTAATCTGGCTAAGATCTTCCAGTACTCCCAAGTAAGCTCTTCTAACATTTCGGTCCTGATGATCCAGTTCAAATACTATCTAGGTCAGTGTTGGCTAACCTGTGACACTCCAGGTGTTGTGAAACTACAAGTCCCAGCGTGCTTTGCCATTATATAGCAGCTTATTGCTGGAAGGTTATGCTGGGACCTGTAGTTTCACAACACTTGGAGTGTCACAGGTTAGCCAACACTGCTCTAAGTGGTACAGATGTCCTTCTCAGTTGTCTAAAATGCATCCTGGAGTCTCAGGTAAGTGCTGAAGGTGTGGCTCAGAGTTTGGGTCATTTTACATATTCAGTAGAAGTGTCCTAGACCTTTTTGGCTCAAGTTTAAAGAAGCTTCTGAAAAATATTGTCCAGTTCCCTCACGCCTGAGTTCCTGGTTGTTTAACCTTTACGAGTATTCCAATATCCCAATACAAGAAATCACTTCTCAGACATCTTAATAATGCAGCCAAAGCTGTGATACCTGTTCATTGGAGGTCCCCTGCTCCCCCTCCCTTAAGGAGTGGGTAGCAAGAATAGATTACTACATGGAGATGGATGAGCTCTCCTTATCCAGTACTGACCGCTATACAGACGGTCTCCACCTTTGCTAGCTGGTTGGAATTCAAAGACTCCCACCGTTCCATTCCCTGTTTGAGGCGCGAGACCAGAATAGTAACAGAATTTTGTCTGGTCTCTGAGACACGTCTGGGTTAAGTTGCTGTTTTGAGTTCTAATCTGACTCTGGTGGTTCTTCTCTACTACATCTTATGTTGTCTCCTTCATCATTTATATTGATTGGAAGCTGCAGTATTCTGAGGATCAATCCCCCCCCCCTCCCTTTTCCTCCCCCTTCTCCCAAACTTCTGAAGTTTACAACTGGTTATTGTAGACTGCACTGTATGGAGAACCTATGTTTGTCCTGACCTTATTAATGGTAACTAATTATGCTGTCTCAATGCTGTGTTTTGTCTTGCATCTGTATCTTTTCTCCAATAAAAACAGATTATTCACAAAAAAAGCCTCCCAGCATTTCAATAGGCTATTGAGGGACACTTTTTTAATGATCAGAGAAATGCCCATGTTCATGTTTCTCTGCATACTTTTGGATACAAGTTACCATAAGATACAGCTATTTTCACTCAAAAACATTATCAATCATCCTAATATAAAGGATGTAAGCTGTAATAAATTATAAAATGACAGGTGAATTTGTGGTCCAAAACAAAGATACTTGTGAGAGATGTATAAACATGTATTTATAGTAAAATAAAAAGAATTGAGGTACTCTAAAAGGGTGCCAGCGGGGAGTCAGTATAGTTCTTGGTCGCTGGTTTCTTCACCAGGAGCAGCCACCTTCCTTCTATTGGTCGTGGGTCTAATGATCCGTCCCTCCCCTCTGTGTGTAGCTGCTTCCTCCCTCCTCCAGCCCTTACTGAGAGAGGTCACATGGGACCCGCACCATGCGACAGGAGCCGTCCTATGTGTGCAGAGCGGCAGGGGAGGCCCCTACAGTGCACGGATGGAACAAGGTAAGTGTGAGGGAAGGGAGGCTAGTATGTTATAATGTGTGAGGGTAGGGGTTGAGTAGATTATTATAATGTGTAAGGGAGGGTACAGTAATATAATGTGTTAGGGAACAGGGGTTGGTGTTACTAGAATATAATGTGTGAGGGAAGGGGGGTCTTAATAGTATGTGGGTGTTATTTTATTTGTAAGGTGATGGTGGGGCAATTTAATTTAATAGTTGGACATTTAATTTAACGCTGGGGTGGTTTGGGGGCTACTAAATGAATGTGGGTCTGTTTGGGGAGAATGAGGTCTATTTTTTTAATTGTGTATTGGAATTATTAAATGGCAATAATGGTTTCAGGAAATAGGTATATTAAATGTAAATGCTATTAATTTATTGCTAGGGTGGGGAATCTGTAATTTAGCAGGGAGGTAGACTATCAATTTACTGCTGGACTGTGGGTCAGAGCTAATTTTTTAATAGTGAGTGCTATTAATTTATTTGTGGGGTCATAGTGGGACTATTTAATTTAATAGTGAGGCCTATTATTTTAAAGTGAGTTGATGGGACCATTAATTTAATGCTGGGGTGGTTTGGGGCTATTAATTGAATGTGGTGCTGAGTTTGGGAAGGAGGACTATTAAATGTGAATATGCATTGTTTAATGGGGATGGTTGTGTGAAATGATTATATGTATTAAACATAAATGTTATTAATTTATTGCTGGGGCTGTTTGGAGGTAGGGAACTGGGTTTATTTATTAAATGAGAGTACTAATAATTTAATGTTGGGGCTGGTTGAAGTGAAATAGGTCTATTTATCAAATGTGAATACTATTATTTTAACGTTGGGGCCAGAGGGATACCTCATTTTTAAACGTGGGTGCTATTGAATTAACGTTTGGGGCGGTTGGGAAAAAAAGGGGACATGAAAATTAGAATATTTAGAAAACTCCAAATAGGGCCCCAAAATTACAGGATCCAGACAAGCAGCAACTAAAGACACCAGCAGCCACAGGCGGTAAAAGTGCAAGAACAGGTAGTAGAGAGCAGGACAATCTACCAACTGTCCTGAATCTGGTGGGGCAGTTTCAAATTTTGGGTAACTGTCTCACTTAGTCAGGATTTGGTCTGACTGCAAGGACAGTTGGGAGGTATGTCACGCTTCACACTGTACTCCTCTGATAGTGAGATGAGGATGCTGTTGCCATACTGCCTGCAATCTTAGGGTGGGCGATTGCCCCCCTCTAGATCTGTCCATGGTCCCCGCTGGTACCTGGTCTGGCTCTGCACACAGCCCCCCCCCCCCTCACACCCCACCGACACTTGCGAGCAAACAAAACTTTCCCAGTCTGGGAGGCTGCAACACTATTTGTTTAGGCTTTACTAATGCTGCTAATAAGATGTTTGTAGCGGCATGTCGTGGTCGTAGCTCTTGAAGGTATGGCTCTGGGTAGAACACAAGAAAAAGGCGCTGTGAGGATTAATACATCCCTTGTGCTAGCTAATAATATAAAATAATACCAGAATAAATAAAAGATTGGTCTCTATTAGTAAATTTACAAATTTATTAACACGAATATAAACAAAATAAAATTAATATAGAAAATAACTTGTCATAAGACAGAACAAAAAATATACAATGCTTTTCACACACAAACTTCAAATAATAAAGGCTCCTGTAGTCCTCTCAGCACTACATAAATAATGTCGTAACACCTAGCCAAAAATCCGCCAGTAATACCAATCCAATGTATATCTTATAGAGCAGGGGTGGGCAACCCGCGGCTCTTTGAATTTAAAATTGAGGCTCCTGGCCAGCTGGTTGATGCTCTGTGGCTGTCGGCAGTGCTCCAGGTGCCGACAGTCACAGATCTGATAGCTCGGCTCACTTACAGCAGCCACGTCATGTGACCTCTTCTGCATAACACATGGGAGGTCATGTTATCACTGCTATCCAATCAGGGAAGGAGGAGGAGAGTGTGCAGTCTGCTCTCCCCCCTTCCTCTGCGCAAGATCCAATGTCTGTGACAGGTAAGTAAGGAGAGTGTGAGAGGCTGAGTGGCATGTATGGGGCACATGGTGAGGCCGAGTGGCATGTATGGGGCACATGGTGATGCTGATTGGCATGTATGGGGCACATGGTGAGGCTGAGTGGCATGTATGGGGCACATGGTGAGGCCGAGTGGCATGTTTGGGGCATGTGGGGAGGCTGAGTGGCATGTGTGGGGCATGTGGGGAGGCCAAATGGCATGTATGGGGCATGTGGGAGGATGAGTGGCATGTGGGGAGGCTAAGTGGTATATGTGGGGAGGCTGAGTGGCATATGTGGGGCATGTGGGGAGGCTGAGTGGCATGTGTGTGGCACATGGTGAAGTCTGGTGGGAATGTGAAGAGGTCTGAGGGACATGTTGGCTATTTATGTCTTTTTTTTTTTATTCCCACTTCAACAGTTCCATCCACAGAGATTGTGGATACAGAAGCAGCGGGAGCTACTGTGCAGAGACTGTAAGTACCCTTTGAACCCTCCTCTGCTGGACACAGCAGCAAGGTAAGAGCTGAGGTTATTATTATTATTATTATTATTATTATTATTATTATTATTTATTATGAACATTTTGCCAATGTTGGATATCTTATTTTTCACTTGGCAAGATATTGTAAATTATGTTATATTTTTAATATATGTGTGTGCGTTATGTATGGGCATGTTTATACTGTGTATATGTAATGCACACATATACTAAGGGTAAAGTTGGCTCTTTACCGTATCTATGGGTATTTTTTGGCTTTTCGGCTCCAAAAGGTTGGCCACCGCTGTCCTAGAGAATCACCCACCAGTGCTATTAGGGAGATTAAGGTCCCAAGCTGGACTGTTCAGCATCTATCGCTAATGCGTGCGCCTCGTTTCTGCGCATGTGCGGTGTAAAGAAACACAAAAAAATGGTCATGAAACACAACTTGCGTTTCACTCTGGATGACACCCTTTATGTATAAATTATATTAGATATCCAATTCCCTTAAGGGTGGCAGTACGCTACAATACAGTGTTGTTTGTGTTGCCAGCACTGATATTATGTAGACTCTTGTAGCTATGATCCTTAATTGGCAATTAGGATGGAACACAGCACAAAGTAGGAGAGTGGAATCGTGGACTACAGATTATTAAAGGAGGATATAGGCCTATGTGCATATTGTATACGTTTGATATTAATCGTGCAATAAAAGAAGTATAACGCTGTGACACCCTCCTCATGACTATCTATATACATGCTGGTAATTACATATCTCGGACATACGAACAGGAGAAAAATGATAATCTAACACTCAGTAAGTGTATAGTAGTCTACGTGGTTTTCCATCATAATACAGTTTTACACTATATGCGGTTCTCTGCTCTTTCCGGTCTATATATCCTAACACAACGAGAATGCAGACCGCATAACACTGCACAGAAGGACAAGATAGTCTCTAACATTGAAAACGGTCCTGGGGACAACATAAACCAGGGAGATCATGCAAAAGAATCACAAAACACTGAACTCTTGGAGACGGACATTTTTTTCTATCAACCAAATGTAAGTGCATAGTGTATTACCCGACTTACTAATGATCCATACAGTATCACGCTATGTATTCCCCTCTGATGTGTGTCAGGGAAACAGAGACAATAATCAATGAGATTTCCCAGAGGCAAGATATCAACCAACATACCAACCAGCCCCCTGGGAAGTATCAGACCGTGGAAGATACACATGAGGTACAACAACAATTTAAGATAGTAATCCTTGATCCAGAGTACTATTGACTTAGGGCGACAGCTCATTTAATAAGTTTAACATCACAGCGACAGTATATTAAGCTAGAAAGTCCAAACATTTTTGCAAACTGTAATATTTCCATATGCAGCTTACATTGTACGTATAGTTACCCACATCAGCCAACACTGACATTACTCTAATATTGCATAAAAATGAAAAAAAATATGTGGTTTGAGCACTGAGGTCTATTAATACTACATATTGTTTTTGTGAGTTACTCTCTAGACCCAGCATACATCACATAAGATACCTGGGACAGCTAGTAGTGCTATTCATTTACCTCTATAATATGCACCCTACTTGTATGTGGAAAGTGATATAAATGGCTTCCACCTGACTGATCAGGAAGTTTTTATTCATATATTGCCAGCAATGTGACACTCTCCGTCTTTACCCTTAGTGATTGTTAGAAAGTGTAAGAAAAGATGCCTGATAGGTAAGGCTGAAGGAGTATTTGGAATAGCATTTTACCAGATGGAGTATACCTAAACACAGTGTAAATGATATATCAGAGATTCCAGATAAAATAGTTCATGAATCTTCCTCAGAACTAGAAAAGATAACTGAGCAAGACTGAGCTAATATAATTCTAACTCTTGAAAATAGGAAGGTCTTGGATGATTTGTTAGGTAGATAAGGAGGTTGTATGTGCTGTAATAGGTCAGGAATGCTGCACTTTTATACACGATAATCCTGCAAATATTTAGCAAAATAATATGAATAAGGAAGTTGACTATTTAAGACATGAAGATTCAGCAAACTGTCCTTTATTAACACAACTATATTGTCCTCACAAGAGTAATAAAGTAGATGCTATCACCACTGAGGGTTTCTAGCCAGTACTCACTGACTCATGAAATTGAGGATGTACATTTGTCCTACTGGTAACTAGTTATACCACCGGATCCTGGCACCAGGCAGCAGATGCTGGAAACACAGCTTTAGTCTCTGGTCACACCTCGGAAGACATGTAACAGCTGTCAGAATACATCATGGCCACATTTGACTTGCAAAATCTTACCAGACATTATGTAATATATACAGTTTCAGAAGGAAACAATAGTTCATTGGAGGGATATAAAGTTGCTCAGGTAAACCACTATCTCCTGCTTCACATGTAGGTTTATGTATAGTCTAACACAGAGACCAGGAAATCACATATTGTACTAGCAGTGCCCATCAAACATTGTAGAATTCTTACACTCATATTATAACAGAAGTGCCCATATGATAATATATAATGATAAGTGGAAGCACATGTTGTAATGGTGGGTGTCATTATTAAACCAAAATTGCATAGGCCAGCAGCAGTTAATCATGTTATATCAGTAGTGTCCATATATGGCAGAGTATGTCATATGGGCCGAGTATGCCCATACTATACTAACACTGCTCATGATCATGAATAGTGCCCAGCAGAGGGTGCTTATACTATACCACCAGTGCCCATGACTAGTAGTGCATAGCTGAGAGCCATACTACCAGCATTTCCTATAACTAGTCAGTAGAGGGTTCTTATACTATACCACTAATAGGGAAAGCAGAGCTGAGGATGATTTATAACAGGGGGTTTCCAAATGCATAGTTTCAAAGAAAAAGTAACAACAAAAAACACTTGCTGCAATAACAGTAAAATATAGACCGTACAATGTAAAATATATAAATATTCCAATTATACGCAGGTTTCCAGGCCTGATCTCGTGCTTTTCATCACTCTCAGCAGACAAGAAACTGTAGAATATACCACATGACTTACCTTTACTGCATTTTTTTTTTTCATGAAAGTAAAAGAAACACTAGAGCCAAATGTAAGAACAAGTGGCCATTTTATTGAAGTCAAATCTCATTAAAACAGAGGCAGATACCCAAATAGACTGTGTCTAAGACTACAGGTCTTTTAATACAGGCAAGACAGTGATTTGAGGGTAGGGAGTTTCTGGGCAACTCTACGCTTCCCTCAGCAGCTAAATGGGCTACCACAGCGCTAGTTACACTGTTGCTGGGTTCTCCTCAGGCTTCATGGTTCCAGCTGTCATGGGAGTCAAAACCACAGCAATTGGCAAATAAAGTTTACCAAGTTAGTGTAGCAGATGATCCAGCCCTGCTGAGTTAAAAAATATAATTCCACTTACAATAAAGGAGAGAATAGTTTCTCATAGGGAGCATTGTTCACTGTGACTGCTTGTGGTAGGTGTGATCTGTCTGCGGTGAACACATATATGTACACAGGCCCTTACATGTATATGTGTAACTGAAATTAAAGTTTACGTTGGCTTATGTGGAATTTGCATTAACTCCTGAGGATAGACAGGGCTTTTTTGGTTCTCCCTCTCTCCAGAGAAAGCACACAGATAGGGCTGGTCTGTATGTGGTCAATAGACCATAGAGTGTTATTAAATGACCATGCAAATGTAGGAACAGAATTATTAGGACTTTGTGAAATACTAAAATATATGTTCTTTTTTGTAATAATGTCCCTTTTTAATGTCTTCATCTCTCATAACTTCATACCAGTGACAGATCAGATAAGAGAAGTGCAGCATAGGACAGTTAGAACTATCGGGGATCTCGACAGACTGGCAAATGGCACATCTTAGGTAAGTATGTTTTTATTTTCTATGTTATCACCTTTAATATTTTTATCATTTATTTTTTATTCCTTTTTTAACACTTTATTTTGTAGATTGTTTTGTTGAAAGTTCTAAAACAACCCCACAGACTAGGATGTCAAAGATCTCACAGTCTATAATAGTGTATATAAACATATGCTCCTACACGATGGGTCCTGTGGATGAGATGATCCATTAAGACTCAGATCACCTATTTAATGTAGAGCACCGGTGATCACTGTGACAAAATGTATATACTATTGTAAGTTATATGTTTTTCGCTGTACTTAATTCTATCTGATGTGGCTGCTGACTGATCATGAATGAGATGTTGTGGGTGTCCAATGGGTATGCCAGTGGAAGTGCACAAAATATAAATATAGTGCCTATATTATGTCTACATTTCCAATGACTATGTTAGTAAAAGGTACTTATACTATACTACCCATGACATAGCTGGGTGGCCATAATATATAGCACAAATTGTGACCTGTACTCATCTTGACCTTATCCTTGGTTTCCAAAATAAGAAATGAACAATCATTGCTTACCTTAAGACCTGCTGTTAGTTGCTAATCTGCTGTGTCCTGGTCCTGCACTGACTGACTTGATGGTGTCTGTATGGAATGAGAGGTGGTGGAATTGTTTAGGAGTGAAAGATGAAACCTCTCGCTCTGTGCTAGTAGTGATTGGTGCACAGTGTGTCATATCAGTGTTTGTGCAACATTACTTCCACCCCAGGCCTCATGGTACGCGTAAGTATCTTGTTCTGTTATTTGTATACTTGGTGCAGTTGGTGTGCAGCTCCCTATGACCCACATAGATTCAAATAAGTGTGTTTGTAAACTGTGCACTCAGTCATAGCTCATTTTCTATTTTAAAAAACCCTATTTGTCATGTCTGTCACTTAGACACCATAAAGACACATTGGGCCTGATTCATTAAGGAAAGTAAGGCAAAAAAAGGAGTGTTTTCTCCTGGTCATACCATGTTACAATGCAAGGGGTGCAAATTAGCTTATTTCGCACATAAGATAAATACTGTCTGTTTTTTCATGTAGCACACAAATACTTGATAGCTTTATTTTTACACTGACATTTAAAGTTGATCTAGGACAAGCCCTACCTCAATAAAATAAATCTGCTATCACATTTTAAATTTACCTCCCCTCCAATGCAACTTGGTTTTGCCAAAGAGCAAAGTTGTTGTTTTTTTGCATTATTTTTCTTAATGAATCAGGCCCGTTCTGTGATTAGGAATCTCTATACACTGTCCTGGCTTATGAAACTGGTCTGTGAATGGGTTTGTCAGTCTTTGATCATACTATACACTGTAGTAATGCAAGGTCTTCATGTTGGGAGAGTTGGGACATCAATTTTCTCATAGGCAATCAAGCTGAAAAAGTTAAGCAGTCACCCTGATGATAAGTATTTTTAGCTGAAGTTTTCTTTATGGAAACTTGGATATAGCAGTTGAGGGCTCTTGGTGACCTTCTCTATTATAATACACCATTGTACTTATTGCTACAAAATTACTACTATGGATTTCCACGACTATGGAGTTACCAACCTCTTCTCTCACACTCTGTACAACCCTTCACATGTGTAAGTGTTTAATGAAAACCAACTCTTTAAAAAAGGCTATTCCTATTCTCCATACTCCTACTTTCCCTAATACTACTAACTACTCCTCCCACATCCACCATCAGCCACAACTCATTTCTTACATCTCCAGTGTCCTCATTAAAAACATTAATTCATGCACTCATCATCTCCCGCATCAACTATTGCAATTCCCTCCTTACTGGTCTTCCCAAAGTCAGACTTGAACCCCTACAATCTATTTTGCACGCAGCGGCTAGACTGATTTTCCTTACAAACCGTTATTCCTCTGCTGAGCCACTCTGTCAGTCTCTACATTGACTGCCTGTATTTCAACGAATCCAATATAAAATTCTTCTACTAACATACAGGGCCATCAACAAAATTGCACCGACATACATTTCCTCACTTGTCTCGAAATATCTCCCTACTCGACACCTCCGTTCTGCACAAGATCTACGTCTCTCCTCCACACTCATCACATCCTCCCATTCTCGGTTACAGGATTTTTCCGGGCTGCACCTAATTTGTGGAATTCCCTCCCTCGCACAGTAAGACTTTCCTCTAGTCTTCAAACCTTCAAGCGTTCACTGAAAACCCACCTCTTCAGACAATGTTATGATATTCCTCAACCATCATCTTAATCTCCCTAGATTACCCTATTGCCCTCCTCTACACAGCTAACGCAAGACAACAACCTTCTGACCAACATTGCAACACACACAGCCCACTCAGTACTTTTACCTTTGCAGTCTGGCTGGTCCATTGTGCAATATGATGTAGCACATGCCCTTGTGTTTCTAACTCCCATTGTCCTATAGATTGTAAGCTTTCGAGCAGGGTTCTCTTACCTCTCTGTCTGTATGTATTACCCAGTATTGTATTATTAATGTTTGTTCCCAATTGTAAAGCGCTACGGAATTTGCTGGGGCTATATAAATAAATGTTGATGATGATGATGATTCCTCTCTCCCTTCTGTTATGTGTGGCCTCTTCCTGTTCCCGTCATTGACGCGCACCAAATGACAGGCATGCCTGTGTGCAGAGATGTCCCAGGTGTGCAGAGATGTAAGAGAGGCAGACAGAAGAGTCTACCTTTCCAATACAGTGTGTGAGGGAAGAGAGGGGGGGTGTCTTAATATAATGTATGAGGGAAGGCAGAGAGGATCTTAATATAATGTGCTAGGGGGGGTAAGATATTAATTTAAAGGAGGAGTGTCGGTCGGGCTAATTATCTAATAGGTGCTATTTTATTTGTGGGTGATGGTGGGACTTTTTCATTTAATAGTGTATGCCTCTTTGAATCTTTTGGATCAAAGATCTCCCCCGTGTAAGTTTGAAATTTAGAAGGTATTGATTGACTGCACGTGGTGGTAATAAGTAAAAACTAACACCACTTGGGTATTTAAAGGTGCTTGATTATTTCTATATGCATCATATTATGACACATTTTTTATATCCATTTTACATATGTACATCGGTGGAATACAATACCTGGATTCACATCACCGTTATGCGAATTTATAGACTTTGAGAACTTAAGGATATTGAAGGCTCATCTTTTCTGGATAGTGTGATTCTGGACTTGTGTGAATATGTGATTCTATTATATGAAGACATTCTCAGATTTATACACTGTTTTAATTTTGATATTATATCAGATCATTAGCGCCATTTCTATTTGCTATATTATATGTCAGAAATTGTTTATGGTGTTTAATATACAATGTATAGACATATCTGGTTGTGATACCATTAACAATATGTCGTGCGCAAATATTGCCAATTTATAATCTTTGGAAGCTACTTTGATCCCTTTATATATCTCATGTGTCATTCTCCCACTTTCTAGCATTCCAGTCGGTTTTTAGGATGTTTTCATTTTTACTTTTATATTTATCTATATTTATATATGTTTAATAATTTGCTTTATTGCTGTTTTATTGCTGTGATATATTTACCTATACACCAATTCTATTAAAGAGTTAATCTTTCGAAGCTCCAGTTTGTTCTCAAGTGTTTGAACTTACTGATTACATATTAACCTATCACAAATGGATCTGTGGCTTTATATAGAAAGAGACTGAACACCAAATTATACAGCTTTAATAAAGTCTGCCATAGACAGACGAAACGCGTCAGTATATACCTCTCTGCTATACTCCGAAAGCTTTTGAGAGTGTCTATTGTGCCAACACTATACCCGGACAGAAAGGAACTTACGGAGCTAGGAACTTTCATTCACGTCACTTTGTTCCTGGACAGACATCTGAGGGTGCGCACCCATTACAAGTCTGCTTGCCATCTACAAGGAACATCAAGGGTTGAGCACGGCCACCGAAAAATCGTGAGTTATATACTCCATCATTGCCTCTCATCACTCCCTCAATATTCATTTGCTCCCGGTTCTCAGAGTCGAGTTACATTATTGTTGGGAACTTATTTTCTATTTACTCTCTATCGGAGTCTGAACTTTATATCATTGATGATCATTCCTGTTGGTATCTATATATACCTTACTGTCCTATGCAACTATAGGGAACACATGGTCTCATTACCTCCAGCCTTTTTCACTATTGTGATTAATCACGAGTATATGTGTATCTATTGTTTTTATTGAATGTGATATTTTAATAAATCATTTTGCATTCCATAGCCGGCTGGGATTCTATCAATACTGAATAGTTATTTTTCAATTTATCATTACATAATATTCATTGAAGGTGTCTATATATTTAGTATCTGGTGATATTTGCGCTGGTTGTCTTTGTTTTTTAATATTTCTCATTTGCCCTTAAAGAAATTGCCAAGGGCTCTAATGCCAAATCAAATAACAATGGTGAGAGAGGGCATCCCTTCCTGGTTCCCCTTTGTACTGCGAATACTGATGAAATATATCCATTCATCATAACCCGTGTTAAGGGTTCTGTCCAATTTGTACAAGATAAAGAGAATTTGTATAAGATCCTTTGGAAATCCAAATTTAGACATGGTTTCCAACACATGGTCCCAGGTCACCCTGTCGAATGCCTTCTCAGCATCTAATGATATTACCAAATTCGGTTCCTGAGTCCCTGACATTTCAATAGCTTGAATTATCATCAATATTTTTCGAACATTAGTCACTGATTGTCTATTCCAAACAAACCCAGTTTGATCTCGGTGTAGAAGGTAGAATCATTTTTAATCATTCCGCTATAATCTTTGTAAAAATCTTATAACCTGTATCTAACAATGAGTTGTACGGTAAGATCCAGGGTCCGTAGCGTCTCTTCCCTTTTTAGGAGCAACTTTTATAATAGCGCTATTAAAATAGAGGGGAAGCAGATTTTGTTCCATAATCGAGTTGTATAAATTCACTAATGGTTCGATAATATGTGACTGAAGTATCCTATAAAATTCCTCACTAAATCCATATGGAACTGGGGTTTTAAGGAGTTTTAGATGGTTCATTGGTTGAGTAACTTTTTTCACAGTGATTGGATTGGAGCTAATAATATTTCCTCCCGATCTCTTGTCACTTGAGGGACTTTAATTTTTTCCCAGAAAACTTGTTTGGCTTTCACGTTAAGTTATTATAGAAATTCTTTAAAATACCCATAATAGCTTCCCCCTTATGATGTATAGTCCCATTGTCATCTAATAGAGCTACAATATTGATATTAGCTCTTTTACCATTGAGAAGATTTGAAGGAAGCATCCCTGATTTATTTCCATATTTATCGAACTGATATTTACTTCTATTAATATGTTTATTACCCAACTGGGTCACAATCTTATCAAAGGTTTCCTTTTTCTGAGCATATAAACGTTTATTTCGAGGAGATGAATTTGCTTTCAGTCTATGAAGTGCTCTTGTTAACTTCCTTTGCGCTACCATGTATATCTCAGATTGATATCTTTTAAATTGTTTCACAAAAGATATTATCTCCCCTTGTATTATTAATTTAGCTGTCTGCCAGAAAATAGCTGGGTTTGTTTCATGGTTTTGTTTATTTTTTTGGTACGTCTCCCATGTTGTCTCTAGCATCTTACGAAATTTAATTGATGTCATTAAATAAGTGGGGAAGCACCAATGATGATAGTCTCCTCTTAGAACTAACCCGTCAACCTTAATCCAGATAAATGCATGATCTTACATACTCATTGGTTTTATTTGGGCTACCTGTGTCTTGGTCAGTAATGTATTAGCAATTAAAAAGAAATCTATGTGCCGCAGAAAGTCAAGTATAATCTAGAGTAGTATGATTTCTTATACGCCATACATCTTCCAATTGAAGTTGTGTGGCAAGATGAAAAATTCCTAATGGATATTTTTGACATCTTTTTTCTTTTCTTGTTCTATATAGATGCTGAGAAGCGACTATATTAAAGTCACCCCCTAATATTATATTAGTATCAAATGGGAGTAATAAGTTTAAAACATCTTGAAAAAATTTTTTACTATATGTATTTGGGGCATATAGATTACAAAGAGTATAACGTGTCCCTTCACTTGAGATGTCCAATAATATAATTCTCACAGAGGGGTCAATAAACTTAAAATATATGTCAAATTGTGACCCTTTTCGAATCAATATGGCTACCCCTCTAGCTTTAGAAGTATAAGATGCAGATATAAATACTATCTGACGAAGCATAGTAAGTTTAGCATGTTCTGCAGATATTAAATGTGTCTCCTGTAAAAAGGTAACATGCACCTGAGTTTTATTAATATAAGTCAATACTTTTCTTCTTTTTATCAGGGAGATAATATCCCCTATAATCCATGAGCCAAACTTAAGAACAATCATACTACCTAAGCCATTTTCATATCCGACAAAAAGTTGCTTTAATCAGGTACCTACTCTTTTTTTTAATATATTGATCGGGCCCTCCCTATATCCCCTTTTACATACAGTACCTAAATCCTCTTCTTTATAAGCTCAAGCTCTAATATTATAATCAGGCTTATCAGAAAACATGTAGAAAAAAAAAATCCAACCATAAAAAAACCCGTAAAGATGTTTGTACAAAATGGAACATCTAAAAACACAAAATCCACTACATAACACCATAATTCTCATTTATTTTAGGTGAGAGAATTTTGAGAATTTTTTTTAGAATTTTTAAACCAGTAAATCAAGTTCTTATCATTGCTATCTTTAGTGCCAGAGACTAGTCTATAAGACAGATAATTGAACCATTAAAACCGTACTATTTTAATCAAATATTAATCTTTACCCTTTTACATAAGTAATATACTCTCAAGTGTCTCTTCATTCTACTGTATATATAACAACTTCAATCTTAGTGCTTGTAACTATTTTACAAATAAAATTGTCAATGTTATATTTTCATTACAAAAATTCCATAAATAGTAATATAAAATAATTTATCATAAATACTTCAATCAAGTGATATGTGATTATTTTTAACCTTTCACACTTTGTGTTATATAATATAATTGTAAACTATAATTTATTAAAAGTTTAAAACTATTTAATTCATATACGGTGGTTTAACACTTATCCTATAGTGCTTTGTTAAATAACCATTTCATAAAAAAAAAAAAGATAAAATCAGAATCAATTAGTCAGTTGGTATGGATGGTTTCGTCTGTGGCTCTTGATGGTAATATTGCCATCTCTTTTTCTTTATCCAAAAAAGATCTTGCTCCCTCCACCGACATAGAATCGTTATGTCTCTTGTCACCAAAGCTATGCAAACGAGCTGGATATATTAATGCAAATTTGCGGTTTATCTCAATCAGTTTTGTGCATATTGGAGAAATCTCTATCCTATCTCTGGTTATTTCCACTGAGTGATCTGGAAATAGCAGTAGTCTATTGTTTTCCCAAAAAATAGTTACTACTTTTTACACTGCAGATCAAAGTAGCATCTTATGAGAAAAATTAAGACATTTAAATGTAACTGTCCTAGGTCTTTGAACTTCATTATCTCTCAACGGGCCCAGACGATGAGCTTGTCCTATTATAATAACCCTTTGATCTTCTGGTAATTGGAGCAAGGTCGGCAAGGTAGTTGTTATAAAGTAATCTAATGCTGGACCTTTTACCGTTTCCGGCAGTCCTACTAAACGCAAATTATTTCGTCTTGACCTGTTTTCCAGGTCATCTAATTTATTCATCATATGTTTCTATGATTTGTAGGAAAGAAGTTTAGGATTTCAAGGTCGCTATATCCTGAAAATTTTCCCCTAGATTTTGCGCAATATCCCTTATTTGTTGGGTCATATGGGACAATTGATCATTCAACGTTTGTATAGCTGTTGGAAATTTGTTGGCTTGAGCCTGCATCAGAGGTTCATTGTTTCCTTAATTGCATGGACCACTTCAGCATATTAAACAGATGGAGGGGGGATATTAGAGTTTGTTACAGCTTACAATATATCAAGTAAGCCACTGCTATTTGCTGGATCATATATCTCTGTGGTTCACCCCTTTGTATGTTGAGTATCTTTAGAATCCTCTTTCTTACGGTCTCGGTCATTTTTTTTTTTTTTTAATTGGCTGGCATTTTTCTAAATGTATCCATATTATTACCGTTGTTACCACAAATTTCTCATTATTCCATTTTGAGCCTGATATAGTTAAGAGCAGTTATATATTTTTGTTGTGGTATCTGTAGTGGAACCATTAAGGCATTTAACATCTTCCTTTTATATATGATTACTGATGAACCTATACAATACGGTTTTAGCCACGCAAAATTTACACAGTGTTAAGATCACTGCTTGAACCATATGTAAATTTCACAATGAAGAATATAGAAAAAATAGTATAGTCACTAGGGCTGCCGTCCTGTACTTACGGAGATACAAGAAAGATAATGCAAAATACCTCTTTCTGCAGCTTATATCCAGGAATAGTAAACTCCCCTATGTCAGTGAAGAAAAAACCCAATATGTTTTCTGTGGCCTGATGGATTTAATATGGCCAATACAACTTTTGCCCGTGGATTGTGGGTCCGAGATCCGGTGCCTCTAACCATGGGAGCCGGCAGGAAAACACTCCTGCTCTTGCCTGGTACCTTAGCCTCCCACACCATGTGTGTGCAGCCTCTTTCCCCGGGCTCCGAGTTAGTAGCGTTTTGGAGCACCGCGCTGCCCAGGAGCTCAGTCTCAGCATGTTATCCGACTAGACATGCCCACCGGAAGTACCAGACATTTTTTCTATCAACTAAATGTAAGTGCACAGATATGCAGTGTCAAGGATAAGCGCTGACAATTGTTTTTTTTGTTTTGTATACATACATGGGCATTTATATTGCCACGCAGCTGGTACCATATACAATATGGAATATACCGAGCGCAGGCTTATTGACAAGCAGCTGGTACCATATACAATATGGGATATACTGAGCGCGGGCTTGTTTTTTCTCTGGTTTTATTTCGAAATATTGTTTTATTGTCATAGCAGCTGTCCATTAAGCCTATTTAAGGCACATTTGGGTGTGGCTCACAAGCCAGCCTTTGCTAGATGTAAACCCCTATACCTGGGAGGTGAGTGCATCTGATTTTTAACTGCATTTTAATGGTGTTTAAAGCATATAGGTCAGTGTAGGACCTGCATATAATGAGGTGCCCTTGGCGCTGGGATGCAGGCTTAAATGTTGATCAAAATATGAACTATGCCTCATATTTTCCTTTTGCTATATACACATATATATGCAGTGTAAAGGATAAGCACTGACAACTGTCTTTTTACATAGTGTATTACTCGACTTATTAAATATCCATACAGTATTGCGCTATTTATTCCCCTCTATGGTTTCTGTTTCCCTGACACACATCAACCAACAAGATTGAACAGAGGCAAGAGATCAACCAACATACCAACCAGCTCCCTGGGAGGTATCAGACCGTGGGAGATTCACATGAGGTACAACAACAATTTAAGATAGTGATCCTTGATCAAAAGTACAGAGTACTACTGACTTTGGACAACAGCTCATTTAATAAGTTTAACATCACAGCAACAGTATATTAAGCTAGAAATTCCAACAGTGACATTACTCTAATATTGCATAAAAATGAATAAATATGTGGTTTGAGGTCTATTAATACTACATATTGTTTTTGGAGTTGAGATTTACTCTCTAGGCCCAGCAGCCATCACATAAGATACCTGGGACAGCTAGTAGTGCTACTGATCTACCTCTGTAATATGCACCCTACTTGTATGTGGAAAGCAGGGGCGGATCCAGAAGTTAATTGTACCGGGGGCGATTTAGGGAGGGCGATTTAGCCCCGCCCCCTTTTTGACACCTAAGGCTGCTGACGGCTGCACACTATGTGCAGATCCGTTCAGCAGAGAGGGTTAGGGAGAGAGTCCTGCCCGGCTGCTCTGATTGTGTCGCCCCGATCGCCCCCCCTGGATCCGCCACTGGTGGAAAGTGATATAAATGGCTTCCACCTGACTGGTCAGGACGTTTTTATTCATATATTACCAGCAATGTGACACTCTCTCTAGTTTTCTTCCAAGTAAACCAAATTTTATCTATAGAAGAGTTATTAATTTACATGTTAAACTAGTGAGGGGTCCCATAGTAGAGAATTCTAATGCAGGATAAATGATAACAAAGGGCTTTCATAGGTGTGGTCTATGCTTCGTGTGTAAAGCTGTAAAAGGTGACACAAGTAGGATACAAGAATTTAGAATTAATAATTAGATGTATAAAATCAATCAAATTTTAACTTGCAATTCAACCAATACTGTATATCTTCTGGAGTGTCGCTGTGGATTATATTATGTTAGTAAACCAACTCGTCCATTGAAGGCACGCCTGTGTGAACATCTATTCAGAAGGTTATGAAGCACATTCTGTCTCTGAACATTTTAAAAAGAAACATCAATATTCTATAAACCATGTACTTAAATTTAGTGGAATAGATCAAGTGAGCAAGAATTGGTATAGAAATGTTGATAGCACGTAAAGAAATGTTGTGGATATACGAATTGGATCCATTAACCCCATATGGATTAAACAAAGATTTTGAACTTAAATGTTTCTTGGTATGAATTGATGTGCACCTATTGTCACTGATCTCACCGATGTTTTCATTTGTGTTTCTTTTTAACAGTTATATTGCTAAACTACTGAGGCGATTAGAGGAACAATAATCATTGGAAATGGATTTAATCTTAGCTAAATATATTAAGATATTGATTTATATGTTGACTAGGGAATGTATTGTTTTTGTTTCCATGGCAACAAGCGATTAGTAAGAGAACTGTTTTATTTTTATTTCTGATTTTATATATATTTATTTAACCAATGACTTATTTGGAACAATAGTCTTTTATGAAACAATACCTGACTGATGAGTAGTAGCCCAAAAGGAGTTATGGTTAAAGTTTCCTCCGTTCATCATAATGAGGCTTATATATTTATTTTACATCAAAACGAGCCTTGGTGTTTTCTATGGGTCTATTCCAGAATGAGGCTTGAGTCCGCTTTACAACATCAGAATGAGGCTTGGTTGGTTTGGACTCATTTTTATGGAATTGCATTTTAAGAATGGATTAAATGTTTTTTTTACATCGTTTGGCTTTGGCATGAGATAAATGTCTTATCTTCCCAATAAGTGTAAGAATTAATATTGGAACACTTCTAAAGATATCTTTTGAGGCTCTCATTCAAGAATACATCTTGTAAGTGGGACACTGAAGGGGGCTCTTCCATTGGAAAACGATTCCATTATATGCTGAGGATGTTTCAACATTAACATGCACATTATCATTTGGAACTGTATTTATTAATGAAGAGCACACTTCCACTAGAATATCATAATCATTTTATTTGAGGAATGAACAGCTTATGAATCTTTATTACACATTATTATTGATTGTAATACAGTATCACGCTATGTATTTTTTGTTTGTTTTTTATAAGTGAATATTGCATTTTAATGTTGGAGGAAAAGCCATGTTGAATATAAGTATCAATATAATTTTGACTATATCACATGCACATTATTGTTTTTTTAATCAAACGATTTTTATGAGATTAAACAGCACTGAGCAATATCAGATTTTTGTCATCAGTTTATTGACAACTCGTTGTGAAGGAGGTTGGGATAGTGAAGAGCTGGTTTTGATGTTATAAACC
The DNA here is from genome assembly GCF_038048845.1 of Mixophyes fleayi. NCBI lineage: Eukaryota > Metazoa > Chordata > Amphibia > Anura > Limnodynastidae > Mixophyes > Mixophyes fleayi. Next base: position 44,014,354 of record NC_134408.1, read on the forward strand.
CTGCCTTTTTGTATTGGTAGGGTTTCCATCCTGGTGGAGTGAATTAGGTTGGTGGTGCTGTGGAGAGTACCTATCTTGTTCAGGTGTAAGTATGGAGAAGTATGGAGAATAGCCAGCTGGCTAATCCCCATGCTTACACCTGGACAAGGTAGGTACTCTCCACAGCACCACCAAGGATGGATCCCCAGTCAATGCCAAAGGCAGGGCACTGATGTCTGCTTATTCTCCCTCCACTTCGATGCTTATACACCAACATGCCATTAACATGGCAATGCAGCAGTTTTTCTTCCTGTAAAATGAAGAGACAACTGGTAAGTGACAACGGTCAAAAGACTCATGTGCACAATACAAACATTTTAGCAGGACTTACATATATACACTGGGAAGGGATTTGAACGTGTTTACATTTGTCCTAGATTTTTACCCTATGCAATTTAAAATTCCGGAGGATTTTAGTTTGGTAATTACAGATCTGAAATCCAGTACTGACCATATATGTGTCAGAGCCATAACTTAAAATTATAGTGCCCGGGCGAGAAGGAAAATTGCAGCTTCCCTAGCCTTAAATTTTAACCATATTAACCTAAAATATCCCTAAAATGCGCCCCCCCTTCAGCATTGTGCCCTGGACTGTCGCACCTCTGGAACAGCCCTAGTTATGGCCCTGCTGTCTTTCCTTTAACTCTGATCTTATTCTGATATAAATTTGTATGTATGAGCTACTTGGTTGGATTTTAAAAGTGTCTGTATATCAGCTAAATTCTAAATTATAGTGTCCATCTTGTGTATTATTTTGTGATAGGCTGTGGTCAGGTTGTGGAACATTCCCAGGTTATAAATATTACTGCACAGACGCTAATAGCTCATTTGTGACAAAGCTCTTAACAGAGCTAGTACTGTATTTTAAAATTGTGTCTACATTTTTCTCTGGTGCACTAAAGGTCCCAGTGTGCCCTGGATACCAGGGCATTGTGGCACTTGTGGTTCATCAAGTGTCAGCGTACCTTGGCAGCCATGGATATGTGGCGCTTATAATACTACAAGTGCCAACATGCCCAAACACTGCCTGGGAATGCTGTGGCCTGTAGTGCACCATGGAAAAACTGACATCTTTCTTTTATCACTTGTTCCCCAACAGCCACCGCACCAGGGGTGTAGAAGGAGCCATAGTGCTATTAGCACGAGGGGGAAGGGGGGGCTGACTTCTTTATGTGAGCCCAATCTCTGTATGGAATTCAGAACCGTGGTTTGTATTTGGCAAAGGGACCCCACTCTACAGGTTTCCCTGCCATAATGCCAAGAATTTGCCAATACCAGCCTAGGCTCGCAGTACTACAGTTTGTTTTTTTTGAGGGGGAGGAGGGCCTGTTTGTTTGTTGTTTTTTTTTTATGTATTTCTTGGGTTTACGGCCCATAGCATATGATACAGTCCACTTAAAGTGTATCATGCATAAAGCTTATCATACATTAAAAGCATATGTCTTACTAAAATATATGCATTTTGCATACTATGCAGAGTCGGACGTATATTAAGATACAGGTAGCTATGAATATTTAGTTAGTCTTTTAAACGGACATAATTTATGTCTATGCATTTAGTGTAAATTATGTCTGACTCTACATAAGGCCCACAGTGCAGAATTGTGAAGCAAAACTCCAGCAATTGTATATCTGAAAAATAACACCTGCAAAATGACCTTATTAAAATACACAATTTGTGTGAAATCTGCAATTTCAATCATCTTTAGTCTGAGCATAGCCTTATAGTGTGACTGTGGTGTCTATAGTAAATTGTGTTTTATGGCAATTTGTGTTTTCCAGGGACTCATCCTAACTGTGCTTCTCTAATCATGTGAATTTAAAGTACAGTTTTCTAGAGCTATGAAAGTCACCTACTTGGTGCATTTGGTCTCCTTCTCCTCATCCTCCATTACTTTGTATTTGGAGGTTTCCTATGATGCAGGGCAGAGAACAAACATCATTTTAATATGAGAAAACAATTTAACCAACATTATAAACTTTTTATAGGACATTGTAGGTGTATGACATTTAATTCAGAAGATAAAATAAGTCTATAAAGGTGCAGTGCCATCAGTGGAGTAGGGTAAGTAGAGGTGTGGGCTATAGATGGTGGGTGTTGGCAGAAACTCAAACTATTATTACAGACCTATCGCTCAGCCAGAGTAGGTAGGTAGATAGAGACAGACACACTCTAACAATTCTCATCCAGCCCTCAGTCAGCTGGTAATTGTGTAATGGTTTTGTGTGATGTAGTTCCACAACATTTGGAACATGTTTTGCAGTGAATGGATAGTTCTAGTTGTAAAACTAATGTACAGATGTTTATTGACTCACCTTCCTCCTAAAAATGCGCCTCCACCAGGATCTCTTTGGTTCTGTAGATAAAATGCAAAATAACAGTCATACTGGTGTCATGAATTCTCCAATTGCCTGGAGAGTTTTGGTGTTGTTTTTTTCTTATACTTTTCAGTTTCTCAGAAGCACATAATATTTTAATAATGTTATTTTTAATTGAAGTTATTCAATGGTTTGCTTGATTAGAGCTATATACACTAACCCTTCATCTAATTTCACTCTAATGGTATTAGACAAGGGTGTCCATTGCTCTCCCACTTAATGAGGCAGAGCCAGGTCTTTCAAGAAGGGGTTAGTATAGTTTCAGAGTTATAACTACTTTACTTACCATAGTTATCTCTGGGAGGCGCGTAGAACCAAATGTATTGGTCTTCGTCATCATCATCATCACAGTCCTCAAAATAGTAAAATTATACATATGAATAAATCTTGGCATTGCAATATGTGAATAGACTCCAGTATGCATTTCACTTGAATACATTTATCCCTGGCAGTAATAATGTTTTTAATTAAGTACCCCCAAGCAGCTTCTGTCTCCCTCTTTAACATTACGGTACCAATAGCAACATTCTACTTATCAAACAGTACATTAATGATATTCGTGTTGGGATAAAATTTACACTGATTTACAGAGGTCGGCTTCAAACCTTAAATTTGCTTTGTTGCTGGTACATACAGTTTAATACAGGTTTATTCTAATAAATATTAATTATATTGCTAGTAATTTCTGCATAGTGTTACTTACCATTCCAACAATTTCCATAGGTGCTATCAGCAGTTTGTCTGGTGATGTACTGACTTGTTACAGCTTGGAGGGACTAATAAGTAATATTATGCAGCATGACATCACTGTGATGTTATAGACAGGGGATGATCTGGCTGCCATTATTTGCTAATTAAAGTGGCCCAAGCATCTTTACATTTTTTAATCTTTTGTGCATTACATGTTGTTGGTTTAAAAACAAATAGTAGGACAAAAAAGTTCTACTAGAGGCTGTGTAAGGTTTTCTTATGAATGCACATGGTTTCTCATGTATGATGGTTTCTCCCCTTTGAGCTGTTGTGCAGGGACTTCCAGGACCCTAAACATACTATGTAGTAATTATGTACTTCTGTTGGAAAACTTTCATGAATCTAATCCAAAGTAAACCAAATTGTGGGAGCGAGACTTAGGCCAAATCCCGTCAGAATTTAATCTGGCTAAGATCTTCCAGTACTCCCAAGTAAGCTCTTCTAACATTTCGGTCCTGATGATCCAGTTCAAATACTATCTAGGTCAGTGTTGGCTAACCTGTGACACTCCAGGTGTTGTGAAACTACAAGTCCCAGCGTGCTTTGCCATTATATAGCAGCTTATTGCTGGAAGGTTATGCTGGGACCTGTAGTTTCACAACACTTGGAGTGTCACAGGTTAGCCAACACTGCTCTAAGTGGTACAGATGTCCTTCTCAGTTGTCTAAAATGCATCCCGGAGTCTCAGGTAAGTGCTGAAGGTGTGGCTCAGAGTTTGGGTCATTTTACATATTCAGTAGAAGTGTCCTAGACCTTTTTGGCTCAAGTTTAAAGAAGCTTCTGAAAAATATTGTCCAGTTCCCTCACGCCTGAGTTTCTGGTTGTTTAACCTTTACGAGTATTCCAATATCCCAATACAAGAAATCACTTCTCAGACATCTTAATAATGCAGCCAAAGCTGTGATACCTGTTCATTGGAGGTCCCCTGCTCCCCCTCCCTTAAGGAGTGGGTAGCAAGAATAGATTACTACATGGAGATGGATGAGCTCTCCTTATCCAGTACTGACCGCTATACAGACGGTCTCCACCTTTGCTAGCTGGTTGGAATTCAAAGACTCCCACCGTTCCATTCCCTGTTTGAGGCGCGAGGCCCCTACAGTGCACGGATGGAACAAGGTAAGTGTGAGGGAAGGGAGGCTAGTATGTTATAATGTGTGAGGGTAGGGGTTGAGTAGATTATTATAATGTGTAAGGGAGGGTACAGTAATATAATGTGTTAGGGAACAGGGGTTGGTGTTACTAGAATATAATGTGTGAGGGAAGGGGGGTCTTAATAGTATGTGGGTGTTATTTTATTTGTAAGGTGATGGTGGGGCAATTTAATTTAATATTTGGACATTTAATTTAACGCTGGGGGGGTTTGGGGGCTACTAAATGAATGTGGGTCTGTTTGGGGAGAATGAGGTCTATTTTTTTAATTGTGTATTGGAATTATTAAATAGCAATAATGGTTTCAGGAAATAGGTATATTAAATGTAAATGCTATTAATTTATTGCTAGGGTGGGGAATCTGTAATTTGGAGTGGGTAGCAAGAATAGATTACTACATGGAGATGGATGAGCTCTCCTTATCCAGTACTGACCGCTATACAGACGGTCTCCACCTTTGCTAGCTGGTTGGAATTCAAAGACTCCCACCGTTCCATTCCCTGTTTGAGGCGCGAGACCAGAATAGTAACAGAATTTTGTCTGGTCTCTGAGACACGTCTGGGTTAAGTTGCTGTTTTGAGTTCTAATCTGACTCTGGTGGTTCTTCTCTACTACATCTTATGTTGTCTCCTTCATCATTTATATTGATTGGAAGCTGCAGTATTCTGAGGATCAATCCCCCCCCTCCCTTTTCCTCCCCCTTCTCCCAAACTTCTGAAGTTTACAACTGGTTATTGTAGACTGCACTGTATGGAGAACCTATGTTTGTCCTGACCTTATTAATGGTAACTAATTATGCTGTCTCAATGCTGTTTTGTCTTGCATCTGTATCTTTTCTCCAATAAAAACAGATTATTCACAAAAAAAGCCTCCCAGCATTTCAATAGGCTATTGAGGGACACTTTTTTAATGATCAGAGAAATGCCCATGTTCATGTTTCTCTGCATACTTTTGGATACAAGTTACCATAAGATACAGCTATTTTCACTCAAAAACATTATCAATCATCCTAATATAAAGGATGTAAGCTGTAATAAATTATAAAATGACAGGTGAATTTGTGGTCCAAAACAAAGATACTTGTGAGAGATGTATAAACATGTATTTATAGTAAAATAAAAAGAATTGAGGTACTCTAAAAGGGTGCCAGCGGGGAGTCAGTATAGTTCTTGGTGGCTGGTTTCTTCACCAGGAGCAGCCACCTTCCTTCTATTGGTCGTGGGTCTAATGATCCGTCCCTCCCCTCTGTGTGTAGCTGCTTCCTCCCTCCTCCAGCCCTTACTGAGAGAGGTCACATGGGACCCGCACCATGCGACAGGAGCCGTCCTATGTGTGCAGAGCGGCAGGGGAGGCCCCTACAGTGCACGGATGGAACAAGGTAAGTGTGAGGGAAGGGAGGCTAGTATGTTATAATGTGTGAGGGTAGGGGTTGAGTAGATTATTATAATGTGTAAGGGAGGGTACAGTAATATAATGTGTTAGGGAACAGGGGTTGGTGTTACTAGAATATAATGTGTGAGGGAAGGGGGGTCTTAATAGTATGTGGGTGTTATTTTATTTGTAAGGTGATGGTGGGGCAATTTAATTTAATATTTGGACATTTAATTTAATGCTGGGGGGGTTTGGGGGCTACTAAATGAATGTGGGTCTGTTTGGGGAGAATGAGGTCTATTTTTTTAATTGTGTATTGGAATTATTAAATAGCAATAATGGTTTCAGGAAATAGGTATATTAAATGTAAATGCTATTAATTTATTGCTAGGGTGGGGAATCTGTAATTTGGCAGGGAGGTAGACTATCAATTTACTGCTGGACTGTGGGTCAGAGCTAATTTTTTAATAGTGAGTGCTATTAATTTATTTGTGGGGTGATAGTGGGACTATTTAATTTAATAGTGAGGCCTATTATTTTAAAGTGAGTTGATGGGACCATTAATTTAATGCTGGGGTGGTTTGGGGCTATTAATTGAATGTAGTGCTGAGTTTGGGAAGGAGGACTATTAAATGTGAATATGCATTGTTTAACGGGGATGGTTGTGTGAAATGATTATATGTATTAAACATAAATGTTATTAATTTATTGCTGGGGCTGTTTGGAGGTAGGGAACTGGGTTTATTTATTAAATGAGAGTACTAATAATTTAATGTTGGGGCTGGTTGGAGTGAAATAGGTCTATTTATCAAATGTGAATACTATTATTTTAACGTTGGGGCCAGAGGGAGACCTCATTTTTAAACGTGGGTGCTATTGAATTAACGTTTGGGGCGGTTGGGAAAAAAAGGGGACATGAAAATTAGAATATTTAGAAAACTCCAAATAGGGCCCCAAAATTACAGGACCCAGACAAGCAGCAACTAAAGACACCAGCAGCCACAGGCGGTAAAAGTGCAAGAACAGGTAGTAGAGAGCAGGACAATCTACCAACTGTCCTGAATCTGGTGGGGCAGTTTCAAATTTTGGGTAAATGTCTCACTTAGTCAGGATTTGGTCTGACTGCAAGGACAGTTGGGAGGTATGTCCTGTTTCACACTGTACTCCTTGCAGGGCACCGGTACAGCAACTTCTTGGGGGCCCCTATAGGTGATTAGTATTTAAACTTATGTGCCGCAGCTGTGCGGTGGTGTGCTGTCAATGGGGATGTGGCCATACCATTGGGGGCGTGGCTGTGCATCATCGGTAGCGTGTCTAGCAGGTGAAAAGCACTAGGCCACCCTCCTACAGAAAAATGCATTACTCACACATGCGCCCTCTGCCCATTTAATCCATTCTTAAAATTGCATTTTAAGAATGGATTAAATGTTTTTTTTACATCGTTTGGCTTTGGCATGAGATAAATGTCTTATCTTCCCAATAAGTGTAAGAATTAATATTGGAACACTTCTAAAGATATCTTTTGAGGCTCTCATTCAAGAATACATCTTGTAAGTGGGACACTGAAGGGGGCTCTTCCATTGGAAAACGATTCCATTATATGCTGAGGATGTTTCAACATTAACATGCACATTATCATTTGGAACTGTATTTATTAATGAAGAGCACACTTCCACTAGAATATCATAATCATTTTATTTGAGGAATGAACAGCTTATGAATCTTTATTACACATTATTATTGATTGTAATACAGTATCACGTTATGTATTTTTTGTTTTATTTTTATAAGTGAATATTGCATTTTAATGTTGGAGGAAAAGCCATGTTGAATATAAGTATCAATATAATTTTGACTATATCACATGCACATTATTGTTTTTTTAATCAAACGATTTTTATGAGATTAAACAGCACTAGGCAATATCAGATTTTTGTCATCAGTTTATTGACAACTCGTTGTGAAGGAGGTTGGGATAGTGAAGAGCTGGTTTTGATGTTATAAACCCTGCCTTTTTGTATTGGTAGGGTTTCCATCCTGGTGGAGTGAATTAGGTTGGTGGTGCTGTGGAGAGTACCTATCTTGTTCAGGTGTAAGTATGGAGAAGTATGGAGAATAGCCAGCTGGCTAATCCCCATGCTTACACCTGGACAAGGTAGGTACTCTCCACAGCACCACCAAGGATGGATCCCCAGCCAATGCCAAAGGCAGGGCACTGATGTCTGCTTATTCTCCCTCCACTTCGATGCTTATACACCAACATGCCATTAACATGGCAATGCAGCAGTTTTTCTTCCTGTAAAATGAAGAGACAACTGGTAAGTGACAACGGTCAAAAGACTCATGTGCACAATACAAACATTTTAGCAGGACTTACATATATACACTGGGAAGGGATTTGAACGTGTTTACATTTGTCCTAGATTTTTACCCTATGCAATTTAAAATTCCGGAGGATTTTAGTTTGGTAATTACAGATCTGAAATCCAGTACTGACCATATATGTGTCAGAGCCATAACCTAAAATTATAGTGCCCGGGCGAGAAGGAAAATTGCAGCTTCCCTAGCCTTAAATTTTAACCATATTAACCTAAAATATCCCTAAAATGCGCCCCCCCTTCAGCATTGTGCCCTGGACTGTCGCACCTCTGGAACAGCCCTAGTTATGGCCCTGCTGTCTTTCCTTTAACTCTGATCTTATTCTGATATAAATTTGTATGTATGAGCTACTTGGTTGGCTTTTAAAAGTGTCTGTATATCAGCTAAATTCTAAATTATAGTGTCCATCTTGTGTATAATTTTGTGATAGGCTGTGGTCAGGTTGTGGAACATTCCCAGGTTATAAATATTACTGCACAGACGCTAATAGCTCATTTGTGACAAAGCTCTTAACAGAGCTAGTACTGTATTTTAAAATTGTGTCTACATTTTTCTCTGGTGCACTAAAGGTCCCAGTGTGCCCTGGATACCAGGGCATTGTGGCACTTGTGGTTCATCAAGTGCCAGCGTACCTTGGCAGCCATGGATATGTGGCGCTTATAGTACTACAAGTGCCAACATGCCCAAACACTGCCTGGGAATGCTGTGGCCTGTAGTGCACCATGGAAAAACTGACCTCTTTCTTTTATCACTTGTTACCCAACACCCACCGCACCAGGGGTGTAGGAGGAGCCATAGCGCTATTAGCACGAGGGGGAAGGGGGGTCTGACTTCTTTATGTGAGCCCAATCTCTGTATGGAATTCAGAACCGTGGTTTGTATTTGGCAGAGGGACCCCACTCTACAGGTTTCCCTGCCATAATGCCAAGATTTTGCCAATACCAGCCTAGGCTCGCAGTACTACAGTTTGGTTTTTTTGAGGGGGAGGAGGGCCTGTTTGTTTTTGTTTTTTAAATGTATTTCTTGGGTTTACGGCCCATAGCATATGATACAGTCCACTTAAAGTGTATCATGCATAAAGCTTATCATACATTAAAAGCATATGTCTTACTAAAATATATGCATTTTGCATACTATGCAGAGTCGGACGTATATTAAGATACAGGTGGCTATGAATATTTAGTTAGTCTTTTAAACGGACATAATTTATGTCTATGCATTTAGTGTAAATTTTGTCTGACTCTACATAAGGCCCACAGTGCAGAATTGTGAAGCAAAACTCCAGCAATTGTATATCTGAAAAATAACGCCTGCAAAATGACCTTATTAAAATACACAATTTGTGTGAAATCTGCAATTTCAATCATCTTTAGTCTGAGCATAGCCTTATAGTGTGACTGTGGTGTGTATAGTAAATTGTGTTTTATGGCAATTTGTGTTTTCCAGGGACTCATCCTAACTGTGCTTCTCTAATCATGTGAATTTAAAGTACAGTTTTCTAGAGCTATGAAAGTCACCTACTTGGTGCATTTGGTCTCCTTCTCCTCATCCTCCATTACTTTGTATTTGGAGGTTTCCTATGATGCAGGGCAGAGAACAAACATCATTTTAATATGAGAAAACAATTTAACCAACATTATAAACTTTTTATAGGACATTGTAGGTGTATGACATTTAATTCAGAAGATAAAATAAGTCTATAAAGGTGCAGTGCCATCAGTGGAGTAGGGTAAGCAGAGGTGTGGGCTATAGATGGTGGGTGTTGGCAGAAACTCAAACTATTATTACAGACCTATTGCTCAGCCAGAGTAGGTAGGTAGATAGAGACAGACATACTCTAACAATTCTCATCCAGCCCTCAGTCAGCTGGTAATTGTGTAATGGTTTTGTGTGAGGTAGTTCCACAACATTTGGAACATGTTTTGCAGTGAATGGATAGTTCTAGTTGTAAAACTATTGTACAGATGTTTATTGACTCACCTTCCTCCTAAAAATGCGCCTCCACCAGGATCTCTTTGGTTCTGTAGATAAAATGCAAAATAAGTCATACTGGTGTCATGAATTCTCCAATTGCCTGGAGAGTTTTGGTGTTGGTTTTTTCTTATACTTTTCAGTTTCTCAGAAGCACATAATATTTTAATAATGTTATTTTTAATTGAAGTTATTCAATGGTTTGCTTGATTAGAGCGATATACACTAACCCTTCATCTAATTTCACTCTAATGGTATTAGACAAGGGTGTCCATTGCTCTCCCACTTAATGAGGCAGAGCCAGGTCTTTCAAGAAGGGGTTAGTATAGTTTCAGAGTTATAACTACTTTACTTACCATAGTTATCTCTGGGAGGCGCGTAGAACCAAATGTATTGGTCTTCGTCATCATTATCATCACAGTCCTAAAAATAGTAAAATTATACATATGAATACATCTTGGCATTGCAATATGTGAATAGACTCCAGTATGCATTTTACTTGAATACATTTATCCCTGGCAGTAATAATGTTTTTAATTAAGTACCCCCAAGCAGCTTCTGTCTCCCTCTTTAACATTACGGTACCAATAGCAACATTCTAATTATCAAACAGTACATTAATGATATTCGTGTTGGGATAAAATTTACACTGATTTACAGAGGTCGGCTTCAAACCTTAAATTTGCTTTGTTGCTGGTACATACAGTTTAATACAGGTTTATTCTAATAAATATTAATTATATTGCTAGTAATTTCTGCATAGTGTTACTTACCATTCCAACAATTTCCATAGGTGCTATCAGCAGTTTGTCTGTTGATGAACTGACTTGTTACAGCTTGGAGGGACTAATAAGTAATATTATGCAGCATGACATCACTGTGATGTTATAGACAGGGGATAATCTGACTGCCATTATTTGCTAATTAAAGTGGCCCATGCATATTTACATTTTTTTATCTTTTGTGCATTACATGTTGTTGGTTTAAAAACAAATAGTAGGACAAAAAAGTTCTACTAGAGGCTGTGTAAGGTTTTCTTGTGAATGCACATGGTTTCTCATGTATGATGGTTTCTCCCTTTTGAGCTGTTGTGCTGGGACTTCCAGGACCCTAAACATACTATGTAGTAATTATGTACTTCTGTTGGAAAACTTTCATGAATCTAATCCAAAGTATACCAAATTGTGGGAGCGAGACTTAGGCCAAATCCCGTCAGAATTTAATCTGGCTAAGATCTTCCAGTACTCCCAAGTAAGCTCTTCTAACATTTCGGTCCTGATGATCCAGTTCAAATACTATCTAGGTCAGTGTTGGCTAACCTGTGACACTCCAGGTGTTGTGAAACTACAAGTCCCAGCGTGCTTTGCCAATTTATAGCAGCTTATTGCTGGAAGGTTATGCTGGGACCTGTAGTTTCACAACCCTTGGAGTGTCACAGGTTAGCCAACACTGCTCTAAGTGGTACAGATGTCCTTCTCAGTTGTCTAAAATGCATCCCGGAGTCTCAGGTAAGTGCTGAAGGTGTGGCTCAGAGTTTGGGTCATTTTACATATTCAGTAGAAGTGTCCTAGACCTTTTTGGCTCAAGTTTAAAGAAGCTTCTGAAAAATATTGTCCAGTTCCCTCACGCCTGAGTTTCTGGTTGTTTAACCTTTACGAGTATTCCAATATCCCAATACAAGAAATCACTTCTCAGACATCTTAATAATGCAGCCAAAGCTGTGATACCTGTTCATTGGAGGTCCCCTGCTCCCCCTCCCTTAAGGAGTGGGTACCAAGAATAGATTACTACATGGAGATGGATGAGCTCTCCTTATCCAGTACTGACCGCTATACAGACTGTCTCCACCTTTGCTAGCTGGTTGGAATTCAAAGACTCCCACCGTTCCATTCCCTGTTTGAGGCGCGAGACCAGAATAGTAACAGAATTTTGTCTGGTCTCTGAGACACGTCTGGGTTAAGTTGCTGTTTTGAGTTCTAATCTGACTCTGGTGGTTCTTCTCTACTACATCTTATGTTGTCTCCTTCATCATTTATTTTGATTGGAAGCTGCAGTATTCTGAGGATCAATCTCCCCCCCCCTCCCTTTTCCTCCCCCTTCTCCCAAACTTCTGAAGTTTACAGCTGGTTATTGTAGACTGAACTGTATGGAGAACCTATGTTTGTCCTGACCTTATTAATGGTAACTAATTATGCTGTCTCAATGCTGTGTTTTGTCTTGCATCTGTATCTTTTCTCCAGTAAAAACAGATTATTCACAAAAAAAGCCTCCCAGCATTTCAATAGGCTATTGAGGGACACTTTTTTAATGATCAGAGAAATGCCCATGTTTCTCTGCATACTTTTGGATACAAGTTACCATAAGATACAGCTATTTTCACTCAAAAACATTATCAATCATCCTAATATAAAGGATGTAAGCTGTAATAAATTATAAAATGACAGGTGAATTTGTGGTCCAAAACAAAGATACTTGTGAGAGATGTATAAACATGTATTTATAGTAAAATAAAAAGAATTGAGGTACTCTAAAAGGGTGCCAGCGGGGAGTCAGTATAGTTCTTGGTGGCTGGTTTCTTCACCAGGAGCAGCCACCTTCCTTCTATTGGTCGTGGGTCTAATGATCCGTCCCTCCCCCCTGTGTGTAGCTGCTTCCTCCCTCCTCCAGCCCTTACTGAGAGAGGTCACATGGGACCCGCACCATGCGACAGGAGCCGTCCTATGTGTGCAGAGCGGCAGGGGAGGCCCCTACAGTGCACGGATGGAACAAGGTAAGTGTGAGGGAAGGGAGGCTAGTATGTTATAATGTGTGAGGGTAGGGGTTGAGTAGATTATTATAATGTGTAAGTGAGGGTACAGTAATATAATGTGTTAGGGAACAGGGGTTGGTGTTACTAGAATATAATGTGTGAGGGAAGGGGGGTCTTAATAGTATGTGGGTGTTATTTTATTTGTAAGGTGATGGTGGGGCAATTTAATTTAATAGTTGGACATTTAATTTAACGCTGGGGTGGTTTGGGGGCTACTAAATGAATGTGGGTCTGTTTGGGGAGAATGAGGTCTATTTTTTTAAATTGTGTATTGGAATTATTAAATGGCAATAATGGTTTCAGGAAATAGGTATATTAAATGTAATTGCTATTAATTTATTGCTAGGGTGGGGAATCTGTAATTTGGCAGGGGGGTAGACTATCAATTTACTGCTGGACTGTGGTTCAGAGCTAATTTTTTAATAGTGAGTGCTATTAATTTATTTGTGGGGTGATAGTGGGACTATTTAATTTAATAGTGAGGCCTATTATTTTAAAGTGAGTTGATGGGACCATTAATTTAATGCTGGGGTGGTTTGGGGCTATTAATTGAATGTGGTGCTGAGTTTGGGAAGGAGGACTATTAAATGTGAATATGCATTGTTTAATGGGGATGGTTGTGTGAAATGATTATATGTATTAAACATAAATGTTATTAATTTATTGCTGGGGCTGTTTGGAGGTAGGGAACTGGGTTTATTTATTAAATGAGAGTACTAATAATTTAATGTTGGGGCTGGTTGGAGTGAAATAGGTCTATTTATCAAATGTGAATACTATTATTTTAACGTTGGGGCCAGAGGAATACCTCATTTTTAAACGTGGGTGCTATTGAATTAACGTTTGGGGCGGTTGGGAAAAAAAGGGGACATGAAAATTAGAATATTTAGAAAACTCTAAATAGGGCCCCAAAATTACAGGATCCAGACAAGCAGCAACTAAAGACACCAGCAGCCACAGGCGGTAAAAGTGCAAGAACAGGTAGTAGAGAGCAGGACAATCTACCAACTGTCCTGAATCTGGTGGGGCAGTTTCAAATTTTGGGTAACTGTCTCACTTAGTCAGGATTTGGTCTGACTGCAAGGACAGTTGGGAGGTATGTCCTGTTTCACACTGTACTCCTTGCAGGGCACCGGTACAGCAACTTCTTGGGGGCCCCTATAGGTGATTAGTATTTAAACTTATGTGCCGCAGCTGTGCGGTGGTGTGCTGTCAATGGGGATGTGGCCATACCATTGGGGGCGTGGCTGTGCATCATCGGGGGCGTGTCTAGCAGGTGAAAAGCACTAGGCCACCCTCCTACAGAAAAATGCATTACTCACACATGCGCCCTCTGCCCAGCAGCTCTAGTCACACGTGCCCCCGTCTGCCCACATGGTTTAGTCACACATGCCCCCTCTGCCCATCAGCTTTAGTCACACGTGCCCCCTCCCCAGCACTTCTTCTTACCTTTTTCTCCACTATACAGCACAAGAAGATTTCCAGCAGCCCCCGCCCGCACTCTGTATCATGTGATCGCTGCTCTGATAGTGAGATGAGGATGCTGTTGCCATACTGCCTGCAATCTTAGGGTGGGCGATTGCCCCCCTCTAGATCTGTCCATGGTCCCCGCTGGTACCTGGTCTGGCTCTGCACACAGCCCCCCCCCCCCCCTCACACCCCACCGACACTTGCGAGCAAACAAAACTTTCCCAGTCTGGGAGGCTGCAACACTATTTGTTTAGGCTTTACTAATGCTGCTAATAAGATGTTTGTAGCGGCATGTCGTGGTCGTAGCTCTTGAAGGTATGGCTCTGGGTAGAACACAAGAAAAACGCGCTGTGAGGATTAATACATCCCTTGTGCTAGCTAATAATATAAAATAATACCAGAATAAATAAAGGATTGGTCTCTATTAGTAAATATACAAATTTATTAACACGAATATAAACAAAATAAAATTAATATAGAAAATAACTGGTCATAAGACAGAACAAAAAATATACAATGCTTTTCACACACAAACTTCAAATAATAAAGGCTCCTGTAGTCCTCTCAGCACTACATAAATAATGTCGTAACACCTAGCCAAAAATCCGCCAGTAATACTAATCCAATGTATATCTTATAGAGCAGGGGTGGGCAACCCGCGGCTCTTTGAATTTAAAATTGAGGCTCCTGGCCAGCTGGTTGATGCTCTGTGGCTGTCGGCAGTGCTCCAGGTGCCGACAGTCACATATCTGATAGCTCGGCTCACTTACAGCAGCCACGTCATGTGACCTCTTCTGCATAACACATGGGAGGTCATGTTATCACTGCTATCCAATCAGGGAAGGAGGAGGAGAGTGTGCAGTCTGCTCTCCCCCCTTCCTCTGCGCAAGATCCAACGTCTGTGACAGGTAAGTAAGGAGAGTGTGAGAGGATGAGTGGCATGTATGGGGCACATGGTGAGGCCGAGTGGCATGTATGGGGCACATGGTGATGCTGATTGGCATGTATGGGGCACATGGTGAGGCTAACTGGCATGTATGGGGCACATGGTGAGGCCGAGTGGCATGTATAGGGCACATGGTGAGGCCGAGTGGCATGTTTGGGGCATGTGGGGAGGCTGAGTGGCATGTGTGGGGCATGTGGGGAGGCCAAATGGCATGTATGGGGCATGTGGGAGGATTAGTGGCATGTGGGGAGGCTAAGTGGTATGTGTGGGGAATGTGGGGAGGCTGAGTGGCATATGTGGGGAGGCTGAGTGGCATATGTGGGGCATGTGGGGAGGCTGAGTGGCATGTGTGGGGCACATGGTGAAGTCTGGTGGGAATGTGAAGAGGTCTGAGGGACATGTTGGCTATTTATGTCTTTTTTTTTATTCCCACTTCAACAGTTCCCTCCACAGAGATTGTGGATACAGAAGCAGCGGGAGCTACTGTGGAGAGACTGTAAGTACCCTTTGAACCCTCCTCTGCTGGACACAGCAGCAAGGTAAGAGCTGAGGTTATTATTATTATTATTATTATTTATTATAAACATTTTGCCAATGTTGGATATCTTATTTTTCACTTGCCAAGATATTGTAAATTATGTTATATTTTTAATATATGTGTGTGCGTTATGTATGGGCATGTTTATACTGTTTATATGTAATGCACACATATACTAAGGGTAAAGTTGGCTCTTTACCGTATCTATGGGTATTTTTGGGC
Source organism: Mixophyes fleayi (assembly GCF_038048845.1). Lineage (NCBI taxonomy): Eukaryota > Metazoa > Chordata > Amphibia > Anura > Limnodynastidae > Mixophyes > Mixophyes fleayi. Next base: position 44,030,377 of record NC_134408.1, read on the forward strand.
TTTTCGGCTCCAAAAGGTTGGCCACCGCTGTCCTAGAGAATCACCCACCAGTGCTATTAGGGAGATTAAGGTCCCAAGCTGAACTGTTCAGCATCTATCGCTAATGCGTGCGCCTCGTTTCTGCGCATGTGCGGTGTAAAGAAACACAAAAAAATGGTCATGAAACACAACTTGTGTTTCACTCTGGATGACACCCTTTATGTATAAATTATATTAGATATCCAATTCCCTTAAGGGTGGCAGTACGCTACAATACAGTGTTGTTTGTGTTGCCAGCACTGATATTATGTAGACTCTTGTAGCTATGATCCTTAATTGGCAATTAGGATGGAACACAGCACAAAGTAGGAGAGTGGAATCGTGGACTACAGATTATTAAAGGAGGATATAGGCCTATGTGCATATTGTATACGTTTGATTTTAATCGTGCAATAAAAGAAGTATAACGCTGTGACACCCTCCTCATGACTATCTATATACATGCTGGTAATTACATATCTCGGACATACGAACAGGAGAAAAATGATAATCTAACACTCAGTAAGTGTATAGTAGTCTACGTGGTTTTCCATCATAATACAGTTTTACACTATATGCGGTTCTCTGCTCTTTCCGGTCTATATATCCTAACACAATGAGAATGCAGACCGCATAACACTGCACAGAAGACAAGATAGTCTCTAACATTGAAAACGGTCCTGGGGACAACATAAACCAGGGAGATCATGCAAAAGAATCACATAACACTGAACTCTTGGAGACGGACATTTTTTTCTATCAACCAAATGTAAGTGCATAGTGTATTACCCGACTTACTAATGATCCATACAGTATCACGCTATGTATTCCCCTCTGATGTGTGTCAGGTAAACAGAGACAATAATCAATGAGATTTCCCAGAGGCAAGATATCAACCAACATACCAACCAGCCCCCTGGGAAGTATCAGACCGTGGATGATACACATGAGGTACAACAACAATTTAAGATAGTAATCCTTGATCCAGAGTACTATTGACTTAGGGCGACAGCTCATTTAATAAGTTTAACATCACAGCGACAGTATATTACTCTAATATTGCATAAAAATGAAAAAAAATATGTGGTTTGAGCACTGAGGTCTATTAATACTACATATTGTTTTTGGGAGTTACTCTCTAGACCCAGCATACATCACATAAGATACCTGGGACAGCTAGTAGTGCTATTCATTTACCTCTATAATATGCACCCTACTTGTATGTGGAAAGTGATATAAATGGCTTCCACCTGACTGATCAGGAAATTTTTATTCATATATTGCCAGCAATGTGACACTCTCCGTCTTTACCCTTAGTGATTGTTAGAATGTGTAAGAAAAGATGCCTGATAGGTAAGGCTGAAGGAGTATTTGGAATAGCATTTTACCAGATGGAGTATACCTAAACACAGTGTAAATGATATATCAGAGATTCCAGATAAAATAGTTCATGAATCTACCTCAGAACTAGAAAAGATAACTGAGCAAGACTGAGCTAATATAATTCTAACTCTTGAAAATAGGATGGTCTTGGATGATTTGTTAGGTAGATAAGGAGGTTGTATGTGCTGTAATAGGTCAGGAATGCTGCACTTTTATACACAATAATCCTGCAAATATTTAGCAAAATAATATCAATAAGGAAGTTGACTATTTAAGACATGAAGATTCAGCAAACTGTCCTTTATTAACACAACTATATTGTCCTCACAAGAGTAATAAAGTAGATGCTATCACCACTGAGGGTTTCTAGCCAGTACTCACTGACTCATGAAATTGAGAATGTACATTTGTCCTACTGGTAACTAGTTATACCACCGGATCCTGGCACCAGGCAGCAGATGCTGGAAACACACCTTTAGTCTCTGGTCACACCTCAGAAGACATGTAACAGCTGTCAGAATACATCATGGCCACATTTGACTTGCAAAATCTTACCAGACATTATGTAATATATACAGTTTCAGAAGGAAACAATAGTTCATTGGAGGGATATAAAGTTGCTCAGGTAAACCACTATCTCCTGCTTCACATGTAGGTTTATGTATAGTCTAACACAGAGACCAGGAAATCACATATTGTACTAGCAGTGCCCATCAAATATTGTAGAATTCTTACACTCATATTATAACAGAAGTGCCCATATGATAATATATAATGATAAGTGGAAGCACATGTTGTAATGGTGGGTGTCATTATTAAACCAAAATTGCATAGGCCAGCAGCAGTTGATCATGTTATATCAGTAGTGTCCATATATGGCAGAGTATGTCATATGGGCCGAGTATGCCCATACTATACAAACACTGCTCATGATCATGAATAGTGCCCAGCAGAGGGTGCTTATACTATACCACCAGTGCCCATGACTAGTAGTGCATAGCTGAGAGCCATACTACCAGCATTTCCTATAACTAGTCAGTAGAGGGTTCTTATACTATACCACTAATAGGGAAAGCAGAGCTGAGGATGATTTCTAACAGGGGGTTTCCAAATGCATAGTTTCAAAGAAAAAGTAACAACAAAAAACACTTGCTGCAATAACAGTAAAATATAGACCGTACAATGTAAAATATATAAATATTCCAATTATACGCAGGTTTCCAGGCCTGATCTCGTGCTTTTCATCACTCTCAGCAGACAAGAAACTGTAGAATATACCACATGACTTACCTTTACTGCATTTTTTTTTCATGAAAGTAAAAGAAACACTAGAGCCAAATGTAAGAACAAGTGGCCATTTTATTGAAGTCAAATCTCATTAAAACAGAGGCAGATACCCAAATAGACTGTGTCTTAGACTACAGGTCTTTTAATACAGGCAAGACAGTGATTTGAGGGTAGGGAGTTTTTGGGCAACTCTACGCTTCCCTCAGCAGCTAAATGGGCTACCACAGCGCTAGTTACACTGTTGCTGGGTTCTCCTCAGGCTTCATGGTTCCAGCTGTCATGGGAGTCAAAACCACAGCAATTGGCAAATAAAGTTTACCAAGTTAGTGTAGCAGATGATCCAGCACTGCTGAGTTAAAAAATATAATTCCACTTACAATAAAGGAGAGAATAGTTTCTCATAGGGAGCATTGTTCACTGTGACTGCTTGTGGTAGGTGTGATCTGTCTGCGGTGAACACATATATGTACACAGGCCCTTACATGTATATGTGTAACTGAAATTAAAGTTTACGTTGGCTTATGTGGAATTTGCATTAACTCCTGAGGATAGACAGGGCTTTTTTGGTTCTCCCTCTCTCCAGAGAAAGCACACAGATAGGGCTGGTCTGTATGTGGTCAATAGACCATAGAGTGTTATTAAATGACCATGCAAATGTAGGAACAGAATTATTAGGACTTTGTGAAATACTAAAATATATGTTCTTTTTTGTAATAATGTCCCTTTTTAATGTCTTCATCTCTCATAACTTCATACCAGTGACAGATCAGATAAGAGAAGTGCAGCATAGGACAGTTAGAACTATCGGGGATCTCGACAGACTGGCAAATGGCACATCTTAGGTAAGTATGTTTTTATTTTCTATGTTATCACCTTTAATATTTTTATCATTTATTTTTTATTCCTTTTTTAACACTTTATTTTGTAGATTGTTTTGTTGAAAGTTCTAAAACAACCCCACAGACTAGGATGTCAAAGATCTCACAGTCTATAATAGTGTATATAAACATATGCTCCTACACGATGGGTCCTGTGGATGAGATGATCCATTAAGACTCAGATCACCTATTTAATGTAGAGCACCGGTGATCACTGTGACAAAATGTATATACTATTGTAAGTTATATGTTTTTCGCTGTACTTAATTCTATCTGATGTGGCTGCTGACTGATCATGAATGAGATGTTGTGGGTGTCCAATGGGTATGCCAGTGGAAGTGCACAAAATATAAATATAGTGCCTATATTATGTCTACATTTCCAATGACTATGTTAGTAAAAGGTACTTATACTATACTACCCATGACATAGCTGGGTGGCCATAATATATAGCACAAATTGTGACCTGTACTCATCTTGACCTTATCCTTGGTTTCCAAAATAAGAAATGAACAATCATTGCTTACCTTAAGACCTGCTGTTAGTTGCTAATCTGCTGTGTCCTGGTCCTGCACTGACTGACTTGATGGTGTCTGTATGGAATGAGAGGTGGTGGAATTGTTTAGGAGTGAAAGATGAAACCTCTCGCTCTGTGCTAGTAGTGATTGGTGCACAGTGTGTCATATCAGTGTTTGTGCAACATTACTTCCACCCCAGGCCTCATGGTACGCGTAAGTATCTTGTTCTGTTATTTGTATACTTGGTGCAGTTGGTGTGCAGCTCCCTATGACCCACATAGATTCAAATAAGTGTGTTTGTAAACTGAGCACTCAGTCATAGCTCATTTTCTATTTTAAAAAACCCTATTTGTCATGTCTGTCACTTAGACACCATAAAGACACATTGGGCCTGATTCATTAAGGAAAGTAAGGCAAAAAAAGGAGTAAGTTTTCTCCTGGTCATACCATGTTACAATGCAAGGGGTGCAAATTAGCTTATTTCGCACATAAGATAAATACTGTCTGTTTTTTCATGTAGCACACAAATACTTGATAGCTTTATTTTTACACTGACATTTAAAGTTGATCTAGGACAAGCCCTACCTCAATAAAATAAATCTGCTATCACATTTTAAATTTACCTCCCCTCCAATGCAACTTGGTTTTGCCAAAGAGCAAAGTTGTTGTTTTTTTGCATTATTTTTCTTAATGAATCAGGCCCATTCTGTGATTAGGAATCTCTATACACTGTCCTGGCTTATGAAACTGGTCTGTGAATGGGTTTGTCAGTCTTTGATCATACTATACACTGTAGTAATGCAAGGTCTTCATGTTGGGAGAGTTGGGATATCAATTTTCTCATAGGCAATCAAGCTGAAAAAGTTAAGCAGCCACCCTGATGATAAGTATTTGTAGCAGAAGTTTTCTTTATGGAAACTTGGATATAGCAGTTGAGGGCTCTTGGTGACCTTCTCTATTATAATACACCATTGTACTTATTGCTACAAAATTACTACTATGGATTTCCACGACTATGGAGTTACCAACCTCTTCTCTCACACTCTGTACAACCCTTCACATGTGTAAGTGTTTAATGAAAACCAACTCTTTAAAAAAGGCTATTCCTATTCTCCATACTCCTACTTTCCCTAATACTACTAACTACTCCTCCCACATCCACCATCAGCCACAACTCATTTCTTACATCTCCAGTGTCCTCATTAAAAACATTAATTCATGCACTCATCATCTCCCGCATCGACTATTGCAATTCCCTCCTTACTGGTCTTCCCAAAGTCAGACTTGAACCCCTACAATCTATTTTGCACGCAGCGGCTAGACTGATTTTCCTTACAAACCGTTATTCCTCTGCTGAGCCACTCTGTCAGTCTCTACATTGGCTGCCTGTATTTCAACGAATCCAATATAAAATTCTTCTACTAACATACAGGGCCATCAACAAAATTGCACCGACATACATTTCCTCACTTGTCTCGAAATATCTCCCTACTCGTCACCTCCGTTCTGCACAAGATCTACGTCTCTCCTCCACACTCATCACATCCTCCCATTCTCGGTTACAGGATTTTTCCGGGCTGCACCTAATTTGTGGAATTCCCTCCCTCGCACAGTAAGACTTTCCTCTAGTCTTCAAACCTTCAAGCGTTCACTGAAAACCCACCTCTTCAGACAATGTTATGATATTCCTCAACCATCATCTTAATCTCCCTAGATTACCCTATTGCCCTCCTCTACACAGCTAACGCAAGACAACAACCTTCTGACCAACTTTGCAACACACACAGCCCACTCAGTACTTTTACCTTTGCAGTCTGGCTAGTCCATTGTGCAATATGATGTAGCACATGCCCTTGTGTTTCTAACTCCCATTGTCCTATAGATTGTAAGCTTTCGAGCAGGGTTCTCTTACCTCTCTGTCTGTATGTATTACCCAGTATTGTATTATTAATGTTTGTTCCCAATTGTAAAGCGCTACGGAATTTGCTGGGGCTATATAAATAAATGTTGATGATGATGATGATTCCTCTCTCCCTTCTGTTATGTGTGGCCTCTTCCTGTTCCCGTCATTGACGCGCACCAAATGACAGGCATGCCTGTGTGCAGAGATGTCCCAGGTGTGCAGAGATGTAAGAGAGGCAGACAGAAGAGTCTACCTTTCCAATACAGTGTGTGAGGGAAGAGAGGGGGGTGTCTTAATATAATGTATGAGGGAAGGCAGAGAGGATCTTAATATAATGTGCTAGGGGGGGTAAGATATTAATTTAAAGGAGGAGTGTCGGTCCGGCTAATTATCTAATAGGTGCTATTTTATTTGTGGGTGATGGTGGGACTTTTTCATTTAATAGTGTATGCCTCTTTGAATCTTTTGGATCAAAGATCTCCCCCGTGTAAGTTTGAAATTTAGAAGGTATTGATTGACTGCACGTGGTGGTAATAAGTAAAAACTAACACCACTTGGGTATTTAAAGGTGCTTGATTATTTCTATATGCATCATATTATGACACATTTTTTATATCCATTTTACATAAGTACATCGGTGGAATACAATACCTGGATTCACATCACCGTTATGCGCATTTATAGACTTTGAGAACTTAAGGATATTGAAGGCTCATCTTTTCTGGATAGTGTGATTCTGGACTTGTGTGAATATGTGATTCTATTATATGAAGACATTCTCAGATTTATACACTGTTTTAATTTTGATATTATATCAGATCATTAGCGCCATTTCTATTTGCTATATTATATGTCAGAAATTATTTATGGTGTTTAATATACAAGGTATAGACATATCTGGTTGTGATACCATTAACAATATGTCGTGCGCAAATATTGCCAATTTATAATCTTTGGAAGCTACTTTGATCCTTTTATATATCTCATGTGTCATTCTCCCACTTTCTAGCATTCCAGTCGGTTTTTAGGATGTTTTCATTTTTACTTTTATATTTATCTATATTTATATATGTTTAATAATTTGCTTTATTGCTGTTTTATTGCTGTGATATATTTACCTAAACACCAGTTCTATTAAAGAGTTAATCTTTAGAAGCTCCAGTTTGTTCTCAAGTGTTTGAACTTACTGATTACATATTAACCTATCACAAATGGATCTGTGGCTTTATATAGAAAGAGACTGAACACCAAATTATACAGCTTTGATAAAGTCTGCCATAGACAGACGAAACGTGTCAGTATATACCTCTCTGCTATACTCCGAAAGCTTTTGAGAGTGTCTATTGTGCCAACACTATACCCGGACAGAAAGGAACTTACGGAGCTAGGAACTTTCATTCACATCACTTTGTTCCTGGACAGACATCTGAGGGTGCGCACCCATTACAAGTCTGCTTGTCATCTACAAGGAACATCAAGGGTTGAGCACGGCCACCTAAAAATCGTGAGTTATATACTCCATCATTGCCTCTCATCACTCCCTCAATATTCATTTGCTCCCGATTCTCAGAGTCGAGTTACATTATTGTTGGGAACTTATTTTCTATTTACTCTCTATCGGAGTCTGAACTTTATATCATTGATGATCATTCCTGTTGGTATCTATATATACCTTACTGTCCTATGCAACTATAGGGAACACATGGTCTCATTACCTCCAGCCTTTTTCACTATTGTGATTAATCACGAGTATATGTGTATCTATTGTTTTTATTGAATGTGATATTTTAATAAATCATTTTGCATTCCATAGCCGGCTGGGATTCTATCAATACTGAATAGTTATTTTTCAATTTATCATTACATAATATTCATTGAAGGTGTCTATATATTTAGTATCTGGTGATATTTGCGCTGGTTGTCTTTGTTTTTTAATATTTCTCATTTGCCCTTAAAGAAATTGCCAAGGGCTCTAATGCCAAATCAAATAACAATGGTGAGAGAGGGCATCCCTTCCTGGTTCCCCTTTGTACTGCGAATACTGATGAAATATATCCATTAATCATAACCCGTGTTAAGGGTTCTGTCCACTTTGTACAAGATAAAGAGAATTTGTATAAGATCCTTTGGAAATCCAAATTTAGACATGGTTTCCAACACATGGTCCCAGGTCACCCTGTCGAATGCCTTCTCAGCATCTAATGATATTACCAAATTTGGTTCCTGAGTCCCTGACATTTCAATAGCTTGAATTATCATCAATATTTTTCGAACATTAGTCACTGATTGTCTATTCCAAACAAACCCAGTTTGATCTCGGTGTAGAAGGTAGAATCATTTTTAATCATTCCGCTATAATCTTTGTAAAAATCTTATAACCTGTATCTAACAATGAGTTGTGCGGTAAGATCCAGGGTCCATAGCGTCTCTTCCCTTTTTAGGAGCAACTTTTATAATAGCGCTATTAAAATAGAGGGGAAGCAGATTTTGTTCCATAATCGAGTTGTATAAATTCACTAATGGTTCGATAATATGTGACTGAAGTATCCTATAAAATTCCTCACTAAATCCATATGGAACTGGGGTTTTAAGGAGTTTTAGATGGTTCATTGGTTGAGTAACTTTTTTCACAGTGATTGGATTGGAGCTAATAATATTTCCTCCTGATCTCTTGTCACTTGAGGGACTTCAATTTTTTCCCAGAAAACTTGTTTGGCTTTCACGTCAAGTTATTATAGAAATTCTTTAAAATATCCATAATAGCTTCCCCCTTATGATGTATAGTCCCATTGTCATCTAATAGAGCTACAATATTGATATTAGCTCTTTTACCATTGAGAAGATTTCAAGGAAGCCTCCCTGATTTATTTCCATATTTATCGAACTGATATTTACTTCTATTAATATGTTTATTACCCAACTGGGTCACAATCTTATCAAAGGTTTCCTTTTTCTGAGCATATAAACGTTTATTTCGAGGAGATGAATTTGCTTTCAGTCTATGAAGTGCTCTTGTTAACTTCCTTTGCGCTACCATGTATATCTCAGATTGATATCTTTTAAATTGTTTCACAAAAGATATTATCTCCCCTTGTATTATTAATTTAGCTGCCTGCCAGAAAATAGCTGGGTTTGTTTCATGGTTTTGTTTATTTTTTTGGTACGTCTCCCATGTTGTCTCTAGCATCTTACGAAATTTAATTGATGTCATTAAATAAGTGGGGAAGCACCAATGATGATAGTCTCCTCTTAGAACTAACCCGTCAACCTTAATCCAGATAAATGCATGATCTTACATACTCATTGGTTTTATTTGGGCTACCTGTGTCTTGGTCAGTAATGTATTAGCAATTAAAAAGAAATCTATGTGCCGCAGAAAGTCAAGTATAATCTAGAGTAGTAGGATTTCTTATACGCCAGACATCTTCCAATTGAAGTTGTGTGGCAAGATGAAAAATTCCTAATGGATATTTTTGACATCTTTTTTCTTTTCTTGTTCTATATAGATGCTGAGAAGCGACTATATTAAAGTCACCCCCTAATATTATATTAGTATCAAATGGGAGTAATAAGTTTAAAACATCTTGAAAAAAAAATGTACTATATGTATTTGGGGCATATAGATTACAAAGAGTATAACGTGTCCCTTCAATTGAGATGTCCAATAATACAATTCTCACAGAGGGGTCAATAAACTTAAAATGTATGTCAAATTGTGACCCTTTTCGAATCAATATGGCTACCCCTCTAGCTTTAGAAGTATAAGATGCAGATATAAATACTATCTGACGAAGCATAGTAAGTTTAGCATGTTCTGCAGATATTAAATGTGTCTCCTGTAAAAAGGTAACATGCACCTGAGTTTTATTAATATAAGTCAATACTTTTCTTCTTTTTATCAGGGAGATAATATCCCCTATAATCCATGAGCCAAACTTAAGAACAATCATACTACCTAAGCCATTTTCATATCCGACAAAAAGTTGCTTTAATCAGGTACCTACTCTTTTTTTTAATATATTGATCGGGCCCTCCCTATACCCTCTTTTACATACAGTACCTAAATCCTCTTCTTTATAAGCTCAAGCTCTAATATTATAATCAGGCTTATCAGAAAACATGTAGAAAAAAAAAAATCCAACCATAAAAAAACCCGTAAAGATGTTTGTACAAAATGGAACATCTAAAAACACAAAATCCACTACATAACACCATAATTCTCATTTATTTTAGGTGAGAGAATTTTTTTTAGAATTTTTAAACCAGTAAATCAAGTTCTTATCATTGCTATCTTTAGTGCCAGAGATTAGTCTATAAGACAGATAATTGAACCATTAAAACCGTACTATTTTAATCAAATATTAATCTTTACCCTTTTACTTAAGTAATATACTCTCAAGTGTCTCTTCATTCTACTGTATATATAACAACTTCAATCTTAGTGCTTGTAACTATTTTACAAATAAAATTGTCAATGTTATATTTTCATTACAAAAATTCCATAAATAGTAATATAAAATAATTTATCATAAATACTTCAATCAAGTGATATGTGATTATTTTTAACCTTTCACACTTTGTGTTATATAATATAATTGTAAACTATTGATTATTAAAAGTTTAAAACTATTTAATTCATATACGGTGGTTTAACACTTATCCTATAGTGCTTTGTTAAATAACCATTTCATAAAAAAAAAAAAGATAAAATCAGAATCAATTAGTCAGTTGGTATGGATGGTTTCGTCTGTGGCTCTTGATGGTAATATTGCCATCTATTTTTCTTTATCCAAAAAAGATCTTGCTCCCTCCACCGACATAGAATCGTTATGTCTCTTGTCACCAAAGCTATGCAAACGAGCTGGATATATTAATGCAAATTTGCGGTTTATCTCAATCAGTTTTGTGCATATTGGAGAAATCTCTTTCCTATCTCTGGTTATTTCCACTGAGTGATCTGGAAATAGCAGTAGTCTATTGTTTTCCCCAAAAATAGTTCCTACTTTTTACACTGCAGATCAAAGTAGCATCTTATGAGAAAAATTAAGACATTTAAATGTAACTGTCCTAGTTCTTTGAACTTCATTATCTCTCAATGGGCCCAGACGATGAGCTTGTCCTATTATAATAACCCTTTGATCTTCTGGTAATTGGAGCAAGGTCGGCAAGGTAGTTGTTATAAAGTAATCTAATGCTGGACCTTTTACCGTTTCCGGCAGTCCTACTAAACGCAAATTATTTTGTCTTGACCTGTTTTCCAGGTCATCTAATTTATTCATCATATGTTTCTATGATTTTTGTAGGAAAGAAGTTTAGGATTTCAAGGTCGCTTTATCCTGAAAATTTTCCCCTAGATTTTGCGCAATATCCCTTATTTGTTGGGTCATATGGGACAATTGATCATTCAACGTTTGTATAGCTGTTGGAAATTTGTTGGCTTGAGCCTGCATCAGAGGTTCATTGTTTCCTTAATTGCATGGACCACTTCAGCATATTAAACAGATGGAGGGGGGATATTAGGCACAGAGTCTGTTACAGCTTACAATATATCAAGTAAGCCACTGCTATTTGCTGGATCATATATCTCTGTGGTTCACCCCTTTGTATGTTGAGTATCTTTAGAATCCTCTTTCTTACGGTCTCGGTCATTTTTTTTTTTTTAATTGGCTGGCATTTTTCTAAATGTATCCATATTATTACCGTTGTTACCAGTAATTTCTCATTCCATTTTGAGCCTGATATAGTTAAGAGCAGTTATATCTTTTTGTTGTGGTATCTGTAGTGGAACCATTAAGGCATTTAACATCTTCCTTTTATATATGATTACTGATGAACCTATACAATACGGTTTTAGCCACGCAAAATTTACACAGTGTTAAGATCACTGCTTGAACCATATGTAAATTTCACAATGAAGAATATAGAAAGAATAGTATAGTGGGTGCTCCCATGAGGGTAACTTTATCCATATATGGTGGACTTGTCCCAAACTCTCAAACTTCTGGGCCGAGATCAAACACCTGATCCAATCGATTATTCAGGTAACGATTCCATTTGAGCCTAAATTTTTCCTCTTGCCCCTGGGAGCGCCAGCGGCAACTCGGCATGAGAATAAGTTAACTAGGCATATCTTATCGGCAGCTACCTGCCAAATAGCAGCAGACTGGAGGCAGCAAACTCCCCCTTCGCTTCAAGCCGTTATCAATAGAGTCTGGCAGGTCCACCGCCTAGAATATATGACCAGCATTATCAATAGGACATCAAGATCAGTCACTAAGGTATGGAGTCCATGGCTCTCATTTTTTCAGATTTATCCCCCTTTCACTTGACTCTTCTTTTACACATGTCCGTCCTCCTTCTGTAAACCCCTCTCTTTCTCTTTTCCTCTCTCTTTCCTTTCCTGTTCTCTACTGTACTAGTCTCTCCTTTTCTCCTCCTGCGGCATGCCACTCTCTGTTGAGGCATTTCGCCCCCTCCCTTATTTTCTTAAAAATCCTTGGTCAACTGCCACACACGCATATTGTCGCACTGATTATTTATATCTTAATACTGATTTTATGCTTTGTTACCTGTGATGTGCTTCTATTGCTTGTTTTTTTTTTCTTACTGACAGTGCATGTCGGTTCTGTTTGTTACTTGACCATTCAAAAATAAAAATTATAAAAAAAAAAAAAAAAAAAAAGAAAGAATAGTATAGTCACTAGGGCTGCCGTCCTGTACTTACGGAGATACAAGAAAGATAATGCAAAATATCTCTTTCTGCAGCTTATATCCAGGAATAGTAAACTCCCCTATGTCAGTGAAGAAAAAACCCAATATGTTTTTTTCTGTGGCCTGATGGATTTAATATGGCCAATACAACTTTTGCCCGTGGATTGTGGGTCCGAGATCCGGTGCCTCTAACCATGGGAGCCGGCAGGAAAACACTCCTGCTCTTGCCTGGTACCTTAGCCTACCACACCATGTGTGTGCAGCCTCTTTCCCCGGGCTCCGAGTTAGTAGCGTTTCGGAGCACCGCGCTGCCCAGGAGCTCAGTCTCAGCATGTTATCCGACTAGACATGCCCACCGGAAGTACCAGACATTTTTTCTATCAACTAAATGTAAGTGCACAGATATGCAGTGTCAAGGATAAGCGCTGACAATTGGTTTTTTTGTTTTGTATACATACATGGGCATTTATATTGCCACGCAGCTGGTACCATATACAATATGGAATATACCGAGCGCAGGCTTATTGACAAGCAGCTGGTACCATATTCAATATGGGATATACTGAGCGCGGGCTTGTTTTTTCTCTGGTTTTATTTCGAAATATTGCTTTATTGTCATAGCAGCTGTCCATTAAGCCTATTTAAGGCACATTTGGGTGTGGCTCACAAGCCAGCCTTTGCTAGATGTAAACCCCTATACCTGGGAGGTGAGTGCATCTGATATTTAACTGCATTTTAATGGTGTTTAAAGCATATAGGTCAGTGTAGGACCTGCATATAATGAGGTGCCCTTGGCGCTGGGATGCAGGCTTAAATGTTGATCAAAATATGAACTATGCCTCATATTTTCCTTTTGCTATATACACATTTATATGCAGTGTAAAGGATAAGCACTGACAACTGTCTTTTTACATAGTGTATTACTCGACTTATTAAATATCCATACAGTATTGCGCTATTTATTCCCCTCTATGGTTTCTGTTTCCCTGACACACATCAACCAACAAGATTGAACAGAGGCAAGAGATCAACCAACATACCAACCAGCTACCTGGGAGGTATCAGACCGTGGGAGATTCACATGAGGTACAACAACAATTTAAGATAGTGATCCTTGATCAAAAGTACAGAGTACTACTGACTTTGGACAACAGCTCATTTAATAAGTTTAACATCACAGCAACAGTATATTAAGCTAGAAATTCCAACAGTGACATTACTCTAATATTGCATAAAAATGAATAAATATGTGGTTTGAGGTCTATTAATACTACATATTGTTTTTGGAGTTGAGATTTACTCTCTAGGCCCAGCAGCCATCACATAAGATACCTGGGACAGCTAGTAGTGCTACTGATCTACCTCTGTAATATGCACCCTACTTGTATGTGGAAAGCAGGGGCGGATCCAGAAGTTAATTGTACCGGGGGCGATTTAGGGAGGGCGATTTAGCCCCGCCCCCTTTTTGACACCTAAGGCTGCTGACGGCTGCACACTATGTGCAGATCCGTTCAGCAGAGAGAGTTAGGGAGAGAGTCCTGCCCGGCTGCTCTGATTGTGTCGCCCCGATCGCCCCCCCTGGATCCGCCACTGGTGGAAAGTGATATAAATGGCTTCCACCTGACTGGTAAGGACGTTTTTATTCATATATTACCAGCAATGTGACACTCTCTCTAGTTTTCTTCCAAGTAAACCAAATTTTATCTATAGAAGAGCTATTAATTTACATGTTAAACTAGTGAGGGGTCCCATAGTAGAGAATTCTAATGCAGGATAAATGATAACAAAGGGCTTTCATAGGTGTGGTCTATGCTTCGTGTGTAAAGCTGTAAAAGGTGACACAAGTAGGATACAAGAATTTAGAATTAATAATTAGATGTATAAAATCAATCAAATTTTAACTTGCAATTCAACCAATATTGTATATCTTCTGGAGTGTCGCTGTGGATTATATTATGTTAGTAAACCAACTCGTCCATTGAAGGCACGCCTGTATGAACATCTATTCAGAAGGTTATGAAGCACATTCTGTCTCTGAACATTTTAAAAAGAAACATCAATATTCTATAAACCATGTACTTAAATTTAGTGGAATAGATCAAGTGAGCAAGAATTGGTATAGAAATGTTGATAGCACGTAAAGAAATGTTGTGGATATACGAATTGGATCCATTAACCCCATATGGATTAAACAAAGATTTTGAACTGAAATGTTTCTTGGTATGAATTGATGTGCACCTATTGTCACTGATCTCAAACGATGTTTTCATTTGTGTTTCTTTTTAACAGTTATATTGCTAAACTACTGAGGCGATTAGAGGAACAATAATCATTGGAAATGGATTTAATCTTAGCTAAATATATTAAGATATTGATTTATATGTTGACTAGGGAATGTATTGTTTTTGTTTCCATGGCAACAAGCGATTAGTAAGAGAACTGTTTTATTTTTATTTCTGATTTTATATATATTTATTTCACCAATGACTTATTTGGAACAATAGTCTTTTATGAAACAATACCTGACTGATGAGTAGTAGCCCAAAAGGAGTTATGGTTAAAGTTTCCTCCGTTCATCATAATGAGGTTTATATATTTATTTTACATCAAAACGAGCCTTGGTGTTTTCTATGGGTCTATTCCAGAATGAGGCTTGAGTCCGCTTTACAACATCAGAATGAGGCTTGGTTGGTTTGGACTCATTTTTATGGAATTGCATTTTAAGAATGGATTAAATGTTTTTTTTACATCGTTTGGCTTTGGCATGAGATAAATGTCTTATCTTCCCAATAAGTGTAAGAATTAATATTGGAACACTTCTAAAGATATCTTTTGAGGCTCTCATTCAAGAATACATCTTGTAAGTGGGACACTGAAGGGGGCTCTTCCATTGGAAAACGATTCCATTATATGCTGAGGATGTTTCAACATTAACTTGCACATTATCATTTGGAACTGTATTTATTAATGAAGAGCACACTTCCACTAGAATATCATAATCATTTTATTTGAGGAATGAACAGCTTATGAATATTTATTACACATTATTATTGATTGTAATACAGTATCACGCTATGTATTTTTTGTTTTATTTTTATAAGTGAATATTGCATTTTAATGTTGGAGGAAAAGCCATGTTGAATATAAGTATCAATATAATTTTGACTATATCACATGCACATTATTGTTTTTTTAATCAAACGATTTTTATGAGATTAAACAGCACTGGGCAATATCAGATTTTTGTCATTAGTTTATTGACAACTGGTTGTGAAGGAGGTTGGGATAGTGAAGAGCTGGTTTTGATGTTATAAACCCTGCCTTTTTGTATTGGTAAGGTTTCCATCCTGGTGGAGTGAATTAGGTTGGTGGTGCTGTGGAGAGTACCTATCTTGTTCAGGTGTAAGTATGGAGAAGTATGGAGAATAGCCAGCTGGCTAATCCCCATGCTTACACCTGGACAAGGTAGGTACTCTCCACAGCACCACCAAGGATGGATCCCCAGCCAATGCCAAAGGCAGGGCACTGATGTCTGCTTATTCTCCCTCCACTTCGATGCTTATACACCAACATGCCATTAACATGGCAATGCAGCAGTTTTTCTTCCTGTAAAATGAAGAGACAACTGGTAAGTGACAACGGTCAAAAGACTCATGTGCACAATACAAACATTTTAGCAGGACTTACATATATACACTGGGAAGGGATTTGAACGTGTTTACATTTGTCCTAGATTTTTACCCTATGCAATTTAAAATTCCGGAGGATTTTAGTTTGGTAATTACAGATCTGAAATCCAGTACTGACCATATATGTGTCAGAGCCATAACTTAAAATTATAGTGCCCGGGCGAGAAGGAAAATTGCAGCTTCCCTAGCCTTAAATTTTAACCATATTAACCTAAAATATCCCTAAAATGCGCCCCTCCTTCAGCATTGTGCCCTGGACTGTCGTACCTCTGGAACAGCCCTAGTTATGGCCCTGCTGTCTTTCCTTTAACTCTGATCTTATTCTGATATAAATTTGTATGTATGAGCTACTTGGTTGGCTTTTAAAAGTGTCTGTATATCAGCTAAATTCTAAATTATAGTGTCCATCTTGTGTATTATTTTGTGATAGGCTGTGGTCAGGTTGTGGAACATTCCCAGGTTATAAATATTACTGCACAGACGCTAATAGCTCATTTGTGACAAAGCTCTTAACAGAGCTAGTACTGTATTTTAAAATTGTGTCTACATTTTTCTCTGGTGCACTAAAGGTTCCAGTGTGCCCTGGATACCAGGGCATTGTGGCACTTGTGTTTCATCAAGTGCCAGCGTACCTTGGCAGCCATGGATATGTGGCGCTTATAGTACTACAAGTGCCAACATGCCCAAACACTGCCTGGGAATGCTGTGGCCTGTAGTGCACCATGGAAAAACTGACCTCTTTCTTTTATCACTTGTTACCCAACACCCACCGCACCATGGGTGTAGGAGGAGCCATAGTGCTATTAGCACGAGGGGGAAGGGGGGGCTGACTTCTTTATGTGAGCCCAATCTCTGTATGGAATTCAGAACCGTGGTTTGTATTTGGCAAAGGGACCCCACTCTACAGGTTTCCCTGCCATAATGCCAAGAATTTGCCAATACCAACCTAGGCTCGCAGTACTACAGTTTGTTTTTTTTGAGGGGGAGGAGGGCCTGTTTGTTTTTGTTTTTTAAATGTATTTCTTGGGTTTACGGCCCATAGCGTATGATACAGTCCACTTAAAGTGTATCGTGCATAAAGCTTATCATACATTAAAAGCATATGTCTTATTAAAATATATGCATTTTGCATACTATGCAGAGTCGGACGTATATTAAGATACAGGAGGCTATGAATATTTAGTAAGTCTTTTAAACGGACATAATTTATGTCTATGCATTTAGTGTAAATTATGTCTGACTCTACATAAGGCCCACAGTGCAGAATTGTGAAGCAAAACTCCAGCAATTGTATATCTGAAAAATAACACCTGCAAAATGACCTTATTAAAATACACAATTTGTGTGAAATCTGCAATTTCAATCATCTTTAGTCTGAGCGTAGCCTTATAGTGTGACTGTGGTGTGTATAGTAAATTGTGTTTTATGGCAATTTGTGTTTTCCAGGGGACTCATCCTAACTGTGTTTCTCTAATCATGTGAATTTAAAGTACAGTTTTCTAGAGCTATGAAAGTCACCTACTTGGTGCATTTGGTCTCCTTCTCCTCATCCTCCATTACTTTGTATTTGGAGATTTCCTATGATGCAGGGCAGAGAACAAACATCATTTTAATATGAGAAAACAATTTAACCAACATTATAAACTTTTTATAGGACATTGTAGGTGTATGACATTTAATTCAGAAGATAAAATAAGTCTATAATGGTGCAGTGCCATCAGTGGAGTAGGGTAAGCAGAGGTGTGGGCTATAGATGATGGGTGTTGGCAGAAACTCAAACTATTATTACAGACCTATCGCTCCGCCAGAGTAGGTAGGTAGATAGAGACAGACATATCGCTCAGCCAGAGTAGGTAGGTAGATAGAGACAGACACACTCTAACAATTCTCATCCAGCCCTCAGTCAGCTGGTAATTGTGTAATGGTTTTGTGTGATGTAGTTCCACAACATTTGGAACATGTTTTGCAGTTAATGGATAGTTCTAGTTGTAAAACTAATGTACAGATGTTTATTGACTCACCTTCCTCCTAAAAATGCGCCTCCACCAGGATCTCTTTGGTTCTGTAGATAAAATGCAAAATAAGTCATACTGGTGTCATGAATTCTCCAATTGCCTGGAGAGTTTTGGTGTTGGTTTTTTCTTATACTTTTCAGTTTCTCAGAAGCACATAATATTTTAATAATGTTATTTTTAATTGAAGTTATTCAATGGTTTGCTTGATTAGAGCTATATACACTAACCCTTCATCTAATTTCACTCTAATGGTATTAGACAAGGGTGTCCATTGCTCTCCCACTTAATGAGGCAGAGCCAGGTCTTTCAAGAAGGGGTTAGTATAGTTTCAGAGTTATAACTACTTTACTTACCATAGTTATCTCTGGGAGGCGCGTAGAACCAAATGTATTGGTGTTCGTCATCATCACCATCACAGTCCTCAAAATAGTAAAATTATACATATGAATAAATCTTGGCATTGCAATATGTGAATAGACTCCAGTATGCATTTCACTTGAATACATTTATCCCTGGCAGTAATAATGTTTTTAATTAAGTACCCCCAAGCAGCTTCTGTCTCCCTCTTTAACATTACGGTACCAATAGCAACATTCTACTTATCAAACAGTACATTAATGAAATTCGTGTTGGGATAAAATTTACACTGATTTACAGAGGTCGACTTCAAACCTTAAATTTGCTTTGTTGCTGGTACATACAGTTTAATACAGGTTTATTCTAATAAATATTAATTATATTGCTAGTAATTTCTGCATAGTGTTACTTACCATTCCAACAATTTCCATAGGTGCTATCAGCAGTTTGTCTGGTGATGAACTGACTTGTTACAGCTTGGAGGGACTAATAAGTAATATTATGCAGCATGACATCACTGTGATGTTATAGACAGGGGATAATCTGACTGCCATTATTTGCTAATTAAAGTGGCCCAAGCATCTTTACATTTTTTTATCTTTTGTGCATTACATGTTGTTGGTTTAAAAACAAATAGTAGGACAAAAAAGTTCTACTAGAGGCTGTGTAAGGTTTTCTTATGAATGCACATGGTTTCTCATGTATGATGGTTTCTCCCTTTTGAGCTGTTGTGCTGGGACTTCCAGGACCCTAAACATACTATGTAGTAATTATGTACTTCTGATGGAAAACTTTCATGAATCTAATCCAAAGTATACCAAATTGTGGGAGCGAGACTTAGGCCAAATCCCGTCAGAATTTAATCTGGCTAAGATCTTCCAGTACTCCCAAGTAAGCTCTTCTAACATTTCGGTCCTGATGATCCAGTTCAAATACTATCTAGGTCAGTGTTGGCTAACCTGTGACACTCCAGGTGTTGTGAAACTACAAGTCCCAGCGTGCTTTGCCAATATATAGCAGCTTATTGCTGGAAGGTTATGCTTGGACCTGTAGTTTCACAACCCTTGGAGTGTCACAGGTTAGCCAACACTGCTCTAAGTGGTACAGATGTCCTTCTCAGTTGTCTAAAATGCATCCCGGAGTCTCAGGTAAGTGCTGAAGGTGTGGCTCAGAGTTTGGGTCATTTTACATATTCAGTAGAAGTGTCCTAGACCTTTTTGGCTCAAGTTTAAAGAAGCTTCTGAAAAATATTGTCCAGTTCCCTCACGCCTGATTTTCTGGTTGTTTAACCTTTACGAGTATTCCAATATCCCAATACAAGAAATCACTTCTCAGACATCTTAATAATGCAGCCAAAGCTGTGATACCTGTTCATTGGAGGTCCCCTGCTCCCCCTCCCTTAAGGAGTGGGTAGCAAGAATAGATTACTACATGGAGATGGATGAGCTCTCCTTATCCAGTACTGACCGCTATACAGACTGTCTCCACCTTTGCTAGCTGGTTGGAATTCAAAGACTCCCACCGTTCCATTCCCTGTTTGAGGCGCGAGACCAGAATAGTAACAGAATTTTGTCTGGTCTCTGAGACACGTCTGGGTTAAGTTGCTGTTTTGAGTTCTAATCTGACTCTGGTGGTTCTTCTCTACTACATCTTATGTTGTCTCCTTCATCATTTATATTGATTGGAAGCTGCAGTATTCTGAGGATCAATCTCCCCCTCTTCCTTTTCCTCCACCTTCTCCCAAATTTCGGAAGTTTACAACTGGTTATTGTAGACTGCACTGTATGGAGAACCTATGTTTGTCCTGACCTTATTAATGGTAACTAATTGTGCTGTCTCAATGCTGTGTTTTGCATCTGTATCTTTTCTCCAATAAAAACAGATTATTCACAAAAAAAGCCTCCCAGCATTTCAATAGGCTATTGAGGGACACTTTTTTAATGATCAGAGAAATGCCCATGTTTCTCTGCATACTTTTGGATACAAGTTACCATAAGATACAGCTATTTTCACTCAAAAACATTATCAATCATCCTAATATAAAGGATGTAAGCTGTAATAAATTATAAAATGACAGGTGAATTTGTGGTCCAAAACAAAGATACTTGTGAGAGATGTATAAACATGTATTTATAGTAAAATAAAAAGAATTGAGGTACTCTAAAAGGGTGCCAGCGGGGAGTCAGTATAGTTCTTGGTGGCTGGTTTCTTCACCAGGAGCAGCCACCTTCCTTCTATTGGTCGTGGGTCTAATGATCCGTCCCTCCCCCCTGTGTGTAGCTGCTTCCTCCCTCCTCCAGCCCTTACTGAGAGAGGTCACATGGGACCCGCACCATGCGACAGGAGCCGTCCTATGTGTGCAGAGCGGCAGGGGAGGCCCCTACAGTGCACGGATGGAACAAGGTAAGTGTGAGGGAAGGGAGGCTAGTATGTTATAATGTGTGAGGGTAGGGGTTGAGTAGATTATTATAATGTGTAAGGGAGGGTACAGTAATATAATGTGTTAGGGAACAGGGGTTGGTGTTACTAGAATATAATGTGTGAGGGAAGGGGGGTCTTAATAGTATGTGGGTGTTATTTTATTTGTAAGGTGATGGTGGGGCAATTTAATTTAATAGTTGGACATTTAATTTAACGCTGGGGTGGTTTGGGGGCTACTAAATGAATGTGGGTCTGTTTGGGGAGAATGAGGTCTATTTTTTTAATTGTGTATTGGAATTATTAAATGGCAATAATGGTTTCAGGAAATAGGTATATTAAATGTAAATGCTATTAATTTATTGCTAGGGTGGGGAATCTGTAATTTAGCAGGGAGGTAGACTATCAATTTACTGCTGGACTGTGGGTCAGAGCTAATTTTTTAATAGTGAGTGCTATTAATTTATTTGTGGGGTGATAGTGGGACTATTTAATTTAATAGTGAGGCCTATTATTTTAAAGTGAGTTGATGGGACCATTAATTTAATGCTGGGGTGGTTTGGGGCTATTAATTGAATGTGGTGCTGAGTTTGGGAAGGAGGACTATTAAATGTGAATATGCATTGTTTAATGGGGATGGTTGTGTGAAATGATTATATGTATTAAACATAAATGTTATTCATTTATTGCTGGGGCTGTTTGGAGGTAGGGAACTGGGTTTATTTATTAAATGAGAGTACTAATAATTTAATGTTGGGGCTGGTTGGAGTGAAATAGGTCTATTTATCAAATGTGAATACTATTATTTTAACGTTGGGGCCAGAGGGATACCTCATTTTTAAACGTGGGTGCTATTGAATTAACGTTTGGGGCGGTTGGGAAAAAAAGGGGATATGAAAATTAGAATATTTAGAAAACTCCAAATAGGGCCCCAAAATTACAGGATCCAGACAAGCAGCAACTAAAGACACCAGCAGCCACAGGCGGTAAAAGTGCAAGAACAGGTAGTAGAGAGCAGGACAATCTACCAACTGTCCTGAATCTGGTGGGGCAGTTTCAAATTTTGGGTGACTGTCTCACTTAGTCAGGATTTGGTCTGACTGCAAGGACAGTTGGGAGGTATGTCACGCTTCACACTGTACTCCTCTGATAGTGAGATGAGGATGCTGTTGCCATACTGCCTGCAATCTTAGGGTGGGCGATTGCCCCCCTCTAGATCTGTCCATGGTCCCCGCTGGTACCTGGTCTGGCTCTGCACACAGCCCCCCCCCCCCCCCCCTCACACCCCACCGACACTTGCGAGCAAACAAAACTTTCCCAGTCTGGGAGGCTGCAACACTATTTGTCTAGGCTTTACTAATGCTGCTATAAAGATGTTTGTAGCGGCATGTCGTGGTCGTAGCTCTTGAAGGTATGGCTCTGGGTAGAACACAAGAAAAAGGCGCTGTGAGGATTAATACATCCCTTGTGCTAGCTAATAATATAAAATAACACCAGAATAAATAAAGGATTGGTCTCTATTAGTAAATATACAAATTTATTAACACGAATATAAACAAAATAAAATTAATATAGAAAATAACTTGTCATAAGACAGAACAAAAAATATACAATGCTTTTCACACACAAACTTCAAATAATAAAGGCTCCTGTAGTCCTCTCAGCACTACATAAATAATGTCGTAACACCTAGCCAAAAATCCGCCAGTAATACCAATCCAATGTATATCTTATAGAGCAGGGATGGGCAACCCGCGGCTCTTTGAATTTAAAATTGAGGCTCCTGGCCAGCTGGTTGATGCTCTGTGGCTGTCGGCAGTGCTCCAGGTGCCGACAGTCACAGATCTGATAGCTCGGCTCACTTACAGCAGCCACGTCATGTGACCTCTTCTGCATAACACATGGGAGGTCATGTTATCACTGCTATCCAATCAGGGAAGGAGGAGGAGAGTGTGCAGTCTGCTCTCCCCCCTTCCTCTGCGCAAGATCCAACGTCTGTGACAGGTAAGTAAGGAGAGTGTGAGAGGCTGAGTGGTATGTATGGGGCACATGGTGAGGCCGAGTGGCATGTATGGGGCACATGGTGATGCTGATTGGCATGTATGGGGCACATGGTGAGGCTGAGTGGCATGTATGGGGCACATGGTGAGGCCGAGTGGAATGTATAGGGCACATGGTGAGGCCGAGTGGCATGTTTGGGGCATGTGTGGGGCATGTGGGGAGGCCAAATGGCATGTATGGGGCATGTGGGAGGATGATTGGCATGTGGGGAGGCTAAGTGGTATATGGGGGGAGGCTGAGTGGCATATGTGGGGCATGTGGGGAGGCTGAGTGGCATGTGTGTGGCACATGGTGAAGTCTGGTGGGAATGTGAAGAGGTCTGAGGGACATTTTGGCTATTTATGTCTTTTTTTTTTATTCCCACTTCAACAGTTCCATCCACAGAGATTGTGGATACAGAAGCAGCGGGAGCTACTGTGCAGAGACTGTAAGTACCCTTTGAACCCTCCTCTGCTGGACACAGCAGCAAGGTAAGAGCTGAGGTTATTATTATTATTATTATTATTATTATTATTATTATTATTATTATTTATTATGAACATTTTGCCAATGTTGGATATCTTATTTTTCACTTGGCAAGATATTGTAAATTATGTTATATTTTTAATATATGTGTGTGCGTTATGTATTGGCATGTTTATACTGTGTATATGTAATGCACACATATACTAAGGGTAAAGTTGGCTCTTTACCGTATCTATGGGTATTTTTTGGCTTTTCGGCTCCAAAAGGTTGGCCACCGCTGTCCTAGAGAATCACCCACCAGTGCTATTAGGGAGATTAAGGTCCCAAGCTGAACTGTTCAGCATCTATCGCTAATGCGTGCGCCTCGTTTCTGCGCATGTGCGGTGTAAAGAAACACAAAAAAATGGTCATGAAACACAACTTGCGTTTCACTCTGGATGACACCCTTTATGTATAAATTATATTAGATATCCAATTCCCTTAAGGGTGGCAGTACGCTACAATACAGTGTTGTTTGTGTTGCCAGCACTGATATTATGTAGACTCTTGTAGCTATGATCCTTAATTGGCAATTAGGATGGAACACAGCACAAAGTAGGAGAGTGGAATCGTGGACTACAGATTATAAAAGGAGGATATAGGCCTATGTGCATATTGTATACGTTTGATTTTAATCGTGCAATAAAAGAAGTATAACGCTGTGACACCCTCCTCATGACTATCTATATACATGCTGGTAATTACATATCTCGGACATACGAACAGGAGAAAAATGATAATCTAACACTCAGTAAGTGTATAGTAGTCTACGTGGTTTTCCATCATAATACAGTTTTACACTATATGCGGTTCTCTGCTCTTTCCGGTCTATATATCCTAACACAACGAGAATGCAGACCGCATAACACTGCACAGAAGACAAGATAGTCTCTAACATTGAAAACGGTCCTGGGGACAACATAAACCAGGGAGATCATGCAAAAGAATCACATAACACTGAACTCTTGGAGACGGACATTTTTTTCTATCAACCAAATGTAAGTGCATAGTGTATTACCCGACTTACTAATGATCCATACAGTATCACGCTATGTATTCCCCTCTGATGTGTGTCAGGGAAACAGAGACAATAATCAATGAGATTTCCCAGAGGCAAGATATCAACCAACATACCAACCAGCCCCCTGGGAAGTATCAGACCGTGGATGATACACATGAGGTACAACAACAATTTAAGATAGTAATCCTTGATCCAGAGTATTATTGACTTAGGGCGACAGCTCATTTAATAAGTTTAACATCACAGCGACAGTATATTAAGCTAGAAAGTCCAAACATTTTTGCAAACTGTAATATTTCCATATGCAGCTTACATTGTACGTATAGTTACCCACATCAGCCAACACTGACATTACTCTAATATTGCATAAAAATGAAAAAAAATATGTGGTTTGAGCACTGAGGTCTATTAATACTACATATTGTTTTTGGGAGTTACTCTCTAGACCCAGCATACATCACATAAGATACCTGGGACAGCTAGTAGTGCTATTCATTTACCTCTGTAATATGCACCCTACTTGTATGTGGAAAGTGATATAAATGGCTTCCACCTGACTGATCAGGAAGTTTTTATTCATATATTGCCAGCAATGTGACACTCTCCGTCTTTACCCTTAGTGATTGTTAGAAAGTGTAAGAAAAGATGCCTGATAGGTAAGGCTGAAGGAGTATTTGGAATAGCATTTTACCAGATGGAGTATACCTAAACACAGTGTAAATGATATATCAGAGATTCCAGATAAAATAGTTCATGAATCTACCTCAGAACTAGAAAAGATAACTGAGCAAGACTGAGCTAATATAATTCTAACTCTTGAAAATAGGATGGTTTTGGATGATTTGTTAGGTAGATAAGGAGGTTGTATGTGCTGTAATAGGTCAGGAATGCTGCACTTTTATACACAATAATCCTGCAAATATTTAGCAAAATAATATCAATAAGGAAGTTGACTATTTAAGACATGAAGATTCAGCAAACTGTCCTTTATTAACACAACTATATTGTCCTCACAAGAGTAATAAAGTAGATGCTATCACCACTGAGGGTTTCTAGCCAGTACTCACTGACTCATGAAATTGAGGATGTACATTTGTCCTACTGGTAACTAGTTATACCACCGGATCCTGGCACCAGGCAGCAGATGCTGGAAACACAGCTTTAGTCTCTGGTCACACCTCGGAAGACATGTAACAGCTGTCAGAATACATCATGGCCACATTTGACTTGCAAAATCTTACCAGACATTATGTAATATATACAGTTTCAGAAGGAAACAATAGTTCATTGGAGGGATATAAAGTTGCTCAGGTAAACCACTATCTCCTGCTTCACATGTAGGTTTATGTATAGTCTAACACAGAGACCAGGAAATCACATATTGTACTAGCAGTGCCCATCAAACATTGTAGAATTCTTACACTCATATTATAACAGAAGTGCCCATATGATAATATATAATCATAAGTGGAAGCGCATGTTGTAATGGTGGGTGTCATTATTAAACCAAAATTGCATAGGCCAGCAGCAGTTGATCATGTTATATCAGTAGTGTCCATATATGGCAGAGTATGTCATATGGGCCAAGTATGCCCATACTATACTAACACTGCTCATGATCATGAATAGTGCCCA
Organism: Mixophyes fleayi; assembly: GCF_038048845.1. Taxonomy (NCBI): domain Eukaryota; kingdom Metazoa; phylum Chordata; class Amphibia; order Anura; family Limnodynastidae; genus Mixophyes; species Mixophyes fleayi. Next base: position 44,056,775 of record NC_134408.1, read on the forward strand.
GCAGAGGGTGCTTATACTTTACCACCAGTGCCCATGACTAGTAGTGCATAGCTGAGAGCCATACTACCAGCATTTCCTATAACTAGTCAGTAGAGGGTTCTTATACTATACCACTAATAGGGAAAGCAGAGCTGAGGATGATTTCTAACAGGGGGTTTCCAAATGCATAGTTTCAAAGAAAAAGTAACAACAAAAAACACTTGCTGCAATAACAGTAAAATATAGACAGTACAATGTAAAATATATAATATTCCAATTATACGCAGGTTTTCAGGCCTGATCTCGTGCTTTTCATCACTCTCAGCAGACAAGAATCTGTAGAATATACCACATGACTTACCTTTACTGCATTTTTTTTTTTTTAATGAAAGTAAAAGAAACACTAGAGCCAAATGTAAGAACAAGTGGCCATTTTATTGACGTCAAATCTCATTAAAACAGAGGCAGATACCCAAATAGACTTTGTCTTAGACTACAGGTCTGTTAATACAGGCAAGACAGTGATTTGAGGGTAGGGGATTTCTGGGCAACTGCACGCTTCCCTCAGCAGCTAAATGGGCTACCACAGCGGTAGTTACACTGTTGCTGGGTTCTCCTCAGGCTTCATGGTTCCAGCTGTCATGGGAGTCAAAATCACAGCATTTGGCAAATAAAGTTTACCAAGTTAGTGTAGCAGATGATCCAGCCCTGCTGAGTTAAAAAATATAATTCCACTTACAATAAAGGAGAGAATAGTTTCTCATAGGGAGCATTGTTCACTGTGACTGCTTGTGGTAGGTGTGATCTGTCTGCGGTGAACACATATATGTACACAGGCCCTTACATGTATATGTGTAACTGAAATTAAAGTTTACGTTGGCTTATGTGGAATTTGCATTAACTCCTGAGGATAGACAGGGCTTTTTTGGTTCTCCCTCTCTCCAGAGAAAGCACACAGATAGGGCTGGTCTGTATGTGGTCAATAGACCATAGAGTGTTATTAAATGACCATGCAAATGTAGGAACAGAATTATTAGGACTTTGTGAAATACTAAAATATATGTTCTTTTTTGTAATAATGTCCCTTTTTAATGTCTTCATCTCTAATAACTTCATACCAGTGACAGATCAGATAAGAGAAGTGCAGCATAGGACAGTTAGAACTATCGGGGATCTCGACAGACTGGCAAATGGCACATCTTAGGTAAGTATGTTTTTATTTTCTATGTTATCACCTTTAATATTTTTATCATTTATTTTTTATTCCTTTTTTAACACTTTATTTTGTAGATTGTTTTGTTGAAAGTTCTAAAACAACCCCACAGACTAGGATGTCAAAGATCTCACAGTCTATAATAGTGTATATAAACATATGCTCCTACACGATGGGTCCTGTGGATGAGATGATCCATTAAGACTCAGATCACCTATTTAATGTAGAGCACCGGTGATCACTGTGACAAAATGTATATACTATTGTAAGTTATATGTTTTTCACTGTACTTAATTCTATCTGATGTGGCTGCTGACTGATCATGAATGAGATGTTGTGGGTGTCCAATGGGTATGCCAGTGGAAGTGCACAAAATATAAATATAGTGCCTATATTATGTCTACATTTCCAATGACTATGTTAGTAAAAGGTACTTATACTATACTACCCATGATATAGCTGGGTGGCCATAATATATAGCACAAATTGTGACCTGTACTCATCTTGACCTTATCCTTGGTTTCCAAAATAAGAAATGAACAATCATTGCTTACCTTAAGACCTGCTGTTAGTTGCTAATCTGCTGTGTCCTGGTCCTGCACTGACTGACTTGATGGTGTCTGTATGGAATGAGAGGTGGTGGAATTGTTTAGGAGTGAAAGATGAAACCTCTCGCTCTGTGCTAGTAGTGATTGGTGCACAGTGTGTCATATCAGTGTTTGTGCAACATTACTTCCACCCCAGGCCTCATGGTACGCGTAAGTATCTTGTTCTGTTATTTGTATACTTGGTGCAGTTGGTGTGCAGCTCCCTATGACCCACATAGATTCAAATAAGTGTGTTTGTAAACTGTGCACTCAGTCATAGCTCATTTTCTATTTTAAAAAACCCTATTTGTCATGTCTGTCACTTAGACACCATAAAGACACATTGGGCCTGATTCATTAAGGAAAGTAAGGCAAAAAAAGGAGTAAGTTTTCTCCTGGTCATACCATGTTACAATGCAAGGGGTGCAAATTAGCTTATTTTGCACATAAGATAAATACTGTCTGTTTTTTCATGTAGCACACAAATACTTGATAGCTTTATTTTTACACTGACATTTAAAGTTGATCTAGGACAAGCCCTACCTCAATAAAATAAATCTGCTATCACATTTTAAATTTACCTCCCCTCCAATGCAACTTGGATTTGCCAAAGAGCAAAGTTGTTGTTTTTTTGCATTATTTTTCTTAATGAATCAGGCCCATTCTGTGATTAGGAATCTCTATACACTGTCCTGGCTTATGAAACTGGTCTGTGAATGGGTTTGTCAGTCTTTGATCATACTATACACTGTAGTAATGCAAGGTCTTCATGTTGGGAGAGTTGGGACATCAATTTTCTCATAGGCAATCAAGCTGAAAAAGTTAAGCAGCCACCCTGATGATAAGTATTTGTAGCTGAAGTTTTCTTTATGGAAACTTGGATATAGCAGTTGAGGGCTCTTGGTGACCTTCTCTATTATAATACACCATTGTACTTATTGCTACAGAATTACTACTATGGATTTCCATGACTATGGAGTTACCAACCTCTTCTCTCACACTCTGTACAACCCTTCACATGTGTAAGTGTTTAATGAAAACCAACTCTTTAAAAAAGGCTATTCCTATTCTCCATACTCCTACTTTCCCTAATACTACTAACTACTCCTCCCACATCCACCATCAGCCACAACTCATTTCTTACATCTCCAGTGTCCTCATTAAAAACATTAATTCATGCACTCATCATCTCCCGCATCGACTATTGCAATTCCCTCCTTACTGGTCTTCCCAAAGTCAGACTTGAACCCCTACAATCTATTTTGCACGCAGCGGCTAGACTGATTTTCCTTACAAACCGTTATTCCTCTGCTGAGCCACTCTGTCAGTCTCTACATTGGCTGCCTGTATTTCAACGAATCCAATATAAAATTCTTCTACTAACATACAGGGCCATCAACAAAATTGCACCGACATACATTTTCTCACTTGTCTCGAAATATCTCCCTACTCGACACCTCCGTTCTGCACAAGATCTACGTCTCTCCTCCACACTCATCACATCCTCCCATTCTCGGTTACAGGATTTTTCCGGGCTGCACCTAATTTGTGGAATTCCCTCCCTCGCACAGTAAGACTTTCCTCTAGTCTTCAAACCTTCAAGCGTTCACTGAAAACCCACCTCTTCAGACAATGTTATGATATTCCTCAACCATCATCTTAATCTCCCTAGATTACCCTATTGCCCTCCTCTACACAGCTAACGCAAGACAACAACCTTCTGACCAACACTGCAACACACACAGCCCACTCAGTACTTTTACCTTTGCAGTCTGGCTGGTCCATTGTGCAATATGATGTAGCACATGTCCTTGTGTTTCTAACTCCCATTGTCCTATAGATTGTAAGCTTTCGAGCAGGGTTCTCTTACCTCTCTGTCTGTATGTATTACCCAGTATTGTATTATTAATGTTTGTTCCCAATTGTAAAGCGCTACGGAATTTGCTGGGGCTATATAAATAAATGTTGATGATGATGATGATTGCTCTCTCCCTTCTGTTATGTGTGGCCTCTTCCTGTTCCCGTCATTGACGCGCACCAAATGACAGGCATGCCTGTGTGCAGAGATGTCCCAGGTGTGCAGAGATGTAAGAGAGGCAGACAGAAGAGTCTACCTTTCCAATACAGTGTGTGAGGGAAGAGAGGGGGGGTGTCTTAATATAATGTATAAGGGAAGGCAGAGAGGATCTTAATATAATGTGCTAGGGGGGGTAAGATATTAATTTAAAGGAGGAGTGTCGGTCGGGCTAATTATCTAATAGGTGCTATTTTATTTGTGGGTGATGGTGGGACTTTTTCATTTAATAGTGTATGCCTCTTTGAATCTTTTGGATCAAAGATCTCCCCCGTGTAAGTTTGAAATTTAGAAGGTATTGATTGACTGCACGTGGTGGTAATAAGTAAAAACTAACACCACTTGGGTATTTAAAGGTGCTTGATTATTTCTATATGCATCATATTATGACACATTTTTTATATCCATTTTACATATGTACATCGGTGGAATACAATACCTGGATTCACATCACCGTTATGCGAATTTATAGACTTTGAGAACTTAAGGATATTGAAGGCTCATCTTTTCTGGATAGTGTGATTCTGGACTTGTGTGAATATGTGATTCTATTATATGAAGACATTCTCAGATCTATACACTGTTTTAATTTTGATATTATATCAGATCATTAGCGCCATTTCTATTTGCTATATTATATGTCAGAAATTGTTTATGGTGTTTAATATACAAGGTATAGACATATCTGGTTGTGATACCATTAACAATATGTCGTGCGCAAATATTGCCAATTTATAATCTTTGGAAGCTACTTTAATCCCTTTATATATCTCATGTGTCATTCTCCCACTTTCTAGCATTCCAGTCGGTTTTTAGGATGTTTTCATTTTTACTTTTATATTTATCTATATTTATATATGTTTAATAATTTGCTTTATTGCTGTTTTATTGCTGTGATATATTTACCTAAACACCAGTTCTATTAAAGAGTTAATCTTTAGAAGCTCCAGTTTGTTCTCAAGTGCTTGAACTTACTGATTACATATTAACCTATCACAAATGGATCTGTGGCTTTATATAGAAAGAGACTGAACACCAAATTATACAGCTTTGATAAAGTCTGCCATAGACAGACGAAACGCGTCAGTATATACCTCTCTGCTATACTCCGAAAGCTTTTGAGAGTGTCTATTGTGCCAACACTATACCCGGACAGAAAGGAACTTACGGAGCTAGGAACTTTCATTCACGTCACTTTGTTCCTGGACAGACATCTGAGGGTGCGCACCCATTACAAGTCTCCTTGCCATCTACAAGGAACATCAAGGGTTGAGCACGGCCACCGAAAAATCGTGAGTTATATACTCCATCATTGCCTCTCATCACTCCCTCAATATTCATTTGCTCCCGGTTCTCAGAGTCGAGTTACATTATTGTTGGGAACTTATTTTCTATTTATTCTCTATCAGAGTCTGAACTTTATATCATTGATAATCATTCCTGTTGGTATCTATATATACCTTACTGTCCTATGCAACTATAGGGAACACATGGTCTCATTACCTCCAGCCTTTTTCACTATTGTGATTAATCACGAGTATATGTGTATCTATTTTTTTGTATTGAATGTGATATTTTAATAAATCATTTTGCATTCCATAGCCGGCTGGGATTCTATCAATACTGAATAGTTATTTTTCAATTTATCATTACATAATATTCATTGAAGGTGTCTATATATTTAGTATCTGGTGATATTTGCGCTGGTTGTCTTTGTTTTTTAATATTTCTCATTTGCCCTTAAAGAAATTGCCAAGGGCTCTAATGCCAAATCAAATAACAATGGTGAGAGAGGGCATCCCTTCCTGGTTCCCCTTTGTACTGCGAATACTGATGAAATATATCCATTCATCATAACCCGTGTTAAGGGTTCTGTCCACTTTGTACAAGATAAAGAGAATTTGTATAAGATCCTTTGGAAATCCAAATTTAGACATGGTTTCCAACACATGGTCCCAGGTCACCCTGTCGAATACCTTCTCAGCATCTAATGATATTACCAAATTTGGTTCCTGAGTCCCTGACATTTCAATAGCTTGAATTATCATCAATATTTTTCGAACATTAGTCACTGATTGTCTATTCCAAACAAACCCAGTTTGATCTCGGTGTAGAAGGTAGAATCATTTTTAATCATTCCGCTATAATCTTTGTAAAAATCTTATAACCTGTATCTAACAATGAGTTGTACGGTAAGATCCAGGGTCCATAGCGTCTCTTCCCTTTTTAGGAGCAACTTTTATAATAGCGCTATTAAAATAGAGGGGAAGCAGATTTTGTTCCATAATCGAGTTGTATAAATTCACTAATGGTTCGATAATATGTGACTGAAGTATCCTATAAAATTCCTCACTAAATCCATATGGAACTGGGGTTTTAAGGAGTTTTAGATGGTTCATTGGTTGAGTAACTTTTTTCACAGTGATTGGATTGGAGCTAATAATATTTCCTCCTGATCTCTTGTCACTTGAGGGACTTCAATTTTTTCCCAGAAAACTTGTTTGGCTTTCACGTCAAGTTATTATAGAAATTCTTTAAAATACCCATAATAGCTTCCCCCTTATGATGTATAGTCCCATTGTCATCTAATAGAGCTACAATATTGATATTAGCTCTTTTACCATTGAGAAGATTTCAAGGAAGCCTCCCTGATTTATTTCCATATTTATCGAACTGATATTTACTTCTATTAATATGTTTATTACCCAACTGGGTCACAATCTTATCAAAGGTTTCCTTTTTCTGAGCATATAAACGTTTATTTCGAGGAGATGAATTTGCTTTCAGTCTATGAAGTGCTCTTGTTAACTTCCTTTGCGCTACCATGTATATCTCAGATTGATATCTTTTAAATTGTTTCACAAAAGATATTATCTCCCCTTGTATTATTAATTTAGCTGCCTGCCAGAAAATAGCTGGGTTTGTTTCATGGTTTTGTTTATTTTTTTGGTACGTCTCCCATGTTGTCTCTAGCATCTTACGTAATTTAATTGATGTCATTAAATAAGTGGGGAAGCACCAATGATGATAGTCTCCTCTTAGAACTAACCTGTCAACCTTAATCCAGATAAATGCATGATCTTACATACTCATTGGTTTTATTTGGGCTACCTGTGTCTTGGTCAGTAATGTATTAGCAATTAAAAAGAAATCTATGTGCCGCAGAAAGTCAAGTATAATCTAGAGTAGTAGGATTTCTTATACGCCAGACATCTTCCAATTGAAGTTGTGTGGCAAGATGAAAAATTCCTAATGGATATTTTTGACATCTTTTTTCTTTTCTTGTTCTATATAGATGCTGAGAAGCGACTATATTAAAGTCACCCCCTAATATTATATTAGTATCAAATGGGAGTAATAAGTTTAAAACATCTTGAAAAAAAAATGTACTATATGTATTTGGGTCATATAGATTACAAAGAGTATAACGTGTCCCTTCAATTGAGATGTCCAATAATACAATTCTCACAGAGGGGTCAATAAACTTAAAATGTATGTCAAATTGTGACCCTTTTCGAATCAATATGGCTACCCCTCTAGCTTTAGAAGTATAAGATGCAGATATAAATACTATCTGACGAAGCATAGTAAGTTTAGCATGTTCTGCAGATATTAAATGTGTCTCCTGTAAAAAGGTAACATGCACCTGAGTTTTATTAATATAAGTCAATACTTTTCTTCTTTTTATCAGGGAGATAATATCCCCTATAATCCATGAGCCAAACTTAAGAACAATCATACTACCTAAGCCATTTTCATATCCGACAAAAAGTTGCTTTAATCAGGTACCTACTCTTTTTTTTAATATATTGATCGGGCCCTCCCTATATCCTCTTTTACATACAGTACCTAAATCCTCTTCTTTATAAGCTCAAGCTCTAATATTATAATCAGGCTTATCAGAAAACATGTAGAAAAAAAAAAATCCAACCATAAAAAAACCCGTAAAGATGTTTGTACAAAATGGAACATCTAAAAACACAAAATCCACTACATAACACCATAATTCTCATTTATTTTAGGTGAGAGAATTTTTTTTAGAATTTTTAAACCAGTAAATCAAGTTCTTATCATTGCTATCTTTAGTGCCAGAGATTAGTCTATAAGACAGATAATTGAACCATTAAAACCGTACTATTTTAATCAAATATTAATCTTTACCCTTTTACATAAGTAATATACTCTCAAGTGTCTCTTCATTCTACTGTATATATAACAACTTCAATCTTAGTGCTTGTAACTATTATTACAAATAAAATTGTCAATGTTATATTTTCATTACAAAAATTCCATAAATAGTAATATAAAATAATTTATCATAAATACTTCAATCAAGTGATATGTGATTATTTTTAACCTTTCACACTTTGTGTTATATAATATAATTGTAAACTATAGATTATTAAAAGTTTAAAACTATTTAATTCATATACGGTGGTTTAACACTTATCCTATAGTGCTTTGTTAAATAACCATTTCATAAAAAAAAAAAAGATAAAATCAGAATCAATTAGTCAGTTGGTATGGATGGTTTCATCTGTGGCTCTTGATGGTAATATTGCCATCTCTTTTTCTTTATCCAAAAAAGATCTTGCTCCCTCCACCGACATAGAATCGTTATGTCTCTTGTCACCAAAGCTATGCAAACGAGCTGGATATATTAATGCAAATTTGCGGTTTATCTCAATCAGTTTTGTGCATATTGGAGAAATCTCTTTCCTATCTCTGGTTATTTCCACTGAGTGATCTGGAAATAGCAGTAGTCTATTGTTTTCCCAAAAAATAGTTCCTACTTTTTACACTGCAGATCAAAGTAGCATCTTATGAGAAAAATTAAGACATTTAAATGTAACTGTCCTAGTTCTTTGAACTTCATTATCTCTCAACGGGCCCAGACGATGAGCTTGTCCTATTATAATAACCCTTTGATCTTCTGGTAATTGGAGCAAGGTCGGCAAGGTAGTTGTTATAAAGTAATCTAATGCTGGACCTTTTACCGTTTCCGGCAGTCCTACTAAACGCAAATTATTTCGTCTTGACCTGTTTTCCAGGTCATCTAATTTATTCATCATATGTTTCTATGATTTTTGTAGGAAAGAAGTTTAGGATTTCAAGGTCGCTTTATCCTGAAAATTTTCCCCTAGATTTTGCGCAATATCCCTTATTTGTTGGGTCATATGGGACAATTGATCATTCAACGTTTGTATAGCTGTTGGAAATTTGTTGGCTTGAGCCTGCATCAGAGGTTCATTGTTTCCTTAATTGCATGGACCACTTCAGCATATTAAACAGATGGAGGGGGGATATTAGGCACAGAGTCTGTTACAGCTTACAATATATCAAGTAAGCCACTGCTATTTGCTGGATCATATATCTCTGTGGTTCACCCCTTTGTATGTTGAGTATCTTTAGAATCCTCTTTCTTACGGTCTCGGTCATTTATTTTTTTTTTTAATTGGCTGGCATTTTTCTAAATGTATCCATATTATTACCGTTGTTACCAGTAATTTCTCATTCCATTTTGAGCCTGATATAGTTAAGAGCAGTTATATCTTTTTGTTGTGGTATCTGTAGTGGAACCATTAAGGCATTTAACATCTTCCTTTTATATATGATTACTGATGAACCTATACAATACGGTTTTAGCCACGCAAAATTTACACAGTGTTAAGATCACTGCTTGAACCATATGTAAATTTCACAATGAAGAATATAGAAAGAATAGTATAGTCACTAGGGCTGCCGTCCTGTACTTACGGAGATACAAGAAAGATAATGCAAAATATCTCTTTCTGCAGCTTATATCCAGGAATAGTAAACTCCCCTATGTCAGTGAAGAAAAAACCCAATGTTTTTTTCTGTGGCCTGATGGATTTAATATGGCCAATACAACTTTTGCCCGTGGATTGTGGGTCCGAGATCCGGTGCCTCTAACCATGGGAGCCGGCAGGAAAACACTCCTGCTCTTGCCTGGTACCTTAGCCTCCCACACCATGTGTGTGCAGCCTCTTTCCCCGGGCTCCGAGTTAGTAGCGTTTCGGAGCACCGCGCTGCCCAGGAGCTCAGTCTCAGCATGTCATCCGACTAGACATGCCCACCGGAAGTACCAGACATTTTTTCTCTCAACTAAATGTAAGTGCACAGATATGCAGTGTCAAGGATAAGCGCTGACAATTGGTTTTTTTGTTTTGTATACATACATGGGCATTTATATTGCCACGCAGCTGGTACCATATACAATATGGAATATACGGAGCGCAGGCTTATTGACAAGCAGCTGGTACCATATTCAATATGGGATATACTGAGCGCGGGCTTGTTTTTTCTCTGGTTTTATTTCGAAATATTGCTTTATTGTCATAGCAGCTGTCCATTAAGCCTATTTAAGGCACATTTGGGTGTGGCTCACAAGCCAGCCTTTGCTAGATGTAAACCCCTATACCTGGGAGGTGAGTGCATCTGATTTTTAACTGCATTTTAATGGTGTTTAAAGCATATAGGTCAGTGTAGGACCTGCATATAATGAGGTGCCCTTGGCGCTGGGATGCAGGCTTAAATGTTGATCAAAATATGAACTATGCCTCATATTTTCCTTTTGCTATATACACATATATATGCAGTGTAAAGGATAAGCACTGACAACTGTCTTTTTACATAGTGTATTACTCGACTTATTAAATATCCATACAGTATTGCGCTATTTATTCCCCTCTATGGTTTCTGTTTCCCTGACACACATCAACCAACAAGATTGAACAGAGGCAAGAGATCAACCAACATACCAACCAGCTCCCTGGGAGGTATCAGACCGTGGGAGATTCACATGAGGTACAACAACAATTTAAGATAGTGATCCTTGATCAAAAGTACAGAGTACTACTGACTTTGGACAACAGCTCATTTAATAAGTTTAACATCACAGCAACAGTATATTAAGCTAGAAATTCCAACAGTGACATTACTCTAATATTGCATAAAAATGAATAAATATGTGGTTTGAGGTCTATTAATACTACATATTGTTTTTGGAGTTGAGATTTACTCTCTAGGCCCAGCAGCCATCACATAAGATACCTGGGACAGCTAGTAGTGCTACTGATCTACCTCTGTAATATGCACCCTACTTGTATGTGGAAAGCAGGGACGGATCCAGAAGTTAATTGTACCGGGGGCGATTTAGGGGGTGCGATTTAGCCCCGCCCCCTTTTTGACACCTAAGGCTGCTGACGGCTGCACACTATGTGCAGATCCGTTCAGCAGAGAGAGTTAGGGAGAGAGTCCTGCCCGGCTGCTCTGATTGTGTCAATCAGAGCAGTTGGACAGGACTCTCTCCCTAACTCTCTCTGCTGAACGGATCTGCACATAGTGTGCAGCCGCCGGCAGCAAGCCCCTGCTAGGGGGGGCGATCGCCCCGATCGCCCCCCCTGGATCCGCCACTAGTGGAAAGTGATATAAATGGCTTCCACCTGACTGGTCAGGACGTTTTTATTCATATATTGCCAGCAATGTGACACTCTCTCTAGTTTTCTTCCAAGTAAACCAAATTTTATCTATAGAAGAGCTATTAATTTACATGTTAAACTAGTGAGGGGTCCCATAGTAGAGAATTCTAATGCAGGAAAAATGATAACAAAGGGCTTTCATAGGTGTGGTCTATGCTTCGTGTGTAAAGCTGTAAAAGGTGACACAAGTAGGATACAAGAATTTAGAATTAATAATTAGATGTATAAAATCAATCAAATTTTAACTTGCAATTCAACCAATATTGTATATCTTCTGGAGTGTCGCTGTGGATTATATTATGTTAGTAAACCAACTCGTCCATTGAAGGCACGCCTGTATGAACATCTATTCAGAAGGTTATGAAGCACATTCTGTCTCTGAACATTTTAAAAAGAAACATCAATATTCTATAAACCATGTACTTAAATTTAGTGGAATAGATCAAGTGAGCAAGAATTGGTATAGAAATGTTGATAGCACGTAAAGAAATGTTGTGAATATATACGAATTGGATCCATTAACCCCATATGGATTAAACAAAGATTTTGAACTGAAATGTTTCTTGGTATGAATTGATGTGCACCTATTGTCACTGATCTCACCGATGTTTTCATTTGTGTTTCTTTTTAACAGTTATATTGCTAAACTACTGAGGCGATTAGAGGAACAATAATCATTGGAAATGGATTTAATCTTAGCTAAATATATTAAGATATTGATTTATATGTTGACTAGGGAATGTATTGTTTTTGTTTCCATGGCAACAAGCGATTAGTAAGAGAACTGTTTTATTTTTATTTCTGATTTTATATATATTTATTTAACCAATGACTTATTTGGAACAATAGTCTTTTATGAAACAATACCTGACTGATGAGTAGTAGCCCAAAAGGAGTTATGGTTAAAGTTTCCTCCGTTCATCATAATGAGGCTTATATATTTATTTTACATCAAAACGAGCCTTGGTGTTTTCTATGGGTCTATTCCAGAATGAGGCTTGAGTCCGCTTTACAACATCAGAATGAGGCTTGGTTGGTTTGGACTCATTTTTATGGAATTGCATTTTAAGAATGGATTAAATGTTTTTTTTACATCGTTTGGCTTTGGCATGAGATAAATGTCTTATCTTCCCAATAAGTGTAAGAATTAATATTGGAACACTTCTAAAGATATCTTTTGAGGCTCTCATTCAAGAATACATCTTGTAAGTGGGACACTGAAGGGGGCTCTTCCATTGGAAAACAATTCCATTATATGCTGAGGATGTTTCAACATTAACATGCACATTATCATTTGGAACTGTATTTATTAATGAAGAGCACACTTCCACTAGAATATCATAATCATTTTATTTGAGGAATGAACAGCTTATGAATCTTTATTACACATTATTATTGATTGTAATACAGTATCACGCTATGTATTTTTTGTTTTATTTTTATAAGTGAATATTGCATTTTAATGTTGGAGGAAAAGCCATGTTGAATATAAGTATCAATATAATTTTGACTATATCACATGCACATTATTGTTTTTTTAATCAAACGATTTTTATGAGATTAAACAGCACTGGGCAATATCAGATTTTTGTCATCAGTTTATTGACAACTCGTTGTGAAGGAGGTTGGGATAGTGAAGAGCTGGTTTTGATGTTATAAACCCTGCCTTTTTGTATTGGTAGGGTTTCCATCCTGGTGGAGTGAATTAGGTTGGTGGTGCTGTGGAGAGTACCTATCTTGTTCAGGTGTAAGTATGGAGAAGTATGGAGAATAGCCAGCTGGCTAATCCCCATGCTTACACCTGGACAAGGTAGGTACTCTCCACAGCACCACCAAGGATGGATCCCCAGCCAATGCCAAAGGCAGGGCACTGATGTCTGCTTATTCTCCCTCCACTTCGATGCTTATACACCAACATGCCGTTAACATGGCAATGCAGCAGTTCTTCTTCCTGTAAAATGAAGAGACAACTGGTAAGTGACAACGGTCAAAAGACTCATGTGCACAATACAAACATTTTAGCAGGACTTACATATATACACTGGGAAGGGATTTGAACGTGTTTACATTTGTCCTAGATTTTTACCCTATGCAATTTAAAATTCCGGAGGATTTTAGTTTGGTAATTACAGATCTGAAATCCAGTACTGACCATATATGTGTCAGAGCCATAACCTAAAATTATAGTGCCCGGGCGAGAAGGAAAATTGCAGCTTCCCTAGCCTTAAATTTTAACCATATTAACCTAAAATATCCCTAAAATACGCCCCCCCTTCAGCATTGTGCCCTGGACTGTCGCACCTCTGGAACAGCCCTAGTTATGGCCCTGCTGTCTTTCCTTTAACTCTGATCTTATTCTGATATAAATTTGTATGTATGAGCTACTTGGTTGGCTTTTAAAAGTGTCTGTATATCAGCTAAATTCTAAATTATAGTGTCCATCTTGTGTATTATTTTGTGATAGGCTGTGGTCAGGTTGTGGAACATTCCCAGGTTATAAATATTACTGCACAGACGCTAATAGCTCATTTGTGACAAAGCTCTTAACAGAGCTAGTACTGTATTTTAAAATTGTGTCTACATTTTTCTCTGGTGCACTAAAGGTCCCAGTGTGCCCTGGATACCAGGGCATTGTGGCACTTGTGGTTCATCAAGTGCCAGCGTACCTTGGCAGCCATGGGTATGTGGCGCTTATAGTACTACAAGTGCCAACATGCCCAAACACTGCCTGGGAATGCTGTGGCCTGTAGTGCACCATGGAAAAACTGACCTCTTTCTTTTATCACTTGTTACCCAACACCCACCGCACCAGGGGTGTAGGAGGAGCCATTGCGCTATTAGCACGAGGGGGAAGGGGGGCTGACTTCTTTATGTGAGCCCAATCGCTGTATGGAATTCAGAACCGTGGTTTGTATTTGGCAAAGGGACCCCACTCTACAGGTTTCCCTGCCATAATGCCAAGATTTTGCCAATACCAGCCTAGGCTCGCAGTACTACAGTTTGTTTTTTTTGAGGGGGAGGAGGGCCTGTTTGTTTTTGTTTTTTAAATGTATTTCTTGGGTTTACGGCCCATAGCATATGATACAGTCCACTTAAAGTGTATCATGCATAAAGCTTATCATACATTAAAAGCATATGTCTTATTAAAATATATGCATTTTGCATACTATGCAGAGTCGGACGTATATTAAGATACAGGTGGCTATGAATATTTAGTAAGTCTTTTAAACGGACATAATTTATGTCTATGCATTTAGTGTAAATTATGTCTGACTCTACATAAGGCCCACAGTGCAGAATTGTGAAGCAAAACTCCAGCAATTGTATATCTGAAAAATAACACCTGCAAAATGACCTTATTAAAATACACAATTTGTGTGAAATCTGCAATTTCAATCATCTTTAGTCTGAGCATAGCCTTATAGTGTGACTGTGGTGTGTATAGTAAATTGTGTTTTATGGCAATTTGTGTTTTCCAGGGACTCATCCTAACTGTGCTTCTCTAATCATGTGAATTTAAAGTACAGTTTTCTAGAGCTATGAAAGTCACCTACTTGGTGCATTTGGTCTCCTTCTCCTCATCCTCCATTACTTTGTATTTGGAGGTTTCCTATGATGCAGGGCAGAGAACAAACATCATTTTAATATGAGAAAACAATTTAACCAACATTATAAACTTTTTATAGGACATTGTAGGTGTATGACATTTAATTCAGAAGATAAAATAAGTCTATAAAGGTGCAGTGCCATCAGTGGAGTAGGGTAAGCAGAGGTGTGGGCTATAGATGGTGGGTGTTGGCAGAAACTCAAACTATTATTACAGACCTATCGCTCAGCCAGAGTAGGTAGGTAGATAGAGACAGACACACTCTAACAATTCTCATCCAGCCCTCAGTCAGCTGGTAATTGTGTAATGGTTTTGTGTGATGTAGTTCCACAACATTTGGAACATGTTTTGCAGTGAATGGATAGTTCTAGGTGTAAAACTAATGTACAGATGTTTATTGACTCACCTTCCTCCTAAAAATGCGCCTCCACCAGGATCTCTTTGGTTCTGTAGATAAAATGCAAAATAAGTCATACTGGTGTCATGAATTCTCCAATTGCCTGGAGAGTTTTGGTGTTGGTTTTTTCTTATACTTTTCAGTTTCTCAGAAGCACATAATATTTTAATAATGTTATTTTTAATTGAAGTTATTCAATGGTTTGCTTGATTAGAGCTATATACACTAACCCTTCATCTAATTTCACTCTAATGGTATTAGACAAGGGTGTCCATTGCTCTCCCACTTAATGAGGCAGAGCCAGGTCTTTCAAGAAGGGGTTAGTATAGTTTCAGAGTTATAACTACTTTACTTACCATAGTTATCTCTGGGAGGCGCGTAGAACCAAATGTATTGGTCTTCGTCATCATCATCATCACAGTCCTAAAAATAGTAAAATTATACATATGAATACATCTTGGCATTGCAATATGTGAATAGACTCCAGTATGCATTTCACTTGAATACATTTATCCCTGGCAGTAATAATGTTTTTAATTAAGTACCCCCAAGCAGCTTCTGTCTCCCTCTTTAACATTACGGTACCAATAGCAACATTCTACTTATCAAACAGTACATTAATGATATTCGTGTTGGGATAAAATTTACACTGATTTACAGAGGTCGGCTTCAAACCTTAAATTTGCTTTGTTGCTGGTACATACAGTTTAATACAGGTTTATTCTAATAAATATTAATTATATTGCTAGTAATTTCTGCATAGTGTTACTTACCATTCCAACAATTTCCATAGGTGCTATCAGCAGTTTGTCTGGTGATGTACTGACTTGTTACAGCTTGGAGGGACTAATAAGTAATATTATGCAGCATGACATCACTGTGATGTTATAGACAGGGGATGATCTGGCTGCCATTATTTGCTAATTAAAGTGGCCCAAGCATCTTTACATTTTTTAATCTTTTGTGCATTACATGTTGTTGGTTTAAAAACAAATAGTAGGACAAAAAAGTTCTACTAGAGGCTGTGTAAGGTTTTCTTATGAATGCACATGGTTTCTCATGTATGATGGTTTCTCCCCTTTGAGCTGTTGTGCAGGGACTTCCAGAACCCTAAACATACTATGTAGTAATTATGTACTTCTGTTGGAAAACTTTCATGAATCTAATCCAAAGTAAACCAAATTGTGGGAGCGAGACTTAGGCCAAATCCCGTCAGAATTTAATCTGGCTAAGATCTTCCAGTACTCCCAAGTAAGCTCTTCTAACATTTCGGTCCTGATGATCCAGTTCAAATACTATCTAGGTCAGTGTTGGCTAACCTGTGACACTCCAGGTGTTGTGAAACTACAAGTCCCAGCGTGCTTTGCCATTATATAGCAGCTTATTGCTGGAAGGTTATGCTGGGACCTGTAGTTTCACAACACTTGGAGTGTCACAGGTTAGCCAACACTGCTCTAAGTGGTACAGATGTCCTTCTCAGTTGTCTAAAATGCATCCCGGAGTCTCAGGTAAGTGCTGAAGGTGTGGCTCAGAGTTTGGGTCATTTTACATATTCAGTAGAAGTGTCCTAGACCTTTTTGGCTCAAGTTTAAAGAAGCTTCTGAAAAATATTGTCCAGTTCCCTCACGCCTGAGTTTCTGGTTGTTTAACCTTTACGAGTATTCCAATATCCCAATACAAGAAATCACTTCTCAGACATCTTAATAATGCAGCCAAAGCTGTGATACCTGTTCATTGGAGGTCCCCTGCTCCCCCTCCCTTAAGGAGTGGGTAGCAAGAATAGATTACTACATGGAGATGGATGAGCTCTCCTTATCCAGTACTGACCGCTATACAGACGGTCTCCACCTTTGCTAGCTGGTTGGAATTCAAAGACTCCCACCGTTCCATTCCCTGTTTGAGGCACGAGACCAGAATAGTAACAGAATTTTGTCTGGTCTCTGAGACACGTCTGGGTTAAGTTGCTGTTTTGAGTTCTAATCTGACTCTGGTGGTTCTTCTCTACTACATCTTATGTTGTCTCCTTCATCATTTATATTGATTGGAAGCTGCAGTATTCTGAGGATCAATCCCCCCCCTCCCTTTTCCTCCCCCTTCTCCCAAACTTCTGAAGTTTACAACTGGTTATTGTAGACTGCACTGTATGGAGAACCTATGTTTGTCCTGACCTTATTAATGGTAACTAATTATGCTGTCTCAATGCTGTGTTTTGTCTTGCATCTGTATCTTTTCTCCAATAAAAACAGATTATTCACAAAAAAAGCCTCCCAGCATTTCAATAGGCTATTGAGGGACACTTTTTTAATGATCAGAGAAATGCCCATGTTCATGTTTCTCTGCATACTTTTGGATACAAGTTACCATAAGATACAGCTATTTTCACTCAAAAACATTATCAATCATCCTAATATAAAGGATGTAAGCTGTAATAAATTATAAAATGACAGGTGAATTTGTGGTCCAAAACAAAGATACTTGTGAGAGATGTATAAACATGTATTTATAGTAAAATAAAAAGAATTGAGGTACTCTAAAAGGGTGCCAGCGGGGAGTCAGTATAGTTCTTGGTGGCTGGTTTCTTCACCAGGAGCAGCCACCTTCCTTCTATTGGTCGTGGGTCTAATGATCCGTCCCTCCCCCCTGTGTGTAGCTGCTTCCTCCCTCCTCCAGCCCTTACTGAGAGAGGTCACATGGGACCCGCACCATGCGACAGGAGCCGTCCTATGTGTGCAGAGCGGCAGGGGAGGCCCCTACAGTGCACGGATGGAACAAGGTAAGTGTGAGGGAAGGGAGGCTAGTATGTTATAATGTGTGAGGGTAGGGGTTGAGTAGATTATTATAATGTGTAAGGGAGGGTACAGATATATAATGTGTTAGGGAACAGGGGTTGGTGTTACTAGAATATAATGTGTGAGGGAAGGGGGGTCTTAATAGTATGTGGGTGTTATTTTATTTGTAAGGTGATGGTGGGGCAATTTAATTTAATATTTGGACATTTAATTTAACGCTGGGGGGGTTTGGGGGCTACTAAATGAATGTGGGTCTGTTTGGGGAGAATGAGGTCTATTTTTTTAATTGTGTATTGGAATTATTAAATAGCAATAATGGTTGCAGGAAATAGGTATATTAAATGTAAATGCTATTAATTTATTGCTAGGGTGGGGAATCTGTAATTTGGCAGGGAGGTAGACTATCAACTTACTGCTGGACTGTGGGTCAGAGCTAATTTTTTAATAGTGAGTGCTATTAATTTATTTGTGGGGTGATAGTGGGACTATTTAATTTAATAGTGAGGCCTATTATTTTAAAGTGAGTTGATGGGACCATTAATTTAATGCTGGGGTGGTTTGGGGCTATTAATTGAATGTGGTGCTGAATTTGGGAAGGAGGACTATTAAATGTGAATATGCATTGTTTAACGGGGATGGTTGTGTGAAATGATTATATGTATTAAACATAAATGTTATTAATTTATTGCTGGGGCTGTTTGGAGGTAGGGAACTGGGTTTATTTATTAAATGAGAGTACTAATAATTTAATGTTGGGGCTGGTTGGAGTGAAATAGGTCTATTTATCAAATGTGAATACTATTATTTTAACGTTGGGGCCAGAGGAATACCTCATTTTTAAACGTGGGTGCTATTGAATTAACGTTTGGGGCGGTTGGGAAAAAAAGGGGACATGAAAATTAGAATATTTAGAAAACTCCAAATAGGGCCCCAAAATTACAGGACCCAGACAAGCAGCAACTAAAGACACCAGCAGCCACAGGCGGTAAAAGTGCAAGAACAGGTAGTAGAGAGCAGGACAATCTACCAACTGTCCTGAATCTGGTGGGGCAGTTTCAAATTTTGGGTGACTGTCTCACTTAGTCAGGATTTGGTCTGACTGCAAGGACAGTTGGGAGGTATGTCCTGTTTCACACTGTACTCCTTGCAGGGCACCGGTACAGCAACTTCTTGGGGGCCCCTATAGGTGATTAGTATTTAAACTTATGTGCCGCAGCTGTGCGGTGGTGTGCTGTCAATGGGGATGTGGCCATACCATTGGGGGCGTGGCTGTGCATCATCGGTAGCGTGTCTAGCAGGTGAAAAGCACTAGGCCACCCTCCTACAGAAAAATGCATTACTCACACATGCGCCCTCTGCCCATTTAATCCATTCTTAAAATTGCATTTTAAGAATGGATTAAATGTTTTTTTTACATCGTTTGGCTTTGGCATGAGATAAATGTCTTATCTTCCCAATAAGTGTAAGAATTAATATTGGAACACTTCTAAAGATATCTTTTGAGGCTCTCATTCAAGAATACATCTTGTAAGTGGGACACTGAAGGGGGCTCTTCCATTGGAAAACGATTCCATTATATGCTGAGGATGTTTCAACATTAACATGCACATTATCATTTGGAACTGTATTTATTAATGAAGAGCACACTTCCACTAGAATATCATAATCATTTTATTTGAGGAATGAACAGCTTATGAATCTTTATTACACATTATTATTGATTGTAATACAGTATCACGTTATGTATTTTTTGTTTTATTTTTATAAGTGAATATTGCATTTTAATGTTGGAGGAAAAGCCATGTTGAATATAAGTATCAATATAATTTTGACTATATCACATGCACATTATTGTTTTTTTAATCAAACGATTTTTATGAGATTAAACAGCACTAGGCAATATCAGATTTTTGTCATCAGTTTATTGACAACTCGTTGTGAAGGAGGTTGGGATAGTGAAGAGCTGGTTTTGATGTTATAAACCCTGCCTTTTTGTATTGGTAGGGTTTCCATCCTGGTGGAGTGAATTAGGTTGGTGGTGCTGTGGAGAGTACCTATCTTGTTCAGGTGTAAGTATGGAGAAGTATGGAGAATAGCCAGCTGGCTAATCCCCATGCTTACACCTGGACAAGGTAGGTACTCTCCACAGCACCACCAAGGATGGATCCCCAGCCAATGCCAAAGGCAGGGCACTGATGTCTGCTTATTCTCCCTCCACTTCGATGCTTATACACCAACATGCCATTAACATGGCAATGCAGCAGTTTTTCTTCCTGTAAAATGAAGAGACAACTGGTAAGTGACAACGGTCAAAAGACTCATGTGCACAATACAAACATTTTAGCAGGACTTACATATATACACTGGGAAGGGATTTGAACGTGTTTACATTTGTCCTAGATTTTTACCCTATGCAATTTAAAATTCCGGAGGATTTTAGTTTGGTAATTACAGATCTGAAATCCAGTACTGACCATATATGTGTCAGAGCCATAACCTAAAATTATAGTGCCCGGGCGAGAAGGAAAATTGCAGCTTCCCTAGCCTTAAATTTTAACCATATTAACCTAAAATATCCCTAAAATGCGCCCCCCCTTCAGCATTGTGCCCTGGACTGTCGCACCTCTGGAACAGCCCTAGTTATGGCCCTGCTGTCTTTCCTTTAACTCTGATCTTATTCTGATATAAATTTGTATGTATGAGCTACTTGGTTGGCTTTTAAAAGTGTCTGTATATCAGCTAAATTCTAAATTATAGTGTCCATCTTGTGTATTATTTTGTGATAGGCTGTGGTCAGGTTGTGGAACATTCCCAGGTTATAAATATTACTGCACAGACGCTAATAGCTCATTTGTGACAAAGCTCTTAACAGAGCTAGTACTGTATTTTAAAATTGTGTCTACATTTTTCTCTGGTGCACTAAAGGTCCCAGTGTGCCCTGGATACCAGGGCATTGTGGCACTTGTGGTTCATCAAGTGCCAGCGTACCTTGGCAGCCATGGATATGTGGCGCTTATAGTACTACAAGTGCCAACATGCCCAAACACTGCCTGGGAATGCTGTGGCCTGTAGTGCACCATGGAAAAACTGACCTCTTTCTTTTATCACTTGTTACCCAACACCCACCGCACCAGGGGTGTAGGAGGAGCCATAGCGCTATTAGCACGAGGGGGAAGGGGGGTCTGACTTCTTTATGTGAGCCCAATCTCTGTATGGAATTCAGAACCGTGGTTTCTATTTGGCAGAGGGACCCCACTCTACAGGTTTCCCTGCCATAATGCCAAGATTTTGCCAATACCAGCCTAGGCTCGCAGTACTACAGTTTGGTTTTTTTGAGGGGGAGGAGGGCCTGTTTGTTTTTGTTTTTTAAATGTATTTCTTGGGTTTACGGCCCATAGCATATGATACAGTCCACTTAAAGTGTATCATGCATAAAGCTTATCATACATTAAAAGCATATGTCTTACTAAAATATATGCATTTTGCATACTATGCAGAGTCGGACGTATATTAAGATACAGGTGGCTATGAATATTTAGTTAGTCTTTTAAACGGACATAATTTATGTCTATGCATTTAGTGTAAATTTTGTCTGACTCTACATAAGGCCCACAGTGCAGAATTGTGAAGCAAAACTCCAGCAATTGTATATCTGAAAAATAACGCCTGCAAAATGACCTTATTAAAATACACAATTTGTGTGAAATCTGCAATTTCAATCATCTTTAGTCTGAGCATAGCCTTATAGTGTGACTGTGGTGTGTATAGTAAATTGTGTTTTATGGCAATTTGTGTTTTCCAGGGACTCATCCTAACTGTGCTTCTCTAATCATGTGAATTTAAAGTACAGTTTTCTAGAGCTATGAAAGTCACCTACTTGGTGCATTTGGTCTCCTTCTCCTCATCCTCCATTACTTTGTATTTGGAGGTTTCCTATGATGCAGGGCAGAGAACAAACATCATTTTAATATGAGAAAACAATTTAACCAACATTATAAACTTTTTATAGGACATTGTAGGTGTATGACATTTAATTCAGAAGATAAAATAAGTCTATAAAGGTGCAGTGCCATCAGTGGAGTAGGGTAAGCAGAGGTGTGGGCTATAGATGGTGGGTGTTGGCAGAAACTCAAACTATTATTACAGACCTATTGCTCAGCCAGAGTAGGTAGGTAGATAGAGACAGACATACTCTAACAATTCTCATCCAGCCCTCAGTCAGCTGGTAATTGTGTAATGGTTTTGTGTGAGGTAGTTCCACAACATTTGGAACATGTTTTGCAGTGAATGGATAGTTCTAGTTGTAAAACTATTGTACAGATGTTTATTGACTCACCTTCCTCCTAAAAATGCGCCTCCACCAGGATCTCTTTGGTTCTGTAGATAAAATGCAAAATAAGTCATACTGGTGTCATGAATTCTCCAATTGCCTGGAGAGTTTTGGTGTTGGTTTTTTCTTATACTTTTCAGTTTCTCAGAAGCACATAATATTTTAATAATGTTATTTTTAATTGAAGTTATTCAATGGTTTGCTTGATTAGAGCGATATACACTAACCCTTCATCTAATTTCACTCTAATGGTATTAGACAAGGGTGTCCATTGCTCTCCCACTTAATGAGGCAGAGCCAGGTCTTTCAAGAAGGGGTTAGTATAGTTTCAGAGTTATAACTACTTTACTTACCATAGTTATCTCTGGGAGGCGCGTAGAACCAAATGTATTGGTCTTCGTCATCATTATCATCACAGTCCTAAAAATAGTAAAATTATACATATGAATACATCTTGGCATTGCAATATGTGAATAGACTCCAGTATGCATTTTACTTGAATACATTTATCCCTGGCAGTAATAATGTTTTTAATTAAGTACCCCCAAGCAGCTTCTGTCTCCCTCTTTAACATTACGGTACCAATAGCAACATTCTAATTATCAAACAGTACATTAATGATATTCGTGTTGGGATAAAATTTACACTGATTTACAGAGGTCGGCTTCAAACCTTAAATTTGCTTTGTTGCTGGTACATACAGTTTAATACAGGTTTATTCTAATAAATATTAATTATATTGCTAGTAATTTCTGCATAGTGTTACTTACCATTCCAACAATTTCCATAGGTGCTATCAGCAGTTTGTCTGGTGATGAACTGACTTGTTACAGCTTGGAGGGACTAATAAGTAATATTATGCAGCATGACATCACTGTGATGTTATAGACAGGGGATAATCTGACTGCCATTATTTGCTAATTAAAGTGGCCCATGCATATTTACATTTTTTTATCTTTTGTGCATTACATGTTGTTGGTTTAAAAACAAATAGTAGGACAAAAAAGTTCTACTAGAGGCTGTGTAAGGTTTTCTTGTGAATGCACATGGTTTCTCATGTATGATGGTTTCTCCCTTTTGAGCTGTTGTGCTGGGACTTCCAGGACCCTAAACATACTATGTAGTAATTATGTACTTCTGTTGGAAAACTTTCATGAATCTAATCCAAAGTATACCAAATTGTGGGAGCGAGACTTAGGCCAAATCCCGTCAGAATTTAATCTGGCTAAGATCTTCCAGTACTCCCAAGTAAGCTCTTCTAACATTTCGGTCCTGATGATCCAGTTCAAATACTATCTAGGTCAGTGTTGGCTAACCTGTGACACTCCAGGTGTTGTGAAACTACAAGTCCCAGCGTGCTTTGCCAATTTATAGCAGCTTATTGCTGGAAGGTTATGCTGGGACCTGTAGTTTCACAACCCTTGGAGTGTCACAGGTTAGCCAACACTGCTCTAAGTGGTACAGATGTCCTTCTCAGTTGTCTAAAATGCATCCCGGAGTCTCAGGTAAGTGCTGAAGGTGTGGCTCAGAGTTTGGGTCATTTTACATATTCAGTAGAAGTGTCCTAGACCTTTTTGGCTCAAGTTTAAAGAAGCTTCTGAAAAATATTGTCCAGTTCCCTCACGCCTGAGTTTCTGGTTGTTTAACCTTTACGAGTATTCCAATATCCCAATACAAGAAATCACTTCTCAGACATCTTAATAATGCAGCCAAAGCTGTGATACCTGTTCATTGGAGGTCCCCTGCTCCCCCTCCCTTAAGGAGTGGGTACCAAGAATAGATTACTACATGGAGATGGATGAGCTCTCCTTATCCAGTACTGACCGCTATACAGACTGTCTCCACGTTTGCTAGCTGGTTGGAATTCAAAGACTCCCACCGTTCCATTCCCTGTTTGAGGCGCGAGACCAGAATAGTAACAGAATTTTGTCTGGTCTCTGAGACACGTCTGGGTTAAGTTGCTGTTTTGAGTTCTAATCTGACTCTGGTGGTTCTTCTCTACTACATCTTATGTTGTCTCCTTCATCATTTATTTTGATTGGAAGCTGCAGTATTCTGAGGATCAATCTCCCCCCCCCTCCCTTTTCCTCCCCCTTCTCCCAAACTTCTGAAGTTTACAGCTGGTTATTGTAGACTGAACTGTATGGAGAACCTATGTTTGTCCTGACCTTATTAATGGTAACTAATTATGCTGTCTCAATGCTGTGTTTTGTCTTGCATCTGTATCTTTTCTCCAGTAAAAACAGATTATTCACAAAAAAAGCCTCCCAGCATTTCAATAGGCTATTGAGGGACACTTTTTTAATGATCAGAGAAATGCCCATGTTTCTCTGCATACTTTTGGATACAAGTTACCATAAGATACAGCTATTTTCACTCAAAAACATTATCAATCATCCTAATATAAAGGATGTAAGCTGTAATAAATTATAAAATGACAGGTGAATTTGTGGTCCAAAACAAAGATACTTGTGAGAGATGTATAAACATGTATTTATAGTAAAATAAAAAGAATTGAGGTACTCTAAAAGGGTGCCAGCGGGGAGTCAGTATAGTTCTTGGTGGCTGGTTTCTTCACCAGGAGCAGCCACCTTCCTTCTATTGGTCGTGGGTCTAATGATCCGTCCCTCCCCCCTGTGTGTAGCTGCTTCCTCCCTCCTCCAGCCCTTACTGAGAGAGGTCACATGGGACCCGCACCATGCGACAGGAGCCGTCCTATGTGTGCAGAGCGGCAGGGGAGGCCCCTACAGTGCACGGATGGAACAAGGTAAGTGTGAGGGAAGGGAGGCTAGTATGTTATAATGTGTGAGGGTAGGGGTTGAGTAGATTATTATAATGTGTAAGGGAGGGTACAGTAATATAATGTGTTAGGGAACAGGGGTTGGTGTTACTAGAATATAATGTGTGAGGGAAGGGGGGTCTTAATAGTATGTGGGTGTTATTTTATTTGTAAGGTGATGGTGGGGCAATTTAATTTAATAGTTGGACATTTAATTTAACGCTGGGGTGGTTTGGGGGCTACTAAATGAATGTGGGTCTGTTTGGGGAGAATGAGGTCTATTTTTTTAATTGTGTATTGGAATTATTAAATGGCAATAATGGTTTCAGGAAATAGGTATATTAAATGTAATTGCTATTAATTTATTGCTAGGGTGGGGAATCTGTAATTTGGCAGGGAGGTAGACTATCAATTTACTGCTGGACTGTGGGTCAGAGCTAATTTTTTAATAGTGAGTGCTATTAATTTATTTGTGGGGTGATAGTGGGACTATTTAATTTAATAGTGAGGCCTATTATTTTAAAGTGAGTTGATGGGACCATTAATTTAATGCTGGGGTGGTTTGGGGCTATTAATTGAATGTGGTGCTGAGTTTGGGAAGGAGGACTATTAAATGTGAATATGCATTGTTTAATGGGGATGGTTGTGTGAAATGATTATATGTATTAAACATAAATGTTATTAATTTATTGCTGGGGCTGTTTGGAGGTAGGGAACTGGGTTTATTTATTAAATGAGAGTACTAATAATTTAATGTTGGGGCTGGTTGGAGTGAAATAGGTCTATTTATCAAATGTGAATACTATTATTTTAACGTTGGGGCCAGAGGAATACCTCATTTTTAAACGTGGGTGCTATTGAATTAACGTTTGGGGCGGTTGGGAAAAAAAGGGGACATGAAAATTAGAATATTTAGAAAACTCTAAATAGGGCCCCAAAATTACAGGATCCAGACAAGCAGCAACTAAAGACACCAGCAGCCACAGGCGGTAAAAGTGCAAGAACAGGTAGTAGAGAGCAGGACAATCTACCAACTGTCCTGAATCTGGTGGGGCAGTTTCAAATTTTGGGTAACTGTCTCACTTAGTCAGGATTTGGTCTGACTGCAAGGACAGTTGGGAGGTATGTCCTGTTTCACACTGTACTCCTTGCAGGGCACCGGTACAGCAACTTCTTGGGGGCCCCTATAGGTGATTAGTATTTAAACTTATGTGCCGCAGCTGTGCGGTGGTGTGCTGTCAATGGGGATGTGGCCATACCATTGGGGGCGTGGCTGTGCATCATCGGGGGCGTGTCTAGCAGGTGAAAAGCACTAGGCCACCCTCCTACAGAAAAATGCATTACTCACACATGCGCCCTCTGCCCAGCAGCTCTAGTCACACGTGCCCCCGTCTGCCCACATGGTTTAGTCACACATGCCCCCTCTGCCCATCAGCTTTAGTCACACGTGCCCCCTCCCCAGCACTTCTTCTTACCTTTTTCTCCACTATACAGCACAAGAAGATTTCCAGCAGCCCCCGCCCGCACTCTGTATCATGTGATCGCTGCTCTGATAGTGAGATGAGGATGCTGTTGCCATACTGCCTGCAATCTTAGGGTGGGCGATTGCCCCCCTCTAGATCTGTCCATGGTCCCCGCTGGTACCTGGTCTGGCTCTGCACACAGCCCCCCCCCCCCCCCCTCACACCCCACCGACACTTGCGAGCAAACAAAACTTTCCCAGTCTGGGAGGCTGCAACACTATTTGTTTAGGCTTTACTAATGCTGCTAATAAGATGTTTGTAGCGGCATGTCGTGGTCGTAGCTCTTGAAGGTATGGCTCTGGGTAGAACACAAGAAAAACGCGCTGTGAGGATTAATACATCCCTTGTGCTAGCTAATAATATAAAATAATACCAGAATAAATAAAGGATTGGTCTCTATTAGTAAATATACAAATTTATTAACACGAATATAAACAAAATAAAATTAATATAGAAAATAACTGGTCATAAGACAGAACAAAAAATATACAATGCTTTTCACACACAAACTTCAAATAATAAAGGCTCCTGTAGTCCTCTCAGCACTACATAAATAATGTCGTAACACCTAGCCAAAAATCCGCCAGTAATACTAATCCAATGTATATCTTATAGAGCAGGGGTGGGCAACCCGCGGCTCTTTGAATTTAAAATTGAGGCTCCTGGCCAGCTGGTTGATGCTCTGTGGCTGTCGGCAGTGCTCCAGGTGCCGACAGTCACATATCTGATAGCTCGGCTCACTTACAGCAGCCACGTCATGTGACCTCTTCTGCATAACACATGGGAGGTCATGTTATCACTGCTATCCAATCAGGGAAGGAGGAGGAGAGTGTGCAGTCTGCTCTCCCCCCTTCCTCTGCGCAAGATCCAACGTCTGTGACAGGTATGTAAGGAGAGTGTGAGAGGCTGAGTGGCATGTATGGGGCACATGGTGAGGCCGAGTGGCATGTATGGGGCACATGGTGATGCTGATTGGCATGTATGGGGCACATGGTGAGGCTAACTGGCATGTATGGGGCACATGGTGAGGCCGAGTGGCATGTATAGGGCACATGGTGAGGCCGAGTGGCATGTTTGGGGCATGTGGGGAGGCTGAGTGGCATGTGTGGGGCATGTGGGGAGGCCAAATGGCATGTATGGGGCATGTGGGAGGATGAGTGGCATGTGGGGAGGCTAAGTGGTATGTGTGGGGAATGTGGGGAGGCTGAGTGGCATATGTGGGGCATGTGGGGAGGCTGAGTGGCATGTGTGGGGCACATGGTGAAGTCTGGTGGGAATGTGAAGAGGTCTGAGGGACATGTTGGCTATTTATGTCTTTTTTTTTATTCCCACTTCAACAGTTCCCTCCACAGAGATTGTGGATACAGAAGCAGCGGGAGCTACTGTGCAGAGACTGTAAGTACCCTTTGAACCCTCCTCTGCTGGACACAGCAGCAAGGTAAGAGCTGAGGTTATTATTATTATTATTATTATTTATTATAAACATTTTGCCAATGTTGGATATCTTATTTTTCACTTGCCAAGATATTGTAAATTATGTTATATTTTTAATATATTTGTGTGCGTTATGTATGGGCATGTTTATACTGTGTATATGTAACGCACACATATACTAAGGGTAAAGTTGGCTCTTTACCGTATCTATGGGTATTTTTTGGCTTTTCGGCTCCAAAAGGTTGGCCATCGCTGTCCTAGAGAATCACCCACCAGTGCTATTAGGGAGATTAAGGTCCCAAGCTGAACTGTTCAGCATCTATCGCTAATGCGTGCGCCTCGTTTCTGCGCATGTGCGGTGTAAAGAAACACAAAAAAATGGTCATGAAACACAACTTGCGTTTCACTCTGGATGACACCCTTTATGTATAAATTATATTAGATATCCAATCCCCTTAAGGGTGGCAGTACGCTACAATACAGTGTTGTTTGTGTTGCCAGCACTGATATTATGTAGACTCTTGTAGCTATGATCCTTAATTGGCATTTAGGATGGAACACAGCACAAAGTAGGAGAGTGGAATCGTGGACTACAGATTATAAAAGGAGGATATAGGCCTATGTGCATATTGTATACGTTTGAATTTAATCGTGCAATAAAAGAAGTATAACGCTGTGACACCCTCCTCATGACTATCTATATACATGCTGGTAATTACATATCTCGGACATACGAACAGGAGAAAAATGATAATCTAACACTCAGTAAGTGTATAGTAGTCTAAGTGGTTTTCCATCATAATACAGTTTTACACTATATGCGGTTCTCTGCTCTTTCCGGTCTATATATCCTAACACAACGAGAATGCAGACCGCATAACACTGCACAGAATACAAGATAGTCTCTAACATTGAAAACGGTCCTGGGGACAACATAAACCAGGGAGATCATGCAAAAGAATCACATAACACTGAACTCTTGGAGACGGACATTTTTTTCTATCAACCAAATGTAAGTGCATAGTGTATTACCCGACTTACTAATGATCCATACAGTATCACGCTATGTATTCCCCTCTGATGTGTGTCAGGGAAACAGAGACAATAATCAATAAGATTTCCCAGAGGCAAGATATCAACCAACATACCAACCAGCCCCCTGGGAAGTATCAGACCGTGGAAGATACACATGAGGTACAACAACAATTTAAGATAGTAATCCTTGATCCAGAGTACTATTGACTTAGGGCGACAGCTCATTTAATAAGTTTAACATCACAGCGACAGTATATTACTCTAATATTGCATAAAAATGAAAAAAAATATGTGGTTTGAGCACTGAGTTCTATTAATACTACATATTGTTTTTGGGAGTTACTCTCTAGACCCAGCATACATCACATAAGATACCTGGGACAGCTAGTAGTGCTATTCATTTACCTCTATAATATGCACCCTACTTGTATGTGGAAAGTGATATAAATGGCTTCCACCTGATTGATCAGGAAATTTTTATTCATATATTGCCAGCAATGTGACACTCTCCGTCTTTACCCTTAGTGATTGTTAGAAAGTGTAAGAAAAGATGCCTGATAGGTAAGGCTGAAGGAGTATTTGGAATAGCATTTTACCAGATGGAGTATACCTAAACACAGTGTAAATGATATATCAGAGATTCCAGATAAAATAGTTCATGAATCTACCTCAGAACTAGAAAAGATAACTGAGCAAGACTGAGCTAATATAATTCTAACTCTTGAAAATAGGAAGGTCTTGGATGATTTGTTAGGTAGATAAGGAGGTTGTATGTGCTGTAATAGGTCAGGAATGCTGCACTTTTATACACGATAATGCTGCAAATATTTAGCAAAATAATATCAATAAGGAAGTTGACTATTTAAGACATGAAGATTCAGCAAACTGTCCTTTATTAACACAACTATATTGTCCTCACAAGAGTAATAAAGTAGATGCTATCACCACTGAGGGTTTCTAGCCAGTACTCACTGACTCATGAAATTGAGGATGTACATTTGTCCTACTGGTAACTAGTTATACCACCGGATCCTGGCACCAGGCAGCAGATGCTGGAAACACAGCTTTAGTCTCTGGTCACACCTCGGAAGACATGTAACAGCTGTCAGAATACATCATGGCCACATTTGACTTGCAAAATCTTACCAGACATTATGTAATATATACAGTTTCAGAAGGAAACAATAGTTCATTGGAGGGATATAAAGTTGCTCAGGTAAACCACTATCTCCTGCTTCACATGTAGGTTTATGTATAGTCTAACACAGAGACCAGGAAATCACACATTGTACTAGCAGTGCCCATCAAACATTGTAGAATTCTTACACTCATATTATAACAGAAGTGCCCATATGATAATATATAATGATAAGTGGAAGCACATGTTGTAATGGTGGGTGTCATTGTTAAACCAAAATTGCATAGGCCAGCAGCAGTTGATCATGTTATATCAGTAGTGTCCATATATGGCAGAGTATGTCATATGGGCCGAGTATGCCCATACTATACTAACACTGCTCATGATCATGAATAGTGCCCAGCAGAGGGTGCTTATACTTTACCACCAGTGCCCATGACTAGTAGTGCATAGCTGAGAGCCATACTACCAGCATTTCCTATAACTAGTCAGTAGAGGGTTCTTATACTATACCACTAATAGGGAAAGCAGAGCTGAGGATGATTTCTAAAAGGGGGTTTCCAAATGCATAGTTTCAAAGAAAAAGTAACAACAAAAAACACTTGCTGCAATAACAGTAAAATATAGACCGTACAATGTAAAATATATAAATATTCCAATTATACGCAGGTTTCCAGGCCTGATCTCGTGCTTTTCATCACTCTCAGCAGACAAGAAACTGTAGAATATACCACATGACTTACCTTTACTGCATTTTTTTTTTTATGAAAGTAAAAGAAACACTAGAGCCAAATGTAAGAACAAGTGGCCATTTTATTGAAGTCAAATCTCATTAAAACAGAGGCAGATACCCAAATAGACTGTGTCTTAGACTACAGGTCTTTTAATACAGGCAAGACAGTGATTTGAGGGTAGGGAGTTTCTGGGCAATTGCACGCTTCCCTCAGCAGCTAAATGGGCTACCACAGCGGTAGTTACACTGTTGCTGGGTTCTCCTCAGGCTTCATGGTTCCAGCTGTCATGGGAGTCAAAACCACAGCAATTGGCAAATAAAGTTTACCAAGTTAGTGTAGCAGATGATCCAGCCCTGCTGAGTTAAAAAATATAATTCCACTTACAATAAAGGAGAGAATAGTTTCTCATAGGGAGCATTGTTCACTGTGACTGCTTGTGGTAGGTGTAATCTGTCTGCGGTGAACACATATATGTACACAGGCCCTTACATGTATATGTGTAACTGAAATTAAAGTTTACGTTGGCTTATGTGGAATTTGCATTAACTCCTGAGGATAGACAGGGCTTTTTTGGTTCTCCCTCTCTCCAGAGAAAGCACACAGATAGGGCTGGTCTGTATGTGGTCAATAGACCATAGAGTGTTATTAAATGACCATGCAAATGTAGGAACAGAATTATTAGGACTTTGTGAAATACTAAAATATATGTTCATTTTTGTAATAATGTCCCTTTTTAATGTCTTCATCTCTCATAACTTCATACCAGTGACAGATCAGATAAGAGAAGTGCAGCATAGGACAGTTAGAACTATCGGGGATCTCGACAGACTGGCAAATGGCACATCTTAGGTAAGTATGTTTTTATTTTCTATGTTATCACCTTTAATTTTTTTTATCATTTATTTTTTATTCCTTTTTTAACACTTTATTTTGTAGATTGTTTTGTTGAAAGTTCTAAAACAACCCCACAGACTAGGATGTCAAAGATCTCACAGTCTATAATAGTGTATATAAACATATGCTCCTACACGATGGGTCCTGTGGATGAGATGATCCATTAAGACTCAGATCACCTATTTAATGTAGAGCACCGGTGATCACTGTGACAAAATGTATATACTATTGTAAGTTATATGTTTTTCGCTGTACTTAATTCTATCTGATGTGGCTGCTGACTGATCATGAATGAGATGTTGTGGGTGTCCAATGGTTATGCCAGTGGAAGTGCACAAAATATAAATATAGTGCCTATATTATGTCTACATTTCCAATGACTATGTTAGTAAAAGGTACTTATACTATACTACCCATGACATAGCTGGGTGGCCATAATATATAGCACAAATTGTGACCTGTACTCATCTTGACCTTATCCTTGGTTTCCAAAATAAGAAATGAACAATCATTGCTTACCTTAAGACCTGCTGTTAGTTGCTAATCTGCTGTGTCCTGGTCCTGCACTGACTGACTTGATGGTGTCTGTATGGAATGAGAGGTGGTGGAATTGTTTAGGAGTGAAAGATGAAACCTCTCGCTCTGTGCTAGTAGTGATTGGTGCACAGTGTGTCATATCAGTGTTTGTACAACATTACTTCCATCCCAGGCCTCATGGTACGCGTAAGTATCTTGTTCTGTTATTTGTATACTTGGTGCAGTTGGTGTGCAGCTCCCTATGACCCACATAGATTCAAATAAGTGTGTTTGTAAACTGTGCACTCAGTCATAGCTCATTTTCTATTTTAAAAAACCCTATTTGTCATGTCTGTCACTTAGACACCATAAAGACTAGAGATGAGCGCACTCGGATTTATGAAATCCGAGCCCACCCGAACGTTGCCGATCCGAGTCGGATCCGAGACAGATCCGGGTATTGGCGCCAAATTCAAATCTGAAACTGAGGCTCTGACTCATAATCCCGTTGTCGGATCTCGCGATACTCGGATCCTATAAATTCCCCGCTAGTCGCCGCCATCTTCACTCGGGCATTGATCAGGGTAGAGGGAGGGTGTGTTAGGTGGTCCTCTGTCCTGCTATATCTCGTGCTGTTCAGTGCTGTGCTGTGCTGTGTCCAGTGGTGCTGTGTCCTGTGCTCTGTCCTTCTGAGGTCAGTGGTGCTGCTGGGTCCTGTGCTGTGTCCTGTTCAGTCCAGTGGTGCTGTGTCCTGTGCTCTGTGCTTCTAAGGGCATAGTTATTTCCCCAATATTCCAAAGTGTTTAAAAAAATAAAAAAAAGTTATTTTAAAAAAATACAAAAAACTAATTACATTTTTTTTTAATTACAACAAAATTTGCACAACCAATCCTGCAGTATAAGCCCATTGGTACTGCAATATTACCAAGTTCACACATTCAGCAGTAAAAGTCCAGTGGTTCTGCAATATTACAAAGTTCACACATTCTGCAGTATCAGTCCAGTGGTGCTGTGTCCTGTGCTCTGTCCTGCTGAGTTCAGTAGTGCTGCTGGGTCCTGCGCTGTGTTCTGTTCAGTCCAGTGGTGTTGTGTCCTGTGCTCTGTGCTTCTAAGGGCATAGTTATTTCCCCATTATTCCCAAGTTTTTAAAAAATTAAAAAAAAGTTATAAAAAAAATTAAAATAAAAAATTTAAAAAAAAAATAATTATAACCAAATTTGCAAAGCCAATCCAGCAGTATATAAGCCCATTGGTACTGCAATATTACCAAGTTCACACATTCAGCAGTAAAAGTCCAGTGGTACTGCTATTACAAAGTTCACTGATTCAGCAGTATAAGTCCAGTGCTACTCTCCTGTGCCGCATATAATTTTTAAAGGCTTTGCCGAGTGTGTGTGGCTTAGGGGTACGCTCTCTTGTGCTACATATAATGGAAAACCAAAATTTGGAGGATAAAGTAGGGAAAGATCAAGACCCACTTCCTCCTAATGCTGAAGCTGCTGCCACTAGTCATGACATAGACGATGATATGCCATCAACGTCGTCTGGCAAGCCCGATGCCCAATCTCCTAGTACAGGGCATGTAAAATCTAAAAAGCCCAAGTTCTCAAAAAATAGCAAAAAGAGAAACTTAAAATCATCTGAGGAGAAACGTAAAGTTGGCAATATGCCATTTACGACACGTAGTGGCAAAGAACGGCTTAGGCCCTGGCCCGTGTTCATGACTAGTGGTCCAGCTTCACCCAAGGATCTAAGCCCTCCTCCCCCCCCCTACAAAAAATTTAAGAGAGTTATGCTGTCAGCAACAACAAAACAGCAAAGAACTCTGCCTTCTAAACAGATGACATCACAAATCCCCAAGGCGAGTCCAAGGGTGTTGTTGGTTGTGAACCCTGACCTTCCCATCACTGTACGGGAAGAGGTGACTCCATCCAGCATTTGCAGCACGCCCTCTGCATATGCTGGAAGGATCACCCACAGTCCAGTTACAGATTTGGCTAATGAAGGTGTGAATGTTGTACACTGGGAGGAGGATATTGATGTAGCTGGCGCTGAGGAGGATGTTGATGATTATGATGCAGACAGATACCAAATTGCCTTTCTCAATTTCTATTTATATTCTAGATTATATAACGGCTGAAAAGTTTTGTTTTACTCCTAGTGGAGAGGGGATCTGATGCAGGCAGATACCAAACTGCCTTTGTCCATTTCTTTGTATATTTGAATTTCTAGTTCTACAGTCTATGCAGGCTGCTTTATTTATATTCAACTACAATTGTAGGGCGGGGGAGGGGGGGGGGTTGCATAGATAGCCACCAAAGTAACGTGGTCCATTTAATTTCACTTTCTAGCTCCACAGTCTGTGCAGCCTGCTTTTTTTATCTTCAAAGTATTTATATTTACAAGCCTTGCAATCTAAATTAACTAGAGGTAGTGACGTGGTAGAACTCCAAAAGGCAGTTTGGAAGCCCCTGTACAAACTGGCTCTATTTTTTAACTGAGTTGTCCCCCCTCCAGTGTGTACTCGGAAAGAGTTTATAGTGCAGCGGGGAACCTGGTCAGTGAGCGGCGAAGGAGGTTGCTTCCTCACAACGTTGAAAAAATGATGTTTATAAAAATGAATAATCAATTCCTCAATCAAGTACAGCACTGCCCTCCAGACAGTACAGAGGGACTGTGGTTGTGGAGTCCAGCGGGGACGAATTGATAATGTGTGAGGAGGAGGAAGTACACACTGTAGGGGGAGAGGAATCAGAGGTTGAGGATGAGGACGACATCTTTCCTCAGTAGAGCCTGTTTAGTTTGTACAGGGAGAGATGAATTGTTTTATTGGTGTGGGGGCCCAAACAAACCAATCATTTCAGCCAAAGTTGTTTGGTAGGCCCTGTCGCTGAAATGATTGGTTTGTTAAAGTGTGCATGTCCTATTTCAACAACATAAGGGTGGGTGTGAGGGCCCAAGGACAATTCCATCTTGGAACTTTTTTTTTTGCATTATATGACCAATCAACAGTCGTTTGCCATGTTCAAAAAGTAAAACCAAATTTAAACAAATACAAGAAATTAAACCAAAAGTAAAATGCCCTGTCATAAATTAAAACAAGAAGTATTGACGTGCTCTAAAACTACTGTATTGTTGTTTATATTTTAAAAACACTACACTTGAAAGCTTGAGTCTTTCAATAAAAAAGTAACTGTCCATTGCACGAATATTTGCAACAGGGACAATTTTAGGGTTAAGAAAGTCAACTAATAACACTTCGACGCTGTCTGTCTTTATAAACACTACACTTGGAAGTTGGAGGAGGTATTGTGGCCCCGGCACCAAATTTACTACCGGGGCCACTCCACTGTGCAGTCCATATTTAGGTGTATCAGATATTAAACAACGGTGACAGTTGATGCCCAATTTTTTTATTATATTGTGGCCTCGGTACCAAATTGTGTACCGGGGCCACCACACTACGCAGTCCATACCCTTTTTTGGTGGAATTCTGACCCGTGGAGGGTTTTTTAATTATATTGTGGCCTCGGTACCAAATTGTGTACCGGGGCCACCACACTACGCAGTCAAGATAGATAGATGCTTATCATAGATAAAGTACATTCAGTGGTGTGGGGCAAATTGAAAAATATTCAAAATACACTGACATTATCAAAAACAAGAGGTTTTCACACGCTGAAACTCCAACATGTATATGATGGAGAGCAGCCGTATGTGCAGTGTAATGCAGACCTGTTGAAGGTTTTTTATATATTTTATTGTGGTGCCCAGTGCCCACTACTCTACGCAGTCCAGATACTATTTTTGCGTGTAATTCTGACCTGTTGAAGGTTTTCTATATATTATATTGTGGTGGCCAGTGGCCAGTCCTCTATGCAGTCCAGATACTATTTTTGGGTGTAATTCTGACCTGTTGAAGGTTTTCTATATATTTTTTATTGTGGTGCCCAGTGCCCACTACTC
The DNA here is from genome assembly GCF_038048845.1 of Mixophyes fleayi. Classification (NCBI taxonomy): domain Eukaryota; kingdom Metazoa; phylum Chordata; class Amphibia; order Anura; family Limnodynastidae; genus Mixophyes; species Mixophyes fleayi. The sequence continues at coordinate 44,093,272 of NC_134408.1, forward strand.
TACGCAGTCCAGATACTATTTTTGGGTGTAATTCTGACCTGTTGAAGGTTTTCTATATATTATATTGTGGTGGCCAGTGGCCAGTCCTCTATGCAGTCCAGATACTATTTTTGGGTGTAATTCTGACCTGTTGAAGGTTTTCTATATATTTTTTATTGTGGTGCCCAGTGCCCACTACTCTACGCAGTCCAGATACTATTTTTGGGTGTAATTCTGACCTGTTGAAGGTTTTCTATATATTATATTGTGGTGGCCAGTGGCCAGTCCTCTATGCAGTCCAGATACTATTTTTGGGTGTAATTCTGACCTGTTGAAGGTTTTCTATATATTTTTTATTGTGGTGCCCAGTGCCCACTACTCTACGCAGTCCAGGTACATTTATTGGTGCGAATCATACAAGTTCAGGGTTTTTAATATATATATTGTGGTGACCCACTCCTCTACGCAGTACAGGTACATTTATTGGTGCGAATCATACAAGTTCAGGGTTTTTAATATATATTGTGGTGACCCACTCCTCTACGCAGTCCAGGTACATTTATTGGTGCGAATCATACAAGTTCAGGGTTTTTAATATATATATTGTGGTGACCCACTCCTCTACGCAGTCCAGGTACATTTATTGGTGCGAATCATACAAGTTCAGGGTTTTTAATATATATTGTGGTGACCCACTCCTCTACGCAGTCCAGGTACATTTATTGGTGCGAATCATACAAGTTCAGGGTTTTTAATATATATTGTGGTGACCCACTCCTCTACGCAGTCCAGGTACATTTATTGGTGCGAATCATACAAGTTGATGGTTTTCTTATTATATATATTGTGGTGACCCACTCCTCTACGCAGTCCAGGTACATTTATTGGTGTGAATCATACAAATTGATGGTTTTCTTATTATATATATTGTGGTGACCCACTCCTCTACGCAGTCCAGGTACATTTACTGGTGCGAATCATACAAGTTCAGGGTTTTTAATATATATTGTGGTGACCCACTCCTCTACGCAGTCCAGGTACATTTATTGGTGCGAATCATACAAGTTCAGGGTTTTTAATATATATTGTGGTGACCCACTCCTCTACGCAGTCCAGGTACATTTATTGGTGCGAATCATACAAGTTCAGGGTTTTTAATATATATTGTGGTGACCCACTCCTCTACGCAGTCCAGGTACATTTATTGGTGCGAATCATACAAGTTGATGGTTTTCTTATTATATATATTGTGGTGACCCACTCCTCTACGCAGTCCAGAAAGATACCTCGTTGCAACGTTTTGGACTAATAACTATATTGTGAGGTGTTCAGAATACACTGTAAATTAGTGGAAATGCTTGTTATTGAATGTTATTGAGGTTAATAATAGCGTAGGAGTGAAAATAAGCCCAAAAACTTGATTTTTAAACTTTTTATGTTTTTTTCAAAAAAAATCCGAATCCAAAACCTTAAATCCGAACCGAGACCTTTCGTCAAGTGTTTTGCGAGACAAATCCGAACCCCAAAAATAATGAAAATCCGGATCCAAAACACAAAACACGAGACCTCAAAAGTCGCCGGTGCACATCCCTAATAAAGACACATTGGGCCTGAATTATTAAGGAAAGTAAGGCAAAAAAAGGAGTAAGTTTTCTCCTGGTCATACCATGTTACAATGCAAGGGGTGCAAATTAGCTTATTTTGCACATAAGATAAATACTGTCTGTTTTTTCATGTAGCACACAAATACTTGATAGCTTTATTTTTACACTGACATTTAAAGTTGATCTAGGACAAGCCCTACTTCAATAAAATAAATCTGCTATCACATTTTAAATTTACCTCCCCTCCAATGCAACTTGGTTTTGCCAAAGAGCAAAGTTGTTGTTTTTTTGCATTTTTTTTTCTTAATGAATCAGGCCCATTCTGTGATTAGGAATCTCTATACATTGTCCTGGCTTATGAAACTGGTCTGTGAATGGGTTTGTCAGTCTTTGATCATACTATACACTGTAGTACATGCAAGGTCTTCATGTTGGGAGAGTTGGGACATCAATTTTCTCATAGGCAATCAAGCTGAAAAAGTTAAGCAGCCACCCTGATGATAAGTATTTGTAGCTGAAGTTTTCTTTATGGAAACTTGGATATAGCAGTTGAGGGCTCTTGGTGACCTTCTCTATTATAATACACCATTGTACTTATTGCTACAAAATTACTACTATGGATTTCCACGACTATGGAGTTACCAACCTCTTCTCTCACACTCTGTACAATCCTTCACATGTGTAAGTGTTTAATGAAAACCAACTCTTTAAAAAAGGCTATTCCTATTCTCCATACTCCTACTTTCCCTAATACTACTAACTACTCCTCCCACATCCACCATCAGCCACAACTCATTTCTTACATCTCCAGTGTCCTCTGTACTAATTGCATTGTAAAGTCATTTAAACAAGGTCATTAAAACGTCAATTTAAATGTGATTGCGAGTTATTTCTTTGTACAAAAATGTGTAATATGTTCTGGCATTATATTTTGTGTTTACTGGCTTTGTTTTAGTTATGCTTTCAATGAAGTATAACGTATCCCTGTCACCCTTTCCTCATGTCTCTACCTTACCCATCCCCCTTCTGTCTATATGTTGTATGTTATTAAGCTATAAGACTCAGACACACTTGGGTGCTGTTATGTATTCATGCTTCCATACTGGCCAGGTGTCGCTATGCTTTTCAAATATATGATGGCGCAGAGTAATCTTATTTACATTGTATGTCAGATATGTCCTGTATGTTTTTCAAAAATCCAATAAAAATATATTTTGAAGAAAAAAAAAAAAAGAATAGATGTCATTTGCCGGATAAAAGAGCAGCAATCATTTGCCAGTTAGGAGAATGCAATTATTGTTGTCTATGATGTGCTATTTTATGCTGTCCAGTAGAAGTATGTATCATTTGAAAGGATACTTAAAAGAGAGGCACTTCCCAAATAAAGCTATGCCCACTTAAAACATTGTGCTCCACATGACCCGTACTTCATCCGTGTTCACTGCTAAAAAAAAAAATGTGAACACAGGAAAAAAATCCACTCATGCATTGCAAAGATTAGAGGGAATATTCGTAAATGAAAATTAACTTTAATATTAGTCAGACCCAACATTCCTAATCTATGACAATAGGTTGGCGGCCAGTGGCCGGAGCCCCACCATTTGTGAGATATCTATTCGCTGGGCATTTTGGCGATGGTCCAGTCTTTTGTAGGATTCCAGATTTTTTTATTATTTTTTTTAACATTTTTCAGTATCTCCATGCTTTGTAAGCTTTCCTTCCTCTCATTAAATGTTTTCATTTGGTAATACAACCTACCACTCATGTATTACATGTATTATAAAGGAAAACTGCATCCCCTACTGTGAACTACTGAGATAATAAGTCTTCTTTGCAGCAAATAGTATTCCACAATACTTTCAAGATGTTCTAATGTGGAGTAGTTTCTATAAAAAAAAAACATAACCACACATAGTGTAATACAGTACAAGACCAAATCAGTGGAGATTCTATGGGAAGATGTGTATTTTCATCTAGGGTTCCACCATCCAAAACCGTGTTGTCATCGGAATATCCCCCCTAAGGGTATCTACTTACAAGATGTATCTACAACATGCGCCTCAAAATGATCCCATAGTTGGCCTCCCTGCATACAACCGACTCAGAGGATTTATGATGATCAAAGCACCTCCTCCACTTTCCACATCACGTGAAGTGTCCATATAAAAAACAGAAAAGAAAAGCGATCTTGTGCTTTAATCTGTGTGTAATATAAATGCTCTATTAGTTTTCACTTACAGTAAATGTCATCTATTTGTATATAGGGGAAAAAAGGTCATGATTGTTATAGTTTTTATGTTAAAACAAAATTAGATTAATCATCATCATCATTTATTTATATAGCGCCACTAATTCCGCAACGCTGTACAGAGAACTCACTCACATCAGTCCCTGCCCCATTGGGCAGTCTTTACAGTCTAAATTCCCTAACAAACACACACACACACACACACACACACACACACACACACACAGACACAGACACAGACACAGACACAGACTAGGGTCAATTTGTTAGCAGCCAATTAACTTACCAGTATGTTTTTTGGAGTGTGGGAGGAAACCGGAGCACCCGGAGGAAACCCACGCAAACACGGGGAGAACATACAAACTCCTCACAGATACGGCCATGGTTGGGAATTGAACTCATGACCCCAGTGCTGTAAGGCAGATGTGCTAACCACTACGCCACCGTGCTGCCCAGAATAATGTTGTACAGACGCCAAAAGAATGACTATGAATTGAAATATTTTTTTATTGACAACATTCATAAACAAGTATTCATGAGGTATTGTTTTTAAATATACATATAAACAAGTGGACTGATGTCTGACATCAAAAGGTAGGAAGGTGTCATTGGAGTGCATTAGTCGGCCAATTTATCTTTCAGAGTCATATGTAATCAACTGATCTACTTTACTGACAAGTCAACTATTGAAAATCATCTACAGAAATGCTGCTGTTGCAATTACAAAACAAAAAATGGATAGTAGTAGAACAGTATTTAATTTAAATTGTAACATATTTCTTTCTTGGACATACAGATATAATTATGATGTAACATGTAAGTTTCAGAACTTTTAATAATTTTATTTTCTGGATTTGCTGAAATGGGAATATGTGATCAACAAGTGGATGACAGGTTTGGACAGATCCCCTCTGCTAAAATAAGTCCTGTCTACCTGTGAGTAATGCTATGTTCTAACTAATGGTATGTTCTAACCACACTATTTCTATTTTATGTACAGCTCTGTAAAATACAATAGGTAGAAAGAATTGTCAGTACATAAAGACATTACATTAAATCTAAAAAGGTGCCGTGATACAGAGAAATAAGATAGTGGATATTACTTTATATTTGAATTATAGATTAGTTAGTAAGATATGCCACTAACAATTAGGAGGGATATAATTAGTGTTGTAAAATGTGTATAACAAGTGTTCTATACAAATTTCCATATTTATTAACATGGTGCAATGTATACATATATGCTGTTACCAATAGCAACCAATCAAATGCCATTATGTTTCTAAATCCAGATAACAAAATTAAAACAAGTGTCTGATTGGTTTCTATGGATTACCAGCAGAGTTGTAAACTATAGCACTATGTTACTAAATAAACCCAACAATAGGTTTCTTTAGGCTGGCATCACACATTCAAATTAGAACATCACACTTTCCCATCTTGAGAGCATGTTATTCTGAACCTCCCTTAGATCGCCCAGCAGCGAATGATAAATGGATTCAGTTCAGGCAGCTCTCTCTCAGCTGCAGCACTTCCTGAGTTTACCATTCCCTGGTAGGTGTCTTTATGGGAACTACAGAAAGGAGACTGGTATTCTGCTGAAAACGTGCTCTGTTCCTATAAGATTATGTAGCTCTAGTCTTATGGGTTCAGCAATTAGGACTATTGCTACTAGTTAAGCTGCACACATGGAAACTGGACATACTTTTTTATATAGTGTCCCAAATATTTTTTTACATTTACAATTCACTAATCGGCACTAAATGTTAAGAGTAGAGGAAAGCACATAGGGATTCTATATATTGTTTATATCAATATTATATACATTTGTTAGTCAAATTAAGCATATTATCATGCACACTTTTTGGGGGAACACATGTAGTGCACTGGTAGCTCATTGGAAGAGCGATCATTTAATTCTATTGGAACTGGATAGGAACAAAAAGGTAAAGTTATGTCTTTGCAATTAGCTATGTTTTTGTAATTATCTCATCTATTTTTCATAAGCATAGGAATCCCAAATATGTGCAATGTTCTGAAGGTCTGACACAGTTATAGGACAAAGAGAAGAGTATATATTACGCGGCTGCTAATAGTTCCCTTCTTGTCCTGTTATTGGTGACTGTAATTAGGCATTGGTGAAGGTCCTGATGGGTGAAAACTCTCACCGAGGCACCATATATGGGGGAGGCACCATGTAAATAAACGGGGGGTCCAAAAGTAGACAAACTCTTTCACAGTTTAAACTATTAAGTGCTGGGGATTCGTCAAGGTTTTCAGTTACTCAGTAAGAAGTAAGCCATCATATTACAAAAACCAGTTGTATAGTAATTACACAGTATTCTACAACTCATGCAGAGAAAAATGCCAGGACTCTTACCTATAAGAGTATCAACTCAAAATATATATACATTTTTATTCTTTTCTCACCCCTGTTCATTATTCTTTTGAATCTCCCAGAATCTGCTGCACTACACATTGGTTACTGACAAGAGCAATGCACTTTGACCAGACCAGCACAACTAAATCTGCTCTTTCAGAAGGAGTGGAGGTAACCGTGGTAGCAGCACTTGTAACAAGAGTACACACGTTATGATCAGCAGTTATAAAAGTGACTTTGTATATTATAAATACATGGTATAGAAAAGTTTGAATGTATATAATCTGCAATAATCCTGAGTTTCCCACATTGGCCCATGTGTGAAATTCTGCATAGAGTGCTTACACCTTTAGAGTATAAATAATCATGTTATAATGGAGACGTATGTAACATTCACACCACGAGGTGTCTACTACACAAATACACAATCTCTTTTACCAAGGATGGTCACACATGTTACAATCACACATTTCATTCCAATTATATTATCGAAATGTAGCGACAAGTTATCCAATATCAAATGTAGATGGCCAAATTTATCAAAAATTTTAATACTTTCCGTCAAAATGTTCTACTCCGCTCATGAACTGCAAAACGTACATTCTGTCAAAATCAAATGTGTGAAAAGCAATTGTTGATATTTTGTCGATTTGGTTTAAAGTGATTAGATTGTAACACATGTGACTCAGTTGTACATTGATGTACAAAACTTAAATAATTCATACTGAAACAAAAAAAAAATAATGTCAGGATTTGACCAGCTTAAATAAAAATAATGTATTAAATTAAAGCTGTCCATTTATTGTCCTAAGAGGTGCTAGTGTAGCTTTGTACAAACTTCCTGAGTCTGCAAGTCAGAAATCGATGGAGTTAAATGATATTTGCATCTTTGGCCATAGAGTAAAATAGTCCTTTATTTTCAAGTAGTCTGGATGGAGCGTCGAATTCCACAATTTCACCTTTGTCAAAAATGGCTAATCTGTGGAAACAAAGCACTGAAATAAACAGTGTTTTCAATTTGTTGTCCCTCCAACAAACTTGTGTAAGATTTGTATTTCTTGAGATTATATGAAAAACAACAACTATAAGTAACATTAATCTTCTGTTTTTCTTCTCACCATAGCCATCGTTATAAAGCTCCCACCAATGTATCTATACACATTTACTGTATAACTACATAAGGTTGTGCCCTGTTCACCAAAACGTGAGAGACTAATTTATTTGATGTATCGTATTTGGCCAATGGATTCTAAGGGGCGTATTTAATTGTTAACGCAAAAAAACGAGCGCTCGAAAAATCTAACCGTTAATACGGTAATTACTCGCGGAATTTCAGCTCGCCGCTCCCTGAGCGGCGAGCTGAAATTCCGCGAGTAAACTACCCTATTAACGGTTTTCGCGCGCAATATTACCGTATAAACGGTAATATTTTTCGAGCGCTCGTTTTGCAGCGTTAACGCTGACAATTGAATACGCCCCTAAGCTTTTAAAACCATCTGGGTTAAGATGGAAGTATTCAACCCAATCGCTAATAGCTTGACCTCTGAGCAATTTGGCCACACATACCTAACCATATTGCACACAATCGGCCATATATTCAATGGGCCGAATGACTGGATGACATTGTGGGTTTGGCCTGTTTGCACTCCCCAAAAAACATACCAATGGAGCCTACATCCAACCTGATATTCCTCCATGGTTGGCAAATTTGGTGAGAAATTATTATATATCAAATATTTTCTAAATGTAAATAATGGGAGAATGATTTGCTTTCTCCTTTTTAAAACCTGCTGTCAGGTGAAGCCAAAAAAAAAACCTTCCCAGTTAATAATGTTTGTTAATTGATATTAGGATCCTACGCCAAAATAAAACACAATGAAGTCAAGCCTGCAGTCCCTCTAATGCAACATGATAGGAATTCACAGTAAATATCTCTACAAAACACCTTAACATATATTATATGTTTAAGAAAAATAATTCCTTGCCTTGTGTAATCCATGATTGTATTGAGTCGGTGAGCAATAGTTATAACTGTACACTCTTTAAATTCTGTTCTAATGGTCGATTGAATGAGGTCATCAGTCTCCAAGTCCACAGCTGCTGTGGCCTCATCTAGCACAAGGACTTTGGTCTTACGAAGAAGAGCTCTCGCCAGGCACACCAACTGACGTTGACCCACACTAAATCACAACAGAGTGACATTTTAGCATTAGAATATACTATCACCAAGTGCTACTACCATATTTCAATACATAAGGTTTTAAACTTAGCACAGAGGGCCCTTCCTATTATTTTTTTTTACAAATTTCTATCTGTGTGTTGTTTGTACATATTTTTATGCCACTATCAACTCTGAGCCTGTCTGAGAAGGACAATGGGTAGATAGTAAGTGCACAAGCTAGCCCTGCCGGGCCAAGTTCTGGTATTTAATATGAACTTTTAGATATTTATTTTGCATCTAAGTACGGTGTCTGCAGTAAAATAAACTCAGGAAATAATCAAATTGATCGAAGAAACTAGAAAAGCAAATTCTGGTTTCCAAAAGCTCATTAAAATGCAGAACAGCAGACTAAATATATTGCTAAATGAAGGATACTTTTAATGATTTGAAAATTATGGTTGGTGAGGCTTCTGCTGCCTTATGGAGAAAATAAAACACATATTAATGCTGTTCTTCAACACATTAAAGCAGGATCCAACCAGCCTGACAATAATATGGCATTCCACAAGGCCTTTTCTTTCCTAAATCTAACTCATTCACTTACATGACCATTTCAAGCAGTCAGTAGAGCTGTCTGACACTCTAGGAACATCCTTTAGTGCTGAAGAAAAGTTGATGGATTTAAATGCTGGTTTTACTACCAGTAAGATGAATAACCATAATTCGCTAACAGTCATTATTAATTGAATGATGTGTATTAAAAGAAAATAAAGGGCTGATTTAGAGTTGGATGCAGTTTACACTTAAATTGTAAATGTAAATTGCATCCCACAAATTAGATTCCAAATCGATCTATAGACTCAAAATACTAAGTAAATTGCATAAACATACCTCTTTATCTGCCTTAATGGCCGGAGTGCAAGATACACTTAAGTGTATTAGTCACAGTGGCCCTGCAAGGCTGTTAAATTAATAAATTATTGCAAAAACAAACAAAAAATGGTGTGTTCCTCCCCCCAAATAGCACTAGGGTTGGTTAAGCCGTTTGGGTCTGTTGCATCAGGAGAAAGCACCCACAAAAGATACATCTCCTAGAGACCTATCTGCGGCTGCTTTCTACACAGCATAGCATGTAAACAGCGTGAACACCCCTTTACATTGCTAGGCTCACCCACTTACCCGTTCTACCTCTCTAAGCGCAGAGAGGTGCAAGAGGGAGATCCGTCTCAGTCGGAATGCAAACTGACACGAATCCTTGGCTCAAAGTGCTTTTTGCACTCATGAGTTGGACTTCCGTCCAACTCTACACGAGGCCCCAAGACTTCAAATCCTTTTATTACCTTCTAACATAATCAGTTATACCTCAGATTTTCTCCTCCTTCAGAACAAATGTGATTAAGCCCATCAGGTAAACCCGAAGTAAAAGTTTTCAAGTGAGCCAATTCCAAAGCTGTCCAAATGTCATCATCAGAATAATTATCAAATGGATCCAGATTCATTCTCAATGACCCATAAAATAGAACCGGATCCTACATTTAATAATAAAGTCACAGTTAGGTCCAGGCAATTACATGTTACTCACCAGTTTCAAGCTAATGACATTTTAGTGCAAAATCAGATCAACTTTACCTGAGGGATGATTGTTATTTTAGATCTCAATTCATGGAGACCTATTTTTGAGATGTCAGTTTCATCTATATGAATTGTACCAGTTGCAGGCTCCAGAATCCGGAATAAACCCAAGGTAAGAGACGACTTCCCTGCTCCTGTTCTTCCTACTATGCCCACCTGCACATACAAGACTATTATTTTAAATAGGTATTCATTATTATATTGCTGTATAGTTTACTTGTGACAGATGTCAGCCAGAGCAATGAATAGAAGGAAAGATAAATAAAGATAATGAATAACTTCCTCCTTCATAAAGATATGCGAGAAAGCCCCCAAACCACCTCAGGGGAAGGGTGGTGTGCAATGGGAACCAAGAACACCTCAATACATCTATTTAGAAAAAGAGGATTTTTATATTTATGTTGTTAAATCCTTTTCCCTGAGCCCATTGGGGGGGTTACTGGAAACACTTGTGGAACTGATGCTGCACTGAAGTTTTGACACTTTCAAGTTGGCTCCAAAAGGTCAAGCCCCTCCCCCTCTACCATCATAACCTGCCAGGAGTTTCAGTTCATTTTTAACAGACCGCCAATGACAGAAGTAGGAGAAAACAAAGGAGAGTCTAACAATACAAAACAACAATATAACAGAACCTTAACATTGAACATGGAACACAAGCTGGCCTGTCAGGTGCTGCAGAGGACAAAGGCCCCTGGTAGACAGCGTAAAAAGAGTGTTATTCCCCAAGACTCCCGTGGGTTGGGCGGAAGAGGGGGCAATACCTGCTTGGCCCCCTGGGAGGTGCAACAAGCTGCATAACCTCTGCAATAGACTCTATCAAGGATCTAGTCCAGGCTGACTCTGCCCCCTCTGCAAGAGACCCTGCAGGCGTGTGGCCACTGGTATTCTGCCTCACATACTGTGCACAAGGCAATTTGGTATGGCACCTTGCGCAGCCAAAAACCCTTGCTGATGTCCTTCCTCCACGCTTTGCCATGGATGTACTCCCCTTACCAGATATGATAGAGAGGATAGCTGAAGTGCACGATCCCAATGTGGAAGTGAAATTTCAAAACAGTCACAACATCCAGAGCAGACACTGAAAACCCCAGATGAAACACCCACCACTCATACAATATGTCCCTGCAGATGGGGAGCGTAGCAGGGGAGAAGGAGCTGCAGCTGTCTCTCTCTCTTTTATGAGGCCTTTGCCACAGTGAGGGGAGCCCTCCAAGGAGGAGGCGCTGGCACCGGGGACCCTGTGAACTGAAATATAATAAAACAAGATAATACAAGTTTAAAAACCTAGCTGCCAATGGCAGCCGTGAAAGAGAATGCCCAGCTCTGGCGGGCACTTTCAGAAAGCCGACGATCCCAGGAGGCTGTGGGGGTATAGAGGAATTAAAAGTGGCCAAGCTCCAGTGCAGCCTCAATACACTAGTGTTTCCAGTGCCCCACACAAGGATGGACAAGAGATATTGTTACTTAATCCTATAGCAATCATTTATTCTAAAATGGGATGCGCGCTAGGGTGTAGCTGAAAAAGATACAATTAACAATTTATTGCTCCTATTCATCAATGGCAAAAACATACACAAACCTCATTTTGTTAAAAAATGCACAAGCTAGCCCTGCCAGGCCAAGTTCCCCACTAAATGACGAGAAAAACAAGTGAGATTTGGTCCCATGTCAGGGTAAAACCTTCAATGTTGAATGTTCAGAGAGTTCCCGATGTGAGTACTTTGTGATAGAAAGATAGGAACATGACATTCTGTAGTTCGAGATAGAGAGGCTGAGGGTGAGTCCAGTGTTATGATAAAGCATGTGTCGACTATGAGAGAAAGGTAGCTCAGCGTGCAGCTGAACTCATTTATGGGAGAGATGGACACTGAAAGCATGGGTGCATGTTTTTAGAGCTATAAGTAAGAACCCAGGTGCCATTTTTCATAGGATTCCCTGATCCAGCAAAGAGACATCAGTACACGAGCCCTAGTGGAGAGGTTAGGTGAAACAATCAGTTATTCTTAAAACGTAGAGTAGGGAGATAAAAGGGAAAACTGCGCATTCTTGCTATGCAACATGTGAATGTCAGCCCTTGAACCAAGCGAAAGGACTATCTGCTGAAAACCCTGAATGTGACCGTGATTACATAAGACTGTTCTGTGACAAGTTTTTTCCAAATTACCCAAGAACTGTACATTGTGTGAAGAAAAAAAAGGGGATTTATTCAGGCACTGTGTATATCCTCTGTACATAAATTCCGAATAATGTATTCACAATCAGAAGTCAACCAGATAGCTATTATTTCCAACAACTGTGTCTTCACACCATTACACCTATCTGACCTGTGTTTCATCTTTATCTCCATATACCCTGGGTTGAGAGAGCCTGAAATACTGGAAGGAAGTGCTAACACCACACCTTGGTGGAGCAGGACTTGCTTGTGCATTTTTTTGTTCAAAAGATGTAAAATAAAAGTCTCTATTGTGCAATAGAATATAAAATGTTCCGATTTATAAGTGGTTGAGGGCTGTAGGATTTTTGTATGAACAGATAAAGGCTACAAGATTGAACAACACCATTTGCTGTAATAATAAAAATAATAAACAGTTTCTAACATTTTAAGTTCCATGACCTTACATAACATTTTATTTTACACTTTTTAGCCATTTAGATGTTAGCAATGGGTACTTAGGATTCCATTTTGTGGGCTAGAATTTTCAGAAAGGAAATGACAACAAATGTTGGTGGATACCAAAACTATCTTAACACACGACAGACAACATTTAACTTTAAACTATCTTAAACAAATGACCATAAATCCCAGAGGAAAAGAAAATGAATGTAACTTCAGGTACCCATCCAGCTAAATAGACTACCACACTATAACACTAACCTTTTCTCCAGGTTGGATACACGCAGTGACTTTCTTTAAAACCAATTCTAAGTCTTCTCTGTACCTCAGGCCATAATTCTTAAATTCAATTCTACCAGCGCATGGCCACTGTGTTAGTTCTGAAGTATGTTCAGATGTCCATGGGGCCTAAAGGCATTGGGTTGTAATATATACAACATCTTTACATACAGACAGTCTCTATTATGACATTTTACAGGTTACCAACCATAGGAAAGAAACATTAAATCAGTTCACTCCTTGCAGCAAATATCACTGAACATTTCCATATTTGTACTGTATACATTTTGCAAGTAACCACTGGGGCTCATTCATGAAAACACAATAATGTCACTCTACAGGGCTAAAAGCTGTTCCTTCCTGCATTCTGATGTCATATGACTGCGTTACAGAGCCATGAGCTGATTAGCAGGACACAATGGCATTAACTCTGCAATACACACTTAGTAAGACTGGCAGACCTTGCTGTGGTGGGCAGAAAGAGGTGTTCCATATGAAATGCAAGCTTTGAGGAGAGGAAATTGTGACTATCTGGATCCCTTTTATCTGTGTAATGTGGACTGATGTTACCTCACCTTAGAGGTGCCAATAATCACGACTTTCAATGCAACATCTTTTGCTATGTATTATGAATGGGAATCATTTGATGCTTCATCAGAACCCTCCGTTCTGATGCTTACCAATGGTGTTTTTTTTTTAATTTGTCTTTTTAATTACACTGTGGTGCTTTGGAATGCCTGCTGACTGTCTTCATCACAAATAAAGAGTTTGACTCTAGTCTGACAAAAGACACACTGAACTGGCTGCTGCTGCTGGGATGGTGGCTGAGAGTGAAAGACACTCGGATCAGCCAATCACCAGCAGCACATTGAACAGGGAGGCAAACTGGTTGGCAGCTATTGGTAATTGAGCAGTGAGTGACTCACTGTGTTTGCTGCATAAGACAGACCCAGCGGTGTCAGTGAGTCTGGAGTGACATCATCGACGAGGAGCAGACTGAGTGTGTCCTGAGACAGGGAGAGAGAAGGGAGGAGGACTGGAGAGTGGAGACAGTGTGTGGATGAAGAGAGAAACAAATTAAATTAAAGAGGAGGCTCAGGCTGAGAGAGTGAGGTCTGGAGGAAAGAGAAGAGACTGTATGAGACTTAGGGGTATATTTACTAAACTGTGGATTTGAAAAAGTGGAGATGTTGCCTATAGCAACCAATCAGATTCCAGCTGTCATTTTGTAGAATGTAATAAATGATAACTAGAATCTGATTGGTTGCTAAAGGCAACATCTCCACTTTTTCAAACTCGCAGTTTAGTAAATATACCCCTTAGAATGAGAAGGAGAGGAGAGAGAGAGTGTCTGTCAGACTCCTGACCCAGGTTCATCTGCTTAACGTTTTACTATTTAATGTTTTGTGTTCTTTTCTTTAATAACAAGTCTGCTTTATCCCAAAAACATGTTCTACTGCTAAAAATGCGTACATCTTTATGACCTGCACCATTGGAGTATTATATATCTACATAGTTATCTCTCTATATCTATCTATATATCCCACACACTGTAAGCCTACATTTAGATAAACATAAGGATGATTTCAGAACTTTATTATTGTATTATATGTTTAAGTAGCCAGTTAACTGATGTTTCTATTTTTATTTTTTTTAAGTAAACATTGTTTCTAGAACCAATGTTTGAAACATCGGTACAACCAATGTTTTCTTTCATGTCCCATCCTTACTATGTATAAGCATATTTTACCTTTTCCTGGCAAAGGCACAATAAATCCATCCTTGCAGCACCTTATCTATGTGACCAAGGACATATATCTTATCATCAAGAACTTCTGCCCAAGTGTGGAGCATTTTAATTTTCAGAATCTGGTGCATGCAAGTGTATAGTGAAACTGCCGCTTTGCAGTCGAACAAAGAAGCCAGATCGGCCTGTGTAAGGATTTAGATTAAACAAAATGCTGTGGGATTCATGTATGTAAGGAATCATTCCTTTATATATTCCTGTTGCTTCATGCCAGCATGCTTGGAAATCGCTGGCTAATTAATGGTGATTGAAGACTCTGACAAACCAATTTCCTAAGTACAATAATCTGATCAATGAATGAATTTAAAGACACCTTTGAAAAGATTAGAACAATTATAGTTCCCTGAAACATTCTGGGTGTGGTATTTACCTCGGGTTCCACATCACAGTACTCCTTCACCCTCTCCACAGCAACAGAGTTAGTTTCCATGTCCGTCGCAGTGTGCACCGCCTCCTTTAAGACACCTGTCAACTTAAAAGGTAAAGTGACATTTATTGTACTGTAAGCTGGAAAGTCACAAATTGTTGCTGATCGGTAGTGAGAAATCAGATAACATACTGAAGGTCACATCTCTAGTATATAACTTAATATACACAATGTTAATAACCCATCTTGCTCTCTGAACAAACAAAGTGAGGAAAACTGTTTACATCGTAAAGTTATTTTCCTGAAACCAATATAAAAATTTGGGGTGGAGGGAACTTTTCCAGACAAAGTAAAGACTCCCAATGAGGTACTTCCCAATCTTGTAACTGGAAGATGGATTTCGGTGTCTTATAATCGAATGAGCTAGTTTGCTGCTTCTTGGTTTTCAGAGTAAAAATGTGCCAAGCAGACAAGTGGAAAAGTATTTTGCTAGTTTCAGCTTAATACTCGTATAGTTTTAAGATAAAGAACAGATAAATAATCTATAATAGTCATCACAGGTAAGAAATAGATACGCCTGAGGTTTTTTTGAACAATGCTGTAATGTATTGGAGACCGCAGGATTTGTCATAATAATGCCAAATAGGAGTGCAGTGATAATACTGGTCACTACACATTGCAAGTCAATTTGACATCACTGACCGTTATACTAATATAACCGCAAGGTGCTTTACTAATAGTAAGCACAGCAGCATAATCATCCAGCTTCTGGAAAAACCTCATCTTAAGGTAAAAACATTTGACACCATATAATGCCAATGAATATATACTTTGGGGCCAAAATGCACAGCTGCATAAACTCCATATGTTCCCCCAGCCCATGAGAGACAAGCACCCTGGACTATAATTGTAGGACATTCCTGAGCAGGTTCTCAGAATTCCAACATTTATTTCCCACCTATATCCTAAAGAAACATGTATCATGATGTACACTTGCTGCAATGCCTCATTTTATACAGGAACTCCGTTTCATCACAACTTCATAAAACTGTTATGCATTTCAAAGGGATATAGTTTAATAAATTTTGCTCTGCTTTGTCGTATGCAATGCCTACCGATGTAGTAGTACCCCAATATGCTTGTGCAGTTTACTACCCACGCAGAAGCTAAAAGCATCACTATTTCACTATTGTTATTTCTAGCTAGGTTTATTTCTGATAATTTAGAAGAAAAATCTAAATATATAATTATTCCCCTTTAAATTATTTGTATTTGTTTTGCAGTAACTCACTAATGGTGGTGGCAGGGGAACTTTGATTTACAGCACTGCCAACAGTTTTGAGTTGGTAGTATTTGATTGGTTAGTTGCTCTAGCCTCCCAACACGCACCCAAAAATTATTAATATTCAAATGATTTTCTACTAGGCAGCTCACTTACCCGCAGAGAGTTCACCACAGCAAGGCCAACCAGTCCTGGGGAAATGCTATTCCTAAACAGGACACCCACAATAGCCACAGTAAAGACGATGAAATTACTAAGGAAATCACAGCGTACACTCAACCACCTAAACATCAGAAAGAACAGATAATTTTGTTGATTTTAAAGCCAACTGAACCTCAAAATTACATATCAATAGAATATCATTATTATCAACATTTATTTATATAGCGCCAGCAAATTCTGTAGCGCTTTACAATTGGGAAGAAACATTAATAAAGCAATACTGGGTAATACATACACACAGGAAGGTAAGAGGGCCCTGCTCGCAAGCTTACAATCTATGAAAATATATAAAATAGAAATATAATACAATGACGGTCACACTGACTTTCCACTGCAAATTTGTTAAAATTAAAATTTATTTACTGTAAAGTATTTTAGACATTGTTTAAGGATATTTTTAAGGATATTTTTATATAGAAAGTAATATCAAAGAATAAAGCAGTTACATTTGACATGACATCTACGACAAGGCCCCTTTTACGAATGAACCAATCTGCAGTCTGTACAAAAAAAGCCAATAACACAATCTCCGGCTTTACACCATCCCTGAGTGGTACAAGGTACCATCCTCCTAAGTAGTGTCTGCTTAGACAGGCTGAATGCTGGACAGAGTTAAGTATAAACATTGACGTTATTTTAGATATATTATTTAGCTCGGTGCACACAGACTGACACAGTTATATGAAAGTACACGCTTTTTCAAATTTGTGTCTTTCACATATCAGGATGTAATTAACAATCATCGCAGCTCTTGTTTCAAATAAACGTCTTTGCTGGTATGAAAGTTGTAAGGGTGTACTTACTTTGTAAAAACACAACATTCACAGAGGGTATACCTTCTTTTCCATATTCCTCTATATAAAAGGGGGTATGTGTGGATGACAGGGTAAAGGCCAGTGAAAGAGCTAGGA
Organism: Mixophyes fleayi; assembly: GCF_038048845.1. NCBI lineage: Eukaryota > Metazoa > Chordata > Amphibia > Anura > Limnodynastidae > Mixophyes > Mixophyes fleayi. Next base: position 44,110,758 of record NC_134408.1, read on the forward strand.
ATCCCAATTTAGCTTTTCATAGCTTTTTAAGCTAGGAAAAGCTGAGGTGAAGGAGTACTGGTAAATTCTGACCCGATGGGGTCACAAGTAAATGGCTTGTTATACAACTGGGTGATTTCTGGAAACTGTTCTTCACGTAACTGTGCAGAAAGGATGGAGCTGCTACAAGCAATCATGATTCATTTTCCAAACTGTATGACATAAATAACTGAATCTGACTCTTTGCTATGGGCAAAAACTCCTTTCCTGTAAAGTTATATAGAGAACATGTTTGAAAACTGTTCTAAGGTGTTTATAGTGATAAATTATAGATAATTTTGTTCCCTATGTGCATATCACACAAACAAACTCCCACAGAACCTTGATTCTTAATAGCAACAAACGTCACATTGTTTTGACCATCTCCTCCCAAAAATATGCAGTGTAGGTGCACTAATAGTAAAGTCCAGTAAACAGCTATATAGCCCATAACAGGTGCCATATACCATGAATATGTGCTACCGATTATACTTGCAGAACAGAATATCACAATACCAGCGCTACTCTGTAAAAACAAGGGTGGCTTAGAGACTTCATCTCCCCATCTTTACTCCTGTCAGTTTAATGAACATCATTTTATGCATAAATCACTTATAACCTTTTGTTACCTGTTAGCAACAAAGCTGGAGAAATAGAAGCGCTGATTGGTGTTCAGACGTAAATTGTTCTCTTGAATAAAACGATCCTGTTCTTTAAAAGCTCGGATGACATTTACGCCTTGCAGAGTTTCATTGAAGTGGGTGTACAGAGGTGATTTGCTGACCGAATCCAGCCGTTTCAGCTGCCGGGAAGTGGCAACATAAAACCTCTTTGGGAAAAGAGGGGATGATTAACTCATACTGAAGAATGTTTTTTTTTTTCTAATACAAACTGAAACACACAAAAGGGCCTGATTTATTAAGGAAAGTAAAATAAAACAAAGCTTTGCACCTTGGCATAACCATGTTGCATCGAAGGGGAGGTAAATTTAAAATATGATGGCAGATTTGTAGTTGGGATAGGGCATGTCCTAGATCAACTTTAAATTTCATTGTAAAAATAAAGCTATCAAGTATTTGTGTGCTACATGGAGATGTGTAGCCCAAAAAAATATTTTTAAAAATTATTATTGCAGTTCTGTGTTAGCCAGAAAAATCTATGTGATGTTAAATACTTTCGTGTCAAAAAAAGACAAAAGTATCCATTGTAACATGAACACAATACAAAATTCAGATACTCCGCGCAATCTATCCAATTGCAGCCTTTCAAATCACAGTGCACAATCCCCTCAACGTGCCTATACAAAATAGAATCTAAACAAAATTGTGAACAGAAATGGCGCTATTAGTAAACAATCCAGATACTATTATAAATGGAATTCAATGTCCATATATTTTCAATTTCTCTGGTAATTTTCGTATCCTTGGTGTGTCCACTCCTCTTTATTCAGTGTGCTCCTCTGTATTCACTCATCAAAGGAATATGTAAAACAAATATAAAACAAACATAGTGCAACCTGTTTTTGCCATATGATTATTAAAGGAATAATACTATCCTTTTAGGCCCGTGTGTAGATATAATAATAAAAACACCTCGTGAAAAAGAAGTATGAAGAAAGAGTTGTTTTTCATTTCTTCACACGAGGTGTCTACATTGTATCATTAGATCACAAGGGCATACAAGGAAATATGATGTCTGTTGTGCTTTTTCCGCTGTAAAAATTATTTGTTTTAGTAAGTGTACACCCTTAAGGGGATTTTTAGGAATACTTCTTTTTCACGAGGTGTTTTTATTATTATATCTACACACGGGCCTAAAAGGATAGTATTATTCCTTTAATAATCATATGGCAAAAACAGGTTGCACTATGTTTGTTTTATATTTGTTTTACATATTCCTTTGATGAGTGAATACAGAGGAGCACACTGAATAAAGAGGAGTGGACACACCAAGGATACGAAAATTACCAGAAATTGAAAATATATGGACATTGAATTCCATTTATAATAGTATCTGGATTGTTTACTAATAGCGCCATTTCTGTTCACAATTTTGTTTAGAATCCATTGTAACATGGTTTATCCAGGAGAAAATGTACTCCTTTTTTTTGGCATTACTTTACTTAGTGAATCAGGCCCAAAGTCTTCATGAGGCCAAGTACAAGATGGAAAGTTCTTGGTGACGTAGTGCCCCATATTTCTTAATACTCTGAGCATTAGGGAAATATACTCACCACCCAATGGTGATAATACCAGTGTATTCATTGAAAATGGAATGGCATCTGCCGTGATGGGTCATATATACTAATATGCCATGGATGCAAACATCTGAATACAAGGTTCAAGGGCAACTACTGGATTTACAGTGGAGGTGGGAATTACACCTTTACAATTTCTAAAATAAAAGCTGCCAAATTAATTAATGCTAAGTTAAAGTGTATATTCATCTTGCCCCAAAACAGACTACAACTCACTATTAGGATTCTTTTTATTACACATGTATTGTAGCATATGGAATCTGTCTTTGCCTGGTTGTCAATACCCATTCTTTTTTGGGGGGTGTTTTTTTTTACTGTGTTTATTCCCAATTGTATAGCACTGTGGAGTATGCAGGTATATAAATAAATGTGAATAAATAAATATGAATGGTTTTGTCCTGCATCTCCATCTGTTGGACACAAGTGGTACTGCAACAGCTCTAGCTTTTTTATATATAAAACATTCTAAGCATATTTTTTTTTACTTGGAGGGAATTCCAGGCAAGTGCAATTACCATCCTTCTAAAAGTAATATAAAATCTGTGGGTATTTTTGGGGACACTCTTTTGACATGTCCTTTATGTAAAAATCATCCCCATTCTTCTTTTTATTGAAATAATTAAAACAAACAAATTCCATATAGCCAAATTCATCCATATCTAGGTTGTGTATAAGAGTTACATGAAGTTTTCACTTTCAAGTACAGGTGAGCTCAACACTCAGTATATTACTATTAGACAAGGAATACGATTCCAGCTCCCCTTCCCCTAAGATTATATTATCCAGTGGACACATTATTTAAATTACTCAGCTAAAATGACCCCAGGGTGTCCCGGTAATAAGGCAAATTGAGATATTAGTGTTTCAGGTGCAGCAAAATATAGGAAGTAAACTATAGAAATGTTGCTACAAAAGTGTAAATTAGCAGTCTCTACCTTGTAAATCTCAGAATAGGGGCCTGGGTCATGAAGGAGAGCAAGGCAACCAAAAAAAGGAGTACATTTGATCCTGGACAAACCATGTTACAATGCAAGGGGTGCAAATTAGTCTATTATTTGCACATAAGTTAAATACTGGCTGTTTTTTCATGTATCACACAAATACTTGATAGCTTATCTGTACACTGAAATTTAAAGTTGATCTAGGACATGCCCTACCCCAACTATAAATCTGCCATCACATTGTAAATTTACCTCCCTCTTCAATGCAACATGGTTTTGCAAAGGTGAAAAGTTACTCCTTTTTTTTTGCTTTGCTCATCTTAATGACTCAAGCCCTAGATGTTTGTCTATTACAATAAACATCAAATCCATATAAATGTTTATCGTAGTTTGTGTAAAAGATGAGAAGGACGCTATTTATTTTGCCATCTCTGGCAGCAGAATGTTTAGGCTCACCCTTAAACATGTCAAAACTTATAAATCACACAAAGAACAACTAAGTCATAACAGGCCCCAACCAAATATTACATTATCAAGCCCAACATCCCTCTGCAAAACATAGGGTAAAACTTACATTGGACATTGCAGTATCACATTTTCTCAAGAGAGCAGTAAAAGAAAAAAAACAACTTTTTTTTTTTTTTTTTTTAAATCAGGCTTCACTAAAAGGTTAGGACTGAAGCTATGTTTTTAACAAGGTGTTAGGATTAACTCGACCAATCAACATATTTTTGAGAGTTGATATTGTCCTTGAAATAACGCCAGGTGACTAAGATAGAAGTTCTTTTAGGGCCTCTATTAATAGGCATTCTAATGGTGGGCACCCTTTTTTTGGTGGTGCCAAGGAAGAACAAGATGCTTCTTTATTTACTAGCAAATCTGGTTAAAATTTAAAAAGTACAATTTGTTCAAAATTAACAACAGATGTTACTGAAACACAATGTAAACCAGGGCCAATTACTAGCTAAGGCATACTTGACATTGTAAATCAATTCTGGCTACTTTTTTCCTGGCAAGGGCCAGATAAATGTCACACGTACATGGGGACTGGCCAGATACCGGATGCATCTCAAAAGAGTCTATGATGTCTTTTAAAAGAAGCTGGAGCCACATAAAAGCTTTGTGGAAAACCCAGAACTACCAAAGAATATTCACTGCAATTTTTCATATCAGTGACACTTACCTGCAAGAAAAAATAGAGTAATCCAAGTGGTACAAAGGCTACAGCAGCAAGAGGTATGGCTATAGCAATGACAAGTAGTATCTCCAGTATGGTCAGTGTCATTATTATAAACATCATTAACATTTGAGGAATTATATTGTCTATAGTGTCCATTTCCTTGGCAAATCGGTTGGTCAGATTTCCACTAGGTGTTCGTTCAAAGAAGCTCAGCGGGCACCTCAGTATGCTGTATAGGAGTTTAGAGTGGAGCTGGTGGGACACAGACACTCCTCCAATAATAATAGTGGCAGAGGCTATAAAAATACATAAAGCTGTGAAATAAAGAAAGAAATAATTAATCTATAAACACACATTAACACACTTAAAATAACTCTTATGAAAAATAATCATCTCAAAATCAGGGAATCATTTTATTTCTTAGAAGTATATTTATTCTTTTTATTTTAATTTTTTTTTTTAAAACATTGTGTTATGTATCTGTACGTGTCTGTGTATATACAGTACCTTGTATAATCCCCAAAACGCTGTACACTGCCAGCCGCATGCTGGTGTTCTGCTGTGTGCCGTTCACAGGTAGATCATCAGCCCACAGTCCAATCCAGTAATTGTGTCCCAAGGCTGATAATTGTTGGAAGATGAAGAACACAGCACTTATGATCAGATACCATTTTCCCATGATCCTGCAGTACTCCAAATAAACAGACATTTTGACCTATAAAACACAATGCCAGAGGCACCCATTAAACATTTACAATTAAAGTGTACATTGAAGAATACAATTTATGTTCAAATATAACTTCTGGACTGGTCAGTAGTCCACCCAAGAGTCTGATAAATAGACCTAATTATATGTGTATTCATAGAGCTTGGGCTATATGTTAACTTATAGCTGGGCAAGTTATCAAATAACCTGTAGATAGAGTGTGTGTGAATGTGATGTGCCCTCTACACTATGTGACATCTGAATAACAGAGGGGAGGACCAAAGAGAACCTGTGCCTATTGTGATTGAAGTCTGTGTTTTAAAACAGACATAGAATTACTTACTTAAGTACTATCAATAAAGTAGTTATCTCAACATAGTTTTTAAACCAACTTTCCTCCAATCAAATACTTGCCCCATGCTACTGTAGCCATGATTTAACGAAATTAAAGCAATGAGAGGCTGTGGCCTTAAGAATTATTTATTTACTGAACACTTGCACCTCACTATACACCATACACTTTTTTCACATATTTCTTTGTATGTATGCGTCACGTTTTTGTTTTCGGGCTTTGGGTTTAGACCAGTGTTTTCCAAACCCAGTCCTCAGGGACCCCTAACAGTGCATGTTTTCCATATCTCCTTGCTGGAGCACAGGTGTATTAATTACTGACGGACACATTTTGAAAGATCCACAGGTGGTATAATTATTTCACTTGTGACCTGGAAAACCTGCACTGTTAGGGGTCCCTGAAGACTGGATTTGATAGACCCCTATTGGATGACCCTTTCCCCTAGTCATTGGATACTCCCAACTTCTAGGGTTAGCTGAAGAACCAGTTCCCTGGGTGCAGCAGAAGAACCAGTTCCCTTGGGAAGATGAAATACCAGTTCCCCGGGGTCACTGGAACCACCGCACTTGGGGCTTAAAGGAAAAATATAAAAAATAAAACAAAAAAAATGGATTTCAAAGCACCAAGTTCCATAGCACACATGTAACAGTCATTAAACAGTCATTTATTGTAATGACACTGGCACACTAGCGATATTTCAATACATCTTAAGAGTAGCAGCTTAATCATACTTGCCTACTTTTGGGAACTTGTATCCGGGAGAGGGGCGTGTCTAGAGGGCGGGGCCAAAATGACGCGATTCACTGCGAAACGCATCATTTTAGACCCGCAATTGCGAGATGCGGGAGACTTGCCAGCTCTCCCGGGAGTCCGTGAGACCGACCCGAATTTCAGGAGTCTCCCGGACATTGCAGGAGAGTTGGCAAGTATAAGCTTAATCAGTGTTTGGCTGTGTGAGCAGGCAAGGCCTGTTCACACACTATTAGTCTGCTGATTTTACTGCATGGAACAAGCTGAATATCTGACATGAGAACTAATACTGTAGGATCAAATTTACACAATGTGTCAAATGTGAAGGTTAAATTGGGAGCCATCTGATGCATAAAGCAAGTGTCTGTGAAAATAATAATAAAAGTAACATTTTACTTTGCTTAAAAACAAAACAAAAAAATAATGGGACCAATCCAACGCATGGAAAAAATAAATCTGTATAACAAAGGTCAATTACTAACCAAAAAATGTGTGGTGCATTCAGTTTTGCTCAAATGCACCTATGTGACTACCTTGCACATATATAGGTCTATGCCCACTTTCCTTTTTGGGAAGTACCCCCATGCAGGACTGTATGCATAATTCTTGTGCACTTTACCCTGCCTGTGAGAGCAACATCGGCCTCTGTGAGTTTTCCAGCATCAGCATCTCCTTCAGCAACTACATCATCTGTCTCTGTGTGAATTTCCTTCCTGTGAGTGTGCAAGGAGATGTTATTGTAGTTGTTAATGGAACACTGTATCATGGAAAACAATAACCTCATAAAGTAACCTACCTTATGGTGCCGTCATGCTCCTTTTTATTGGATACTGCTGCCTTGTCTGTATTGCCTACAGAGTATATGGACAAGGCATATCAGCAAACCACTTGAAGACAACATGAAAACTTATTACTAGTAATTGCAAAACTATCTATTGCATTTAACACATACTTGCCAACTCTCCCGGAATGTCCGGGAGACTCCCGAAATCCGGGTAGGTCTCCCGGACTCCGGGAGAGCAGGCAAGTATCCTGCATACTGGAATTTACTTGCCAAAATGACACGATTCGTGGTGAATCGCGTCATTTTGGCCCTGCCCCCGTGACAAAAAGACGGTTTTGTCGCAGGGGTGGGGCCAAAATGACGTGATTGACCGTGCCCTGCCCCCTCGCCATAAAACCATGCCCCCTGCCCGGGATCTCCCGGAATTCACTTGGCAAATATGATTTAACAGTAGCTGCTACAATTTGTGACCAGACAAGGGTGGTTTCTAATGTCAAAGCATGCATCACAATATAATCAGAACACTCTCCTGATCTGCTGGGACCACACCACTTATCTGCCCAGTTCACCACAAATTGGCTTGGTCACACCACTATAGTGTGAGGATGTGCCTAGTTTTTGCAGAGGAAACTCTGCACTCTCTTGCTTGCAGTACATTTATTCAATCTCTCAAGAAAATAGGATTTTATACTCACATTAAATTCATTTCTCTGAGTCCATCTAGGGCACACTGCTTACCATGGGATTGTATGAGGGAACTTGCAGTAGGCACTCAAATAGTTAACTTTCCTGCTGACAGGCCACATCCCCTCTGCAACCCCGTGTGAACTTCAGTGTGTAATACAAAAGTCCTAAGGAAGGGAACCACAACACCAAAAGAATAACCGCAGAAGGGAGGGAACGCAGTGTCCCCTAGATGGACTCGGAGAAATGGATTTAACGCGAGTATTAAATTCTCTTTTCTCCTGCCTGCACCTGGGGACTCTGCTTACCATGGGCAACTACCAAAGCAGCCCCCCTAATGGAAGGACCACTCTGACAGTCCAGTCCGCAACACTGTGCGGCCGAAACTGTCGTCCGGGGACGCAAACACATTAAATTGATAAATCCTAGTGAAGGTATGGACAGAGAACTAGGTGGCTGCCTGGCAAAGGTGATACGCTGAGACCCCGTTATGCACAGCCCAAGAAGCCCCCCACTGAGCGGATGGAATGGACGGCAATACAACTAGGCGCAGGAACTGACGTAGGTCTGCTTCATTGTGGACGATGGTCTGCTTAGAAGCCGGCCAACCCCACTCCGTTGAACCCAATGGTTCAAAGGGGGACCTCTGAGGCATGGTCAGAACAAAGTTTAGCTCCCTGAGAGCCATAGGTGTAACATAAGGGGGCTGTATATACAGGACCCTTCGAAGGAAGGTTCACACTTTCGGAATATTAGCTATTTTCAGTTGGAAAAAGACTAGGCCGAAACCTGAACCTTTAGGGACCCAAGTCGCAGGCCTGCGCCCAAGCCATCGTGGAGAAAGGCTAGGATACGGGAAAGATGGAAATTAGTAGTGAGTCTTCGTTCGCACCACTTAATGTAGGTATACCACTCTCTGTAATAAATGCGGCTGAGGTCGGTTTCCTGGCTCGCAGCATGGTGTCTACTATTCTGGAGGAAAGTCCTCTGGACCGCCAGAGTTTGGCTTCAAAGACCATGCCATCAAAACCCACAGAGCTAGGTCAGAGTCGGATTAAGGGGGGGGGGGGGCCACAGGGGGCACGTGCCCCAGGCCCCCATCTCTCAGAGGCCCCCGACCGATGGCAGCTGCAGTTTTTTGCAATTACCTTATGTGTGTTTGTTTCTGTCTCCTCCCTGTTCTTCATGTGTGTATGTATTTGTGTGTAACTGTGTCTCTGCTCTGCGAGCGTGTGTGTCTGTGTCAGTCCTTCCTGCCTTCCTTATGTGTCTCTGGGACTGTTCTCTCTGGTCTCCCTCTGACAAGTCATATGACCGATTGCCGTCCCATGCTTGCAGCTTCCAGAGAGACAGAGGAGTCTCCTATGCAGCACTGCTGACTGAAGGTAAGTGTGAGAGAAGGGGAGGGGGGTTATTTTCTTAATTTAATAAGGGAGGAGTGCTGGATTTGTATTAATATAATGAATTGATGTGATTTGTCTTATTGTGATGAGGGGAGGGGGATTTGTCTTACTGCAATGAGGGAAGAATATGTTGTTTTAAACTAATAAGGGAAGGGGGGGGGGGGTTAATGTAATGAGGGAAGGGGAGTGGGGTTTTTCTTAATGTAACAAGAGGTGACCTATTAATTTAATGGTGGACTATGGGTGGGGAATAAGTTTGAGGAGAAGGAGGGCTATTTATTAAATGTGAGTATGAATTATTTAATGCTGGGGGATGGTTGTGGGAAATGGTTAGATTTATTAAAGTTTGTATGTTCTCCCCGTGCTTGCGTGGGTTTCCTCCGGTTTCCTCCCACACTCCAAAAACATATATTAGTAGGTTAATTGGCTGCTATAAAATTGACCTTAGTCTCTCTCTCTCTGTCTGTCTTTGTGTTTGGGAATTTATACTGTAAGCTCCAATGGGGCAGGGACTGATGTGGATGAGTGCTTTGTACAGCGCTGCGGAATTTATGGCACTATATAAATAAATGGTGATGATGATTAAATGTAAATGTTATTAATTTATTGCTGGGACTGTTTGGAGGGAGGGAAATAGGTTAATTTATTAGTTGGGAGTACTATTAATTTAATGCTGGGGCTGGGTGGAGTGAAATATGTGTATTAGTTAATTGTGTATGCTATTAATTTAATGTCAGGGTTGGTTGGAGAGAAAAGATCTAGGGCCTGATTCATTAAGGATCTTAAATGAAGAGGTATCTTATTTCAGTATCCTGGACAAAACCGTTACAATGCAAGGGGTGCAAATTAGTATTCTGTTTTGCACATAAGTTAAATACTGACTGTTTTTTTTGTGTTTTCCATCTAGCCATTGGCCCTTCAGGCAGCCTGAGCATACTGGCCAAATGCAGGCTTTTGTTAGCATAAACCCACTGGCTTTAATCTATAGCTATATGTTTTCCAATAGCAGCCTCTTCCAAAATGTTACAAGCATTTCAATATCCAAATATCTTACATTCTGCTTGAGAGTTGTCATTCTGCTCATTAAGTGCATATGTTTGAAGAAAATCTGAAAAAGCTCCATTCTTTTCTAGGAGCTCATTGTATGTGCCAATTTCAGAGATCTTTCCATTAGTCAATACTATAATCATATCCACTTGTGGCAGGAAGCCAATTCCGTGAGTGACTAGAACACGTGTCTAAAAGAAAGAAAACGCATAGGTGAGCCACACATGACAAAACACTTTTTATATGTATAATGCTGAAGAAAGAAAAAAAATAATTTGGCTAACCAGTCTGTCTGCTTGTATGTACTCAATAAGGAGGCAGAGGCAGTCTTAGAAAGTGACCGCGAGGGACAAGATAGTATAATTGCTTAATCAGAGTTGTAATTTAAGAACATAAATATTGAAAACCTTACTCTTATTTGGCAACTGATTCTAGGCCAATAGGTTTCTTAGAGATATAATGCGTCCTGAATTCTCAGATCAATATTGCAGACAGAGATTACTGAATCTGTTAATGCATTTGAGAATCAATATGTGGATATACTGTGGTAAAATCTGACACTTTAAAGGCATAATGCATATAATCTACATAAAATAGAGAATGCTATCTGATCTCTCTGATCACTACAGGGGAACTGATAAGTACCCTTACCTTTTAACTATCCGCAACAACATATTAATCTAAATAAGGGAGTTATTCCTGTCACTATATTGTAAAGCTGTTCACAAATATTCACATAAAAAAAAAAAAATGAAGTGAATGAAAAAGTTATAATACATATAGTACATAATATGTATTGTATATCATATATCTACTATATAAAAGCCTAGTGGCGTGTGTCTGTGTGTGGGGAAAAAAAACAACCAAGCTGCAGCACCACCTGCTGGGCGAAGTTATACACTGACCTACTAAATTCTTAGTGTGTGTGGGAGAAAAAAAACTCAGAAAGGGCTGAAATTTGCTGCAGCGCCACCTGCTGGGTGGAGTTATACACTGACCTACTAAATTCTTAGTGTGTGTGTGTGTGGGAAAAAAACTCAGAAAGGGCTGAAATTTGGTATACTAAGATGTTTTTAATTTGTTAATTTAATTTGTTAATTGTTAAAAGTGTTTATAAAGATTTTAAAAAAATATATATATATTTCTTGAAGGAGAAGTGACAGTTGGGAGTGGTTGGTGGTTGCCGGGGGTGACAGTGGGGAGTGGTTGGTGGTTGCCGGGGGTGACAGAGCAAGAGGAGTGTGATACTCAGGATCGCTGAGAGAGATCCCTGTGTCTGGATAGACATCTGGATAGATGTGGCGATAAAGATGAAGAATGAGGTGATGGAGAAAAATGATGAGGTGGTGACATGTGGACAAAACCACGTTAAAAAAGGGCACTTACGTCGGGAAGAAACGCTCTTCCCCTGAGGAGGCCTGGCCTAGCCCCAAATGCATGACAAGAACCTTTTTAACACCTTAAGTAGCTTGATTTGACTAGAATGCATGAGTATCATGCACGGGTTAACTTGTGTATTATATAGTACTACTTCTTCTTACCAAGTGAAGGTTGATACCAGAAATAAGGCAGACATACTCTCCTAACCTTGTAAGGCTATAAGCATTTGTACGATCATGGAATATCATTATCATAACTGAATATTCATAACACGCAGTGGGTTTTACTTATCACTTTTAGTATTTAGTATTTTCATTTAGCACTAAGATATATTATATTTGGCCTTTTTTATCATCCATGAATGTTTTAATGAATAATACATTTTTGCCTTTTAACCATGAGGAAATTAATAATTTGAGATACGTAACAAGAATCTATTGGCTGTTTGCGCACTACCCTTAAACTCTGTTCTCTTTATCTATTTATAGTAAATAGTTTAGAAGTAGCATCTCTCTAGAAAATCTTCAGAAAAGTCAAATATTAAAATTCTTTATGGAAAGAGAGTTTACAGCCAAAATTAATATCTTTACCATTTCGGGTGCGGTACTCTCTCTTATTAAAGATACATTACATGAATATTTCTCTGTAGAACTAATTTGTTTTGTCTTAATTTGAGTTTTAGTTAGCGTGCTGCATGTATATGAAATGTGGTAAATAAGCTTACTTTTCCTTTGAGTAAACCATTGGGCCCAATGACCTGTTCAAATAGATGTTGTCCTACATGAGCATCCACTGCAGATAGAGGATCATCCAACAAGTAGACATCACATTTCCTGTATACAGCCCGGGCAATGCTGATTCTCTGCTTCTGGCCTCCAGATAAATTTACACCCTAGCAAAAGAGGGCAATTAAGATATCTAATTCGTTGACAACATTGACTAAGATGCCGTAGTGAAATTTGATCTTTAAGTAGCAGTAGTCCAGAAATGTATGTTAAGGTGATACACAATGCATATAAATTTCTGCTAAACCACAAAAAAAAAATGTAAACTTTCACATTTCAGTTTCTTTAGACCATTTTAAGTATTCTGATTCAGTTCTGTACAGTCAGTACTTACCTTTTCCCCTATTTCTGTGTTCTCTCCCCCAGAGAGAATTTTTAGGTCAGGTAGCAATGCACAAGCCCGAATAACACTATTATACCAGTCTTTGTCTAATTCTGTTCCAAAAAGAACGTTGTCTTTAAAGGTGGCATTTGGAATCCAGGTTTGCTGTGGGACATAAGCTATAGAACCCTACAAAGAAGATTAGAAGGAAAAAGGCTTTATCAAAAAATATGTAAGTTTAAATCCTACTAATTTAGAGTTAATAGACCTAAAAGTGAACACAAAACTGTCAATCTCTGTGACAAAAATAAAAACAGACACCCTTCCCCTCTTCCAAATACACTCTAATACATGCCATACAATAATGGTTTCTGATACTATAAAGTCTAAGGAATATATAAAAGATTTTGAAAACATAGCAATTAATATATCTTGTGTGCTGGAAGGACTGGGACAAAAAGGATTGTGATTGCATAAAGGGCAATGAGATGTAACAGAATTTTTTCTCAAGTGAATCTTTGTCTCTCACTGTGAATATCCAATCCATTGGGAATAGATACAATGATTTAGTCTTCAGTAGGTCAATGGAATGAGGAGGACTCACACATTGACCTTACTATTGCCTTCCTTCCAGCTATTGCTAACGTATATCAAGAAAATATTTAGTATTTTTAGTGTCGTTATAAGTATTCTGTCTTGTACCTAATTGTATAATTTTTTCATTTGTTAGCTATATACTTTTTCTTCAGTCTGAGCGGGATTGTATGCCATCCTCTGGATACATCTGGCCCCTATCTGTCTGACATCAGTGGTTATGAAATCACCATCATCAATAGCTTGATGCGGCTGGGACGTCTAAACTGCCGACATCAGCACAAAGGTCGACTTGTGTTTTAAAAGAAGTTGTCCACCCCATTGTAGTAAAATGTCCCCCGTCCCTTTAAGAGTCAGGTGTGCCACCCTCACAGAAACCTCCATGATTTCCGTAAACAGCAAAAATGCCTATTACTGCTCTCGGGCAGCCAAAAAGTAGAGGGTGTGCCAAGTTAACTGGTAAATGGGGGTACGGCTTACAGTGAAGGGAAACCAAAAAGTGGCATAAGTTGTTTACAGTAAAATAGGAGCTTGTGAATTTCAAGCTTAATTTGTCACATGGTTAATGGGAAAATGTACATATTACACTTTCCCTTTAATAGTGATGCATTGATTAAATAAACTCTTGGGGGTATATTTACTAAACTGCGGGTTTGAAAAATGTGCCTCATGGCGGAAACTGCTTCCTGAAAAAAATGCCCAGAATGAAGCTCCCATACAGCCATAGGTGTTGTAGTCTGTAACTAATACTTTGTCTGCACCAGTGGCCCCAGTTTCTGAGACTGCAATAAGAACGTACTAGTTTTTATTTAATCTATGGTACGCTGTTTTTCGCTGTTTGTGTAAGAATTTTATTGCTAGCCTTTGTTGTGTGAACTAGATTCCAGTCACTGATCACATGCGTCTGTCACCCCAACTTATTCAGTGTGTGTGGACTGCAAGCCATTCCGTTTGTCCTAAGTGTGTTTGTTCTAAGCTTGTGTATGCATAATTTAAAGTTATACAGGAGTTAAAAAGGAGGTGAAGATGAAACACTGCTAACAGAGACTCCTGCGAGTGCCTGTTGCCCTCCCCACCTCATGCACCTACTTTGTGCACTGTCTGGACAGTCCTAATTGATCGGTTTGCAAACGATGCTTCCTAAAACTGCTTCATCACAAATGTTATATAACTTTTAGTTTTGTTGCAGATTGTAACCACACCTTTAATCGTCACTTGCTACTTACCTCTCATATGTGCTCATTACTCACTATTATTTACAAATGACCTTTTCACTTTCTCATACATGCTCTCAGTTACCAGTTTTTCCCTCTCTCCTTCACTCCAGCTTAGAAATCTCCTTACACCTCCTCTGCCCTGTGCTGGCTGATTCAGCTACCTTTATCCATTTCCTCTAATATCATCTCTTTAATATTGCATATCTTCTCATACTTTGCTCCACATCTTCTCTCTCTTTGTTCTATCCTTTCCTTCCCTTCTTTACTTCCTCTGCATGTAGCTTTGGATGCTCTGCTCCCTGCAGCCACATCATTGCCTATTTGACACTAACTGCATCTACCGTCTCTCGGGCCCATTTTTCTATCCTACCTCCTCCTCCTGGCTGCTGGTGACATTTTGCCCCAATCCCAGACTCTGCACAATCCTCACTATCTGTTCGCGTTCCTCCTTCCACCATCTACCTCCAACCCTTTCACCTGATTCTATCTCTCCCCTTTTCCTATGCGCTCTGGAATGCTAGATCTATTTGTAACAAACTTGACACCATGCACAATCTTTTCCTCTCTCACTTTTTCAGTCTCATTGCTGTTACTGAAACCTGGCTACCACCCTCTGACACTGCTTCCCATGCAGCTCTCTCATATGAGGGTCTCTCCTTCTCCCACATTCCACAACCAAGTGACCGCCAAGGTGGTCGAGTAGGTTTTCTACTGTCCTCTGGCTGCAGCTTCCCCCAAAGCCCTCCCCCTCACCTCCTATGAAGTCCATATCATACTCTTCTCCACTTCACTTCCACGCTGCTGTCATCTATCGCCCCAGGCCCCAGTTTGCCAATTCCGCCACCTGATTTCTTACTTCTTTTCAACTGACTTACCCATTCTTATTCTCTGGGATTTCAACCTCCCATCGACAACCCTACTTGCATTCCTCACACCTATTTCCTCCTATGGTCTCTCCCAGTACACATAATCTCCAATCCACTGCATTGAACATTCCTTAGACCTTGTGTTCTCCCATCTCTGGGACATCTCCAGTTTCTCAAACTCTGCTTTTCTGTTCTCTGACCACAACCTCCTCTCCTTCTACCTCACTTTAAATGTTGAATCCCCACCTGTACCCAAATCTGTGCACACACAGTGACACCTAAATGGCCATCACTCAATCTCCTTCTCAGCCTCACTTGAACCATTCCTCTCTCATATTTCCACCCTGTCCTGCCTAATGCTGCAGTCTCATTCAACAACAACACAACTGCAGGCCTAGATGAGATAGCTCCAGCCACCACATAACGTTTCCAATTATCCAAATCCCATCCCTGGTATTTGAAATAGACCTGCCTCCTGAAAAGGTGCTCTCATACAGCTGAGTGTCAATGGACAAAACCTCACTCCAACACAGACTTCATCCATTACAAATGTATCCTTCCTATTATACTACCTCTCTCCACAAGAAACTCTTCTTTATATCCCCAAAATCCACCCTGCCAACCAACCACTGTGACCTCTTTGCTAGCTTAAAACTTGTTGTTCTGCCCACCCCACTGCCTCCCTTCACTGCTCATCACTTCACCACTTACTTCAAAGGCAAAATCAGGAAATCTCTTACCAGCTCCATCATACTACACAGACATTCTCCTTCACCCACCCTCAGTTCTTTCTCTACTGTTATTGAAAAAGTAGTCTTCATACTTCTCTCTCCCATCAACCTGTTCCCTCCAAACTCCTCCACCTTGCTCACCTCTCCCTCTCTACTGGCACTTTCCCTTCCATCTTTAAACATGCACTCATGTCTCCTATCCTCAAGAGACCATCTCTGGATCTTACCTCACTCTCCAGCCCCCCTTCCCCCCCATAGCTCTTCTCCCACTTGCATACAAACTACTTGAGCAGCTAGTGAACAAATGGCTGACCCACTTTCTCTCAGCTCACTCTCTTATTTACCTAATGCATTTGGCTTTCTGCTTTCTTTACTCCAATAAAACTGCCCTTACTAAAGTGATCAATGAGCTAATTACGGCTAAGTGAAATGGTCATTTTACTCAACACTCTTAACTATCTTTGCAGCACTGTTCTCTTAATTTACACCCTAGCTTTCCGAGTGCACCTTCATTATCTCTATTACTGACATCTTCCCCTCCGCACCCTCTATCTGTTGGGATTCCTCAAGGCTCTGTTCTCGGCTCTCTGCTTTTCTCTCTTTATACCCCTTCTCTCTGTGAACTAATATGCTCTTTTGGCCTTCACTACCAACTACATGTAGACACACACTCAATTCTACTTCTACTCCCCTGACCTCTCTCTCTTTATTAACCCATATCTTCTGTTGCCTCTCTGCCCTCATCACCAGGATGTCGCAAAGCTACAAAAGGCTTAATATGTCCAAAACAAAAGAGCTCTTCATCTAACCCCAGCCCCCCCCCCCCCCAAGTGTCACTACCGCTTCTCTAATTTCCTTCATGGGTGACGACGTAAAATTCTCCCCATTCACAAAGCCCATTGCTTTGGTGTCATCCTTGACTCAGCTGTCAGATTCACGTCCCACATCCAGTCCCTTGTACTATCTTGTTGCCTCCTCCTGCAAAACATTGACAGGATACACAGTTCTCTCTTTCAAGACATTATTAAACCTGTTATCCATTTTCTCATATCCCCTGCCTTGACTACTGCAACCTACTTTCCCCTCTGCAATCAGTCCTAAATGTGATCCTAAATGCCGCAGCCATACGGACCTTCCTCTTTTGCCCCTCCAGCAAGTAAATGGCTCCCATCTCCATACTTCAATTCAAGCTTCTCACCTTCAAAGCACTCATCAACTCCTCCACTGCTGAATTTACATATTTAATGCTCTTCACTTTAAAAATCTAAGGTAATTTTCTTCAATAAAATGTAACACAAGCTTTAAAGGCAGTATAAAAGTATACAGCTCAGATGTGAAGATACCTTTAAGGCCACGTTACCATCTACTTTCTCCATTTCTCCAAGCAAAGCAGAAAGTAGTGATGTTTTTCCACAACCAACTTGGCCAACTACAGCAACCAGAGAACCTTTCTGGATAGATAAATTTATGCTGCAAAATAGAACAACTGGTATTACAAAGAACTGTCCATCATCCCAACGTGTACTATTATTATTTACAAAGCACCAATCATATTATGCAGCGCTTTACAAAGGATATGTAGTCATTCACATCAGTCCCTGCCCCATTGGAGCTTACAATCTAAAGGCCTGATTTATTAAGGAAAGTTCATTTAGTAAGTTTTCTGGACAAAACCATGTTGCAATGCAAGGGGTGCAAATGAGTATTATTTTGCACATAAGGAAAATACTGGCTGTTTTTCATGTATCACACAAATACTTTAGAGCTTATGTGTACACTGAAATTTAATGTTGATCTAGGACATGCCCTACTCCAACTATAAATCTGCCATCACATTGTAAATGTACCTCCCCCTCCAATGCAACATGGTTTTGCCAAGGTGAAAAGTTACTCCTTTTTTTTGCTTTGCTCATCTTAATGTCTCAGGCCCTAGATGTTTGTCTATTATAATAAACATCAAATTAATATAAATGTTTATCTTAGTTTGTGTAAGAGATGAGAAAGACGCAATTTATTTTGCCACCTCTGGCAGCAGAATGTTTAGTCTCACCTATGTCCTGTCATTGGGACCACCCACCCAAAGCCAAACAGTATATCACTGTAAGCTCTCAAAGCAGCAGCACAGTCCCTCCAATCCTTTCCGATAGAGCACTTTATTTAGCTGTATAATACAGAACTACATGGTCTTCGTTCTCTTACTCTGCAAGCTCACAATTAGATGTAGCTCTCAGTAGCCCCCAAGTTTAGATAATGGGTGGAGGGTGCTGGAAACTGGAAAAAGGACCTCCCTATTTGCTAATTGGGGGAAGGGCACTACAGATAGGTTTGGTTGGTTGTCCAAAATTGGACGTTTCCTTTAAGATCTTGTATCATGAAAAAGATCCCAATATTATGTCAAGTCTCGATTGCAACATATTTCATAACATATTTAGTTAACAACCTAATTGTTGGATGTTTAAGACACATTATAGAGTGACTGCAATTATAATCAAGGTTTCCAGAACATTTTGTAATAAACATAGTTTTATGGTTAAATAATTGTATTTTTTAAGCAACCTTACCTCCTAAGGCATGGCTCATCTGCAACAGACCATGTAAACGTGCCATCTTCTACCACAATGTCATTCTCTTAAATGATAAAGAAACATAATTGTTTAGATATTAATAAGGAAGATTTTATAATTCATTTTCACTATTTCGTCTCTCTTCCATGTTCAAAATCAGATCATTTGGGATTAATACCTATGAACCTCATATTAACACAAACAAACATTGGAACACATTGAACTACTGCTACCGTTGGAACTTGGAAGGCATCAAATCCAACATTTATTTAATTTTAGAAAAAGTTGTTTTGGTGAAATCTTCAACATTCAGTTAACTGAATCCAAACACGTATTTCTCTTGATGTTAAACTTACAAGTCATGCTAAAAATAAAGATAGGGAAAATTAAGGTTTTAAATGGGCAAAAAAAAACAATACAAAACTGCTGTTGTATAAACAGGGCTGAACAAAATAATGTGAAATTCAGAAGCCAGTTAGATAGTTACATTTTGGAAGTAGCTGGATCTTTTAAGGAGCCAGGAAATATGTACAACCATTCACATCAATCAAAATGACTTTTTTAGGCTCATTGGCTCCTGTGATTTGCCCAGCCATAGAGCAGGAAAATAATATTGCCTGTTTTTCTAGGTAAACACATCGGTGCTGTTTATTCTGTGCACTCCTTGACTTACATTTTTATTGCGGGGAATATTATGTATGACCCGTCCAGCACGAAGGGAACCTCCAATAAATCAAGTGTTCTCACAATTTAATTTAACAATAAAAGTATAAATACAATGCACATACAAAGAATGAATAGAATAGGCATGAAGTGGATTAACCCTTTCATCAGTGTCCTTATGTCTCCAAATGGAGAATACGCTAATCAACCGGAGAGGACCAAGGCATAAATAGAATGCATACAGGAAGTCTAATTAAAATCAGCATACTGAGACCCTGATACAAATGCAAAAACATGCAGGCAATAAAGACAGTAAATAATACTAAACTAATAAATACATATTAAATCCGATTTTTAAATTATTTCCTCATTCGGAATATAAAATATTCTGCCAAATATCTCTATGTTTCTGTCCAGGACAAAGTTCTAACTAGATACATGCAGGACCTCTGGTGCCGTTTTTTAAGGGCTGCCATGCAATATCCAAGGATGACAAAAAGACACAAACACACAGGGCTAAGATAGAGCACTCACTAATGACACTTACTTACACCATTAACATAACATTTTTGAATTAAATTAACAGTAGTACTCAAGTTAAAATGTCCGTTTAGGTATGTTAGTATCCAGTATTACCACAAGCAACAACAGATGCCTTTGAAGTAGCTGAAAGTAATCTGACACGGCACACGAGAACTTTAATTCTATTGTTCATTATTGATGCCAATTGTGAAGCAGAAGTTTGCCACAATTGATGCCCCCCTTGATTCGGTATAGGCACCAATTGCAGTGAACTGTTCCAAGTGTCTGTTACCACTAATCATATTAATTCACGTGCATCAGGAGTCTGAATTCAAAGTAAATGGACACTACAAGTTATACAGCCACAGGGCAAAACCTGGAAACATTGGGACACAGTCAGGCTATATATATTATATACCATATTCCCATCTATTAGCATATTTAAGAAGTAGATACTGTAGCTTGGATACATACTATTAGAAGGGTTTAACGTCTCCACGTTTTCAGGTTCCAACTCTTCCTCAGAGAAAAATTTGGCCAAGCGCTTTAGGGAAACCAACGACTTAAAACACAAAATAAACAGTCACATAGACATGTAAGTTGCAAAAAAACAGACAGGCACACATACTAAACACAGACAGGAACTAGTACCTGTACAATAAAGCTAATGGCCATTGGGAACATACGTAGAGGGATCCTGAGAATGTTAAGCAATAATATGGTGACAAAAGCTTTCTGAGCATCCAGAACATTGTTCTCATCAATTGCCAGGAAAACACCAAACATGGTGAGAGAAACCTAATTTTTGAAACACACAAAAAAACCTGTTAATATTTCTTCAACCAGTATTGATTTTAAAGGGCTGATTACACCAAATCATCATTTAATTCCTGAGTACACACTACAAGCATCCTATGGGCACCTTTAGAATAGCAAACACACACATGATTTTTATCAAAACATATTTTGGCTGCAATGTATTAAATTCTAGGCCTTATAACTGTGTCTAAGCTGGCGTAAAGATAACATATTTCTTATTTCTACACCCAAAAGAAGTAACTATTGGGGGCAGAAGGTAAATTATATCACGACCATGGAGCAGTTAATGAACAAAAATCTGCTTAATGTGATATATCATGACATTCCACCCTAGCAAAAAAATAATTATTTTTATTCTTAAGAGAAAACTATAAACAACTTTGAACAAATATTTTTCAACGTAAAAACATTTTTTTTGCAATTGCCTCTCATAGCACTATATTTTCTATAAGTAAAATAAATGTAATTTCTAGGTTACAGCCCATGAGCTCAATGCCATCTTATTTACCCAGAAAGGGGAAGCCACAAACAGCGCAAGAGCTCCAGAAAGCATGAGCGCATACTTCTTCACTGCTTTCAGCTCCAACAACCTGAAGCCTTGGACTTTCTGCATGAAGGCATTCTCCCAGGCATACAGCTTCAGCACCTTTATACCCTGGAGGATTTCAGAGATCAGCTTTATTCGACTATCCTTCTGCTTCATCTGTTCTTCCTTTGGAAAGAAATAGTTGTATGGGGTCATATATGAGTTGCCAGAATGCAGGTGCACAGCACAAAAGAAGTTACTTTCCATTTTTTGACATTATATGATTATTTCTGTGCTACTGAGCCTGCTTCTATGGACCCACGCACAGGTGAAAGTGCAAGATGTTGCCCTTTGCAACAGAGACACATATTATATATACACATAATTATATATATATATATATATATATATATATATATATATATATATATATTCACACATATATACACACACACATACATATATATATATATATATATATATATATTCACACATATATACACACACACACATACATATATATATATATATTCACACACATTATATATATATATATATATATATATATATATATATATATATATATATATATATATACACATACATACACACACATATATACGCACATACACACACACACACACACACACATATATACGCACATACATACACACATATACTCAGTTTTTCAGGAGAGCATCCTGTAACAAGCATATCCAGTATGTTAATCATGCAGTGGACAGTTGTCTTGCCAAAACTAGACCCCTGTTCCACATCAGCATTCTAACATCTTACTGATCTACAGCATGGTGGCTAAGTGGTTAGCACTTCTGCCTTACAGCACTGGGGTCATGAGTTCAATTCCCAACCATGGCCTTATCTATGAGGAGTTTCTATGTTCTCCCCGTGTTTGCATGGGTTTCCTCCGGGTGCTCTGGTTTCCTCCCACACTTCAAAAACATACTGGTATTTTAAGTGGCTGCTAACAAATTGACCCTAGTCTGTGTGTGTGCGTGTTAGGAAATTTAGACTGTAAGCCCGAATTGGGCAGGGACTGATGTGAGTGAGATCTCTGTACAGTGCTGCGGAATTAGTGACGCTATATAAATAAATGGTGATGATGATGATGATACAAAGATCGGCGGTGATAAAGAGAAGGCGCACTGTCCAGCACCATTATTAGCATGCTAGTAAGGCGGATTAGTGTACCACGCACTCTCTTAGCTGGAAAATCTCCACAAGGAAAAGAGGACATTTTTTTTTTACACATTCTGTTCCAATAACTGTTAAGGGAATTAATTAATTTGTATCAGGTTCTACCTAAACGTCTGCCACATTTAAAAACACATATGACAGGTTGAAAGAAACACAAAAGAGTATTAGATCTCTCACTACAAAATTGCAACAATAAACAAAAAAATGGTAAAACAACAACTTTATGTCTTTTTAAAACGTCTTAATATTGCAACATTTTGCAGCAAAATAAACAAAATTTTTAAAAGCACCATAATGTTAATAGAAAAAGAACACATTGTTCAACTTATTTCTTCATCTAAGACACTAATACACAACATGTAACCAGCTGACAAAGCCATTTCTGTGGCAAATGGGAAGCAGGACAAATATAGGGAGCCCCTGGATTCTGGAACAGATATATTGCTGAAGGATTTCAGACCCTTCACCCTGGGTCCCCTATATATCTGTTCTGCATTATACCGGGCCTCACCGTGGCTGTGGGAGTCCCGGTCATTAGTCCATGAGGTAGATTAGTACTCATTTATTCTGATTTGCGGCCTATCTCCCAAAGTGACCCTTGGCTCTTTTACTTAGACATTTGTATAAAGCTTCTTAAAATGCTTTCCCTAGTTAAAGTAAATAAGAGGCTATAAATAATAATAGTGGGCCATGAATCTTGTACACAAATTGGACAGCAAGATCTATCACATCAGTCAGTCAGAATATATATGAACATATGAGTACCTGCCAACATTATCAAATGAAACTTTGGCGGAAAATTTACTAAATCCTTATCAGTCCACAGCACACTAATTTAATACAATATCACACCACTCTCCGACATGTCACACCCATCCAGTGGCGGATCCAGCCCCTAGCAGGGGCTTGCTGCCGGCGGCTGCACATTATGTGCAGGTCCATTCAGCAGTGACAGGCAGGGCCAGCGTGCTGCCCGGCTGCTCTGATTGTGTTTTAAACACAATCAGAGCATCCGGGCAGCACACTGTCCGTGCCTGTCATTGCTGAACGGACCTGCACATAGTATGCAGCCGCCGGCAGCCTCAGATGTCAAAAAGGGGGCGGGGCCTAAATCGCCTCCCCCCCCCCCCTACATCGCCCCGGGTAGCAGTATTTTCTAGATCCGCCCCTGCACCCATATCTTGGATGCTGGTAAGTGGGAAATTATGGGCTGTTGGCAGGTATGCAAATGTAGTAGAATGAAATCAGTTAAAGTTAAAGGACCAAAAATGCATAATATGAAAAAGAACAGTTTACCTGAAGCTTCTTGATCACCGCTGCAAATATCGTCATAAAAGGAATATTTAAAAGAAATACTCCTACTCCAGCAAATACAGCAACACCCAGCGTCTAAATAGCAGATGTAAAATCAGTCATTGTTAAAAAGAATAGGATACAAGTCTTGTTACAATAATATCAATAATAATGATAATAACAATAATAATAATAATAAATACAATTACAATAACAATATTTACATAGCTCTTTTCTCCCATGGGACTCAAAACAAACATTAAAAGCAATTTTATATTTAGGAAAAAAAGCTGAAAGAGAGAAACATATAAATTATTTCAATTAGAACAACAGAAATTACAATTTTTAACAAAGAATACATTAAACAATTAAAACTCTACAAAACACCTAAAAATAGTCTACATATCCATATGAAGATGAGCAAATCTGATGTGAAATAGAACTTGAAAATTTAGAATTGCAGATGTTGAGAGTGATAAACCATTTGTTATGTGCAGTGCTTTGTAAACGTATTCGCACCATCTGCTTTTCTATTTTAGTAACTACAATATGTTTACTTGTTATTAAGAGTTATTTATCAGTTTCTATTGATGAATTTTGAACCACTCCTTGAAAACCTGCTTCAAACCCAGACATTTGTGGGTTTTCAAATATGAAATGTTCTTTTCATGTCCTCCCACAACTTTTTAATATGATTTAGGTCCCGATTTGAACTAGGCCATTCTAAAAATTTCTTGTTCAACCATTCTGATGCAGACACGCTTATATGGTTTATTTTCCTGCTTCATGATACAAGTGCAAATTCTCCTGTTACAAATACTGATACAAAGCAGAATTGATGATTCCTTCGATGATGGCAAGTCGTAAATGTCCTAATGAAAAAGAGCATCCACAAAACCATGACAACCCCACCACTGGCCATTGTTCTTACCGTGGAATGTAGTACAAGACTGTGTCCAAACATGACAAGGCCAATGTCAACCATAAACTTCTACCACTTTCGAGTCATTACCCAAAAAAACATCCAGAGGTCATCTAGGTGGGTTTTTGCAAATTTAAAGGTGAGTACTCATGTTATTCTTTGCCATGAACACTAACCATAGTAAAGGCAAGAAGGCCCTGTATAGCCCTAGATGATGATTATTTGTCACTTCATGGACCCTTTTACACATTACTCTTAGAATAGTGTGTCAGGACAGTCACTCCTGGGAAGACTAACTCGCGTCCCAAATGTTCTCCATTTGGTCAATATTGCTCAGCCTGTGGTTCAGTAAAGTCCCACTGAACACTTTTTCACAGCATGAATTCTTTGTTCCAGAATGTTGAGATGACATTTTTACATTTTCTACAATTTGCATAAGCATTTGAACAATCCTGCAAGCGGTCATGCAGATTGTTTGGACAAAGGCACTTTCCAGATTGGGAAGAAGGCATACGCTATGGTCAGTAAATGGCCTTTTGTATGCATGCAGATTAGGATTGCACAACTTCCAGCTCTGCAAAAGTTCATATCTAACATGCTGCCTCTAATCGGTTATATAACAAACAGCAAACTAGCAATTTCAATGATTGCAATAGTCACAGTTATCAATTCTCAATATCACAGAGACTACTGTAGCCAAAATATATTTTCCACTATCAATAAAAAATATTTGTAATTTCTAATAATGCACAAGTACAGCTATGGTTTTAGCTTAGTTTTTTTAATTCTCATGAACTATAGCCTGAGTTTTTGCTCAATTCAGCAGTGATTGTAACAAATGTAAACAACACTTAAATATTAGAAATGCAGAGAAACCTGTTCCATAACCTGAGTGTAGACATTCCAAATCTGTAATACTTTATCCTGCTCATCTACAGAACATTTGTTTAGGAAGCTCTTGACAACCAAGACTTACTTAAGGGACATAGAATCTCTTCTCAACTATAAATTTGTATTGTATCATAACCATGGGCCAAGTCTATGTTACAATAAAAGTCATAATTCAGAAGAAATACAAAATGATTTTTAATATATTCTGCTTAGACACTGCTTAATTATTTTGTGCATGTACATGACAATATCATGGGAAAACTGCACTCTATAATGTATTACATAAGAATACTAGAGGTTAACAAGGAGTTCCCATACCATATAAAGCACATGGTTGCAGGTCAAATGCTTTTTTTAACGTTCACAAAACTCCTCTGCAGCTTCTATTTTTCAATATAATATAATAATATATTATATAGATATATACACAATACTGTTCAAAAGTTTTAGGCAATGCTGCAAAGTAAGAATGCTTTCAAAAATAGAAGTGGTAATAGTTTATTTTTATCAATTAACAAAATACAAAGTGAAGTGAATGAACAGAAGAGAAACCTAAATCAAATCAATATTTGGTGTGATCACCCGGCTGCCTTCAAAACATCAATTATTCTAGGTACACTTGCACAAAGTCAGGGATTTTGCAGGATTATAGTCAGGTGTATGATTAACCAATCATACTAAACAGGTGATAATGATCATCATTTTCCTATGTTGGTTGAAACACAGTCATTAACTGAAAGAGCTGTGTAAGAGGCTTAAAACTGGATGAGGAACAGCCAAACTCTGCTGCAAAGGTGAGGTTGTTGAAGACAGTTTAATGTCAGAGGTCACATACATCATGGCAAGACTGAGCACAAGACACAATGTAGCTATATTGCATCAGCAAGGTCTCTTCCAGGCAAAAATTTCAAAGCAGACTGGGAGATTAATATGTGCTATTCAAGCTCTTTTGAAGAAGCACAAAGAAACAGGAAACATTGAGGACCATAGACGGAGAGGTTGGCGAAGAAAACTCACATGAAAGACACATCATGATTCCCTTCGAAATCGGATGATGTCCAGCAGTGTGTTCAGGTCAGAACTGGACAAATCCAGTGGGACCCAGGTACACCCATCTACAAGGCCAACGGCCAAGGCGACTCAACTATGCACGAAAACATAGGAACTGGGGTGCAGAAAAATGGCAACAGGAGCGCTCTGGACTGATAAATCAAAATTTTAAATATTTGCCTATAACAGGAGGCAGTTTATTTGCTAAAGGGCTGGAGAGCGATACAATAATGAGTGTCTGCAGGCAACAGTAAAGCATGGTGGAGATTCCTTGCAAGCTTGGGGATGCATTTCAGCAAATGAAGTTGGAGATTTAATGGTGTTCTCAATGCTGATAAATATAGGCAGGTACTTATCCATCATGCAATACCATCAGGGAGGCATCTGATTGTCTCCAAATTTATTCTGCAGCAGGACAACGACCCCAAACATACAGCCAATGTCATTAAGAACTATTTTCAGAGTAAAGAAGATCAAGGAGTCATGGAAGTGATGATATGGCCTCTATAGAGCCCTGATCTCAACATCATCGAGTCTGTCTGGAATTACATGAAGAGACATAATGATTTGAGCAAGCCTACATCCACAGAAGATAGGTGGTTATTTTTCCAATATGTTTGAACCACCCTGCTGAGTTCCTTCAAAAACTTTGTGCAAGTGTACCTATAAGAAATGATGCTGTTTTGAAGGCCGGTAACACCAAATATTGATTTGATTTAGATTTCAGGATAAGATCTTGGTTGCAGGATAGAAAGTAAAAAAAGTTTACCAGTGGAGTACCCCAAGGATCTGTACTTGAACCAGTGGTTTTCAATATCTTTATTGGTGACAGTGCAAATGGTATTTAAAGGGAAAGTATGCCTTTTAGCAAATGACACAAAGATACGCAACAGGGTAGACACACCAGGAGGGGTAAAACAAATGATTGATGATCTAGGTAGACTATAGGAGTGGTCAAGAGAATAGCAACTACAGTTTAATGCCAAAAAATGCAAAATCATGCACTTGGGACTCAAAAATCCAAAGGCTAAATATAGCATTAATGGCACTATAATAGAAACTACCGAGAGGGAAAGGGATCTAGGAGTCACTATTTCAGGTGACTTAAAGTCAAGTAAGCAATAAGGAAGGCAAGTCAGATACTTGGTTGCATAGAGAGAGGAATCAGTAGGAGAAATAAATAAGTAATAATGACTGTATAGGTCATTAGTATGGTCTCATCTAGAATACAGTGTTCAATTCTGGAGGCCATATCTCCAGACGGATATAAATACATTAGAGACTGTACAAAGAGGGGTAACTAAAATGGTGCATGGCCTACAGCACAAAACTTACCCAGAAACACTAAAAGATCTTAATATGTATAGTTTGGAGCAGAGAAGGGAAAAGGGGGACATGGTAGGAACTTTCAAAAATATCAAGGGTTTTAACAAGCTACATGAGGGAAACATTCTTCAAAGGAAGAGAAGTATTAGAACACGAGGACATGCACTGACACTGGAGGGAAGTAGGTTCAGAGGAAAAATAAAACAAAAGGTATAAATACCAGAGGGCGCTATCAGAGATTGTAAAATCAGTGACAAAAGATACACCAAAAACTGGAAAAAATGCAGTGTTTATAGCGACTTTTGCAGATTTAGTTGATCAGCAGACAAAACACAGCTAGGTCCATCCGGACTTAGAACTTGCCCTAGATATCCCTATGCTCCTGCTGGTGCCGTCCTTCCCGCTGTTCTTCTTGTAAAAACTCCGCTTGGTGAATCTGTGCTCCGTCCGAAGAAAACCAAGTAGTAGTAGCGCCTTCTCCGCGTATATGGGGAAGTGCTGCAGCGTCTATACTACAGGGTCCTGAGCGGGTCAAAAGTATAACCAATGCGTTTCGTTCAGACTGTGAAGTTTTTCAAGGATCCTTGAAAAAGTTCACAGGCTGAACGAAACGCGTTGGTTATATTGGCCATGGAAACCCTTTCCATTAGGCTCCCGCCGCACAGTTTTTGTGCTTACGTTAATGCCAGTGGAAGTTTGGAACTCTTCAGCTATGGAATCAGCAGTGCGTTGGGGACTTTTACGCACCATGCGCCTTAACAGTCGTTGACCCGCTCTGTGATTTTACGTCGTCTTTCACTTCATGGCGGAGTTGCTGTTGTTCCTAAACACTTCCACTCTCTAATAATATCACTTACAGTTGACTGTGGAATATCCAGCAGGGATGAAACTTCACGAAACGTCTTATTGCCAAGGTGGCATCCTATCACAGTACTACGCTTGAAGTTACTGAGCTCTTCAGACCCATTTTGTATCACAAATGTTTGCAAATGGAGAATGCATAGCTAGGTGCTTGATTTTATACACCTCTGGCAATGGGTCTGATTGAAACACCACAATTCAATAATTAACAGGTGTGGCCAAATACTTTTGTCCATATAGTGTATATCTGAAATGTTATCAGTCCTGAGTGCTATTAAAAAACATGGCTTCACAAAGAGAACGCAGGCTTATGATTGGTGTCCCATGCTCTGTGTGGTCTTTGCTTACTCTACTTGACGTGGTGATTTCTTTAAGTGGGGTCAGTACCTCCGATTTACTTTGGTTCTCACCAACATATTACTGCCACCTGACATTACATATTACCCCCAGAAATTGGTATATGTCATACATGACCAGGATCCTTTATACCTGAACTTAAGCTGCTCCCCTATTTTCTTTTCATGCTCTCCTCTCTCATGCTCCTTCTACAGAGAACTGATATAGGCAGCATTAGGCAACTGCCTAGGGCGCCGGGCTTTTGGGGGCGCCACCCGCCCCTAAGCAATGTCATAACAAGTATAAACTAAAAATGTGGCTTTGCCAAGTTCCACGCCGGCGCCATTTTACCAGCGCACTTCATCATGGAAGTCTCCCTATGAATGCAATCTTGCTGTCGGCTGACTGAGGTGCTGCACCAAAAGCAGAGGGGTCCTGAGCGGCAAGCGGACCCATCACAGACCAGCAATGTCCTGACACTGTAAGCTCCAACCAGTCACAGTGAGAATTGCCTGACAGTTTGTCAGACGATTCTCACAGTGATTGCTTGGAGCTCTCAGTGTCAGGACATTGCTGGCCTGTAATTGGTCCGCTTGCCATTCAGCTCCCCCTGTGCTCTTGGTGCTTTTTCTCAGGCGGGGTGACATGCTGTGTTCACAAAGTAGTGTGGATCGGGGACGGCTTCATCAGCTACTGTAGGGTTTACCCTGACCCCCACCTGCACTTTGATGCTGAGCAGAGGTGCCCCTGCACATGGAGCTGACGGCCTGGGACTGGACTGTGGTGCTGAGCCTTGCCCCTGCACATGGAGCTGAAAGCCTGGTACTGGACTGTGGTGCTGAGCCTTGCACATGGAGCTGAAAGCCTGGTACTGGACTGTGGTGCTGAGCCTTGCCCCTGCACATGGAGTTGACAGCCTGGAACTGAAGGTAAGTATATCTTGATAAACACATTATAATTTTATATGCTTTTCTGTATATACAGTCTTTCTTATCTTCACTGCTGTCTGTGCCATTATATCTGCCCTTCCTCTGTTTGTGCCAGCCTCTTTGCCCTTCCCCATTTATGCCAGCCTCTGTGCCCTTCTCCATCTATGCCAGCCTCTGTGCCCTTCCCCATCTACGTGAGCCTCTCTGCCATTCTCTCATCTGCACCAGCCTCTCTGCCCTTCCCCCATCTATGCCATCCTCTCTGCCCTTCCCCCATCTATGCCAGACTCTCTGCCCTTCCCCCATCTATGCCAGACTCTCTGCCCTTCCCCCATCTATGCCAGACTCTCTGCCCTTCCCACTTCTGCACCACCCTCTCTGCCCTTCCCTAGTCTGTACCACCCTCTCTACCCTTCCCTCATCTGTGCCAGCCTCTCTGCCCTTCCCTTATGTGCGCCAGCCTCTCTGCCCTACCTCTGTCTGTACCAGCCTATTTGCTCTTCCCCCATCTATACCACCCTCTCTGCCTTTCCCTCGTCTGTGCCAGCCTCTCTGCCCTTCCCTCGTCTGTGCCAGCTCTCTACCCTTCCCTCATGTGCGCCAGCTTCTCTGCCATACCTATGTCTGCCACAGCCCATCTGCCCTTTCTAGTCTGCACCAGCCTCTCTGCCCTCCTAATCTGTGCCAGCCTCTCTGCCCTTCTCCCATTTGTGACAGACTCTCTGCCCTTCCCCTGTCTGTGTCAGACTCTCCTTCCACTTTCTGTGCCAGACTCTCTCCTTAACTGCCAACCAGAAGGAGGCAAGTTACTATTTTTCTTTTGCAAAAGTCAAGTGTGTGAGAGAGTGTTCAAAGTGGGTAATTTTTTGGGGTGGTGGGGTGGTAGGTCATAGCTTTGCCTAGGGTGCTGAGATTCCTTGCACCGGCCCTGGATATAGGTTTAGTTTGCCTTTGTATATTTCTTGTATATCTTCTAACTTTATTTACAAAATTCAAACATTTCAAAAAAGAAAAATCGATCACAAGGCATAAACCAATCAGCTTTCCCATATCAATCCCAATCATAGGAGAATATTACAATTTTCTAGCACTAATCAGTAGCCTTTCCTTATTACCCCTCATGGGATGAGTAAATTATCCACAAGCATTCAGATAATACTGAGAGGGAACTATCAGATGCACAAACAGGATCTTAAAACAATGAAATCTGTTCAATTAACTGGAAAACAACAACATTCCATAAATAGGAGCTAAGGGACAAACCCACCATTCATGGATTAAGAATTATATCTCTGCTCAATC
The DNA here is from genome assembly GCF_038048845.1 of Mixophyes fleayi. NCBI lineage: Eukaryota > Metazoa > Chordata > Amphibia > Anura > Limnodynastidae > Mixophyes > Mixophyes fleayi. The sequence continues at coordinate 44,141,994 of NC_134408.1, forward strand.
TTTACAATATATAGTCAGGAAGACCTTATATATTCAAGTGCTGAGGAATATGATGCATAACTTACAGTCAGAGTAGTACAGAAAAAGCTGGAAGTAACCTTTAACAAATCAATAGGCTACTTGCAAATAATGATATTTTTGTAGGTAATTCTATTCACTACACTCAGAAAAAATCTTAGTTTGCCCTGTTGAAGTAAATCTTTAAGAAAAACAGAAACCTCTACTTTGTAAGTAGCCAGATGATCTTGAACCAGGCCCACAGGGAAGACAGAGTTGCTGAAAATAGGGGACAACAGGGAAATGGAAGATTTGAGTGCAAATTGCATTCTGCAAAGATTGCATATCTCCAGAGTGTTAGCTGTGGCCAGGGAGCTCTGAAATGTTTTTGATCTTAGCAAAGACACCGAGTCCTTAACTTCCCTGGATAGCTATAGAAAAAGGAGGTAAAGGTGATTGATTTGTTTTCTTTTATATCTTTCAATACCAAGTTATAATAAACACACTGAAGTGCACAGGTTGAACCCTGATCGATCTAGAAATGTACAAGGTATCCCAAAACAATTTTAAAGGAGGGGTCATTTAAATTTATATGACCTGTCCACAATGATCACAAATCTCTAAAATGTTTCAATGCAAATGTTGGAGGAAGGCAAATCCCATTTCTTTTTCTCATTAATTGTTTCGTCTTAAAGTCTGATCGAATAGCTTTCAAGCAAACCAGCAAATGCACAACTGTCAATGGCTATGATAACAAGAATGCTAGCATGGTCAAAGTCTATTCCAAATAGAAATCTGACAACTCTGTGAGCAGTATTATAACTACAGCGTAATTTGCAAACATAGATTTTAGGGACAATATATACTGCTTTGCATTCAATAAACAAACAACAGAGCTTTATCAAAACAATCAGTGTGTTTAATACTTTTAGTAGCAAACACACAGGAATTCAGTTACCTGCCACAGGAAATACATTGCCACAATGATCGTGAGTGGTGCAGACCAGAGATAGTTCAAACACGTTGCCAAGTCCATGAGCTTCTGCACATCTGTAGAGATCAGATTTACAATCTCTCCAGCAGATGAATTCTTCCTTCCAGAGTTGGAAATAACTAATGCCTTTGAGAGTGAAACAAAAATGAACTTTAAGCATTATGCATTTTACAATAGTGTCATTAAAAGTGATGATGATAATAAACAGAAATAATTATTTGGGAAGAGAAAACAAAAAAGTTTAATGAAGACTTTAACGTTCGCTATGCCACAGCCCCTCTCATGAGTTTTCGAGGACTATTTCTTGATGTATACAGAGCATATGACAGAGACTTCAGTTGTTTTGTTCCTCATCTTGATGTTGCTAACTGTTTTAAACTTGAAATTTTATAACTATTTCAAATTAGGTTAAACACATAAAAGTAAAGCAAAGAGACTATCAGCAAGATGAAATTTAATCTAACAACAAAAACATAAAAATTGGATAGCATGGTGGCATGTTGGTTAGCAATAGCATTGATGGCTCAGAGCACTGGGTTCATGGGACCTAGATTTGTAGAATGTGTTTGTTCTCCCTGTGTTTGCATGGGTTTCCTCCCACAGTCAAAAATCATACTGGTGACTAAGGTGCAATACAGCTTTGAAATGGAGACAGTGGGGAGGCCCTACTCCACTGCCTCCTCCTCCCCGATAATTAAATGTTTTGACAGGCACGTATGTTACAGAAGGAGAGGGAGCGTCACCAGCCCAGTGGATTCTAATCTGCTTCTTGTATCACCCTCACTTAGCAAATCTCCTCAACAGTCTCACTAGTAGCTCCCTTGTGACCACCTGATTAGGGTAACACTTACAAACTGTGAGGGAGCCAATTTGGTCTTCCTCCCTCAAGTCTATAATGTGGTATAGAAGCAGTATTGTTTAATGTGTACCTCCCCACTATGTACCCCTCTTACCCTCTTTTTTTTGTCCTTCCCTTACACCCCCCCCCTTCTTTTTACTTTCTGTAACCCATAATCCTTGAAACATTAATAAAATACTATTGAAGTTAAAAAAATCATACTGGTAGGTTAATTGGCATCTGATAAAGTAAGTGAATGATGTGGATTACACATCTAACACCAGTAGTATGGTTATAATATTTGTATGAAAATTAGACTAACTTTTGCATATTGATTTTAACATAGGTACAGTTTCAAAATAGTTGCAATTGCTCTCATAGCATCTTGTGTCAACAGGAATGAAAAATTTCTATTTTTTCTACTTTTAAAATATATGTCAAATATTCTAAAAAGTAATATGACAGGGAATGTATACTGTACCTTCTTATAGACACTGCCCACTATTGCGGATCTAAGCCTCATTCCAATGACATAGCAAGTATAGTCATGTTGGTGAAGGAAAAGGGACTGACCACAAGGACTAATGAACATGAGAATAGCAACCAAAAAACTTTGCCAAGTAGGGGCTTCAGGATCCTTCAAACGGTCCAAGAATAATCTGGTGAAAATGGTCTAGTTAATCAATACAATTACTGTAAAACCGCTAAATGTAAATATTTCTTTAAAAAAAATAAATCCACACTGTTAAGGACAATATATATATAATTATATTGCAGACTGGCCACACATCATAATTTATTTATAAGGCGCCATAGATTCTGTTTCTCTGGACAATCATCTTACATATATGACATACTTAAGAACAAATAAATATAATTACAGATAATACTAGCAAAATGAATACAATTAAGCATAATTAAGCCTCCATGGATGTTCAAGGGATAGCAATAATAGCATGATGTAGTGGAGGATGTATGTTAGGGAATTTAGACTGTAAGATCCAATGGGGCACGGACTGATGTGAGCGAGTTCCCTGTACAGTGCTGCAGAATTAGTGGCGCTATATAAATAGCTGCTGATGATGATTCAAAGATATTAGACATAAGAAGGACAGGACCCTGTATGTGAGAGTTTACATTCTAGAGGGAGGGGGTAATGAGAGAGAGTAGGTGCAAATAGAGCAACATTGAAATTGGCAAACAGATGAGGCAGAGTGAGTTGACATGAGGGTTTAGGGGATATCGTAGGCAAGCATGAAAAGGCAAGTTTTGAGGGATCATTTAAGATTGGGGGGGTGTCTAGGATGAACCAAAAAATTCCATAGGTGGGAACCACTGAGGCCAATTAGTGTGGTCAAAAGAGAACTGCACACACAGGATGATAATGTAAACTTCGGACTGCATTTACTAACATGCACGTAATGATCCTATAAAATTCATAGGTGCACAGAAGTTCATTTGTGGTCACACACACTGTAATATTAGGCCACCTGCCCCATATCAATGCAAAATTGCAGCAAGTAAGATCAAATGAAAGTATGGTGTTTAATTGGTTAACCAAATATATTACTGCTGTTGTTCAACGCTTCTATCGATCAACATGCTGCCTGTATGGAAAAGCCAGTCATGATGGAAGTGAGGAGAACGCTAAGCTGACATAGGGGGAAGCCAGACTGGGTAGAATGTTGAACACATTTAAAAATAAAAATATTGTGTTAACTTATGTAATTCCCTTGAAAATTAGCCTTTAAGTTATGAAGCAGTGATGATTCTCAGGCCATTTACTGAAGCCCTGGTGAAGTAAATTACTGTACAATTTCAATGGCTTGTTTCCAAAGTTGTTGAAATTGTGTAAATATCAATATAATTGCATTTAAAGCAATTTAGTGTAATTCACAGGAAGAATGTGCAAGACATTTACAACATGCCCCCTTGTATATTAAGTTGTTTCTTTTTACCTCAAGGGCATCTCAGTATGTAGGCTCAAATGACAATATGTTTGATATAGATACAAGCGTTGTAAAACATGTTATGGCTAAGTATGACTAAGTATTAGCCTTTTTTCTTAGAAACCATCTAAAGTTATGAAAAATATTTTTGTTATAAAGTAAATCCTCTTCTAGGTTGAACCCTTGTATGATAAACATTGACAAATGCTTTCAGACCTTGAAAGTCTGCATTTTTTTCTTCCACTTGCAAAAGTGCTATGGCTTCTGCAAACCATTATAACAGATGCAATGTGGGTTAAAGACACTTAAAGGAATACAGCATAAATCACAGGAGACCAGGGGGTGAATGTATTAAAGTTCGGTTTTTTCATCTCGCCAGGAATCGGCGAGTTGACAGCTAAACTTTAAAGCGGCGCTGCCTTGTAAAGGCAAGTTTCCCTTTACAAGGCAGCGCCGCTTTAAATTTTAGCTGTCAACTCGCCGATTCCCAGCGAGTTGAAAAAAACCGGAATTTAATACATTTACCCTCAGAACTGTATCAATTTTGTATAAATATATTGCCTGTTTTATGCAAATACCTCATTAACTCAGGAGTGAAGAAGAGGAATGCAGTGTACAGAACCATTAACAGAACACTGAGCAGGTAATAGAAGCCAAAGGCTCTAAGGATAATCTTCAGTAATGAATAATAATTAATTTGCATGCTTGGACTTTTCAGGAGAACTTCAGTCTCATCCTGGGCTTCATGGTAGATCTGTATATCTTTCTTCATATTATTATTAGAGAATGTTGTGCGCACCTCCAACCTGTCAAAAAATACAAGGACACATATGTTGAACATGCTGAACTGAGACTTCAAATATTCCAACTCCAAAAAAATATGTTCTGTTTAACATTAAGCTTTACACCCAATCTAAGTCTACGCTTCCCAACTAGGATCCCGTGCCTTGGACACACCAGCTGCACTATGTAATCATAAGATATAAACCGATTTTATAGATTTATATATCTAGCCATACCTATTCTTATAATATATATAGTTTAATGCTAATAATAGATACACATGTCCTATTTCCTCTATATGACATCCTAACTCAGTAGCTAAGATAATCTCCCTCTCTTCAAAATTTCTGCCAGCTCACACATTAGTTAAGTTATTTTAGGCTTTCAATGAATCAACGAATTACACACAAAATCCTTCTCCTTGCCGGTAAAGCCCCCCCTTCAGCTGCACCTCCTTGCATGTCAGCACTTATATCTACATGTCCTCCAAGGTATTCCCTTTGCTCTTCTCAAAACGGCCTCCATTCTTCAGTATCCACTGCAAATGCTCTATCACACCTTTACCCATTTTCTCTTACTGTGCCTTACCTCTGGAATACAACTCCTTGGGACTGTTGTCAACAGCTGCCTTGAAATTCAAACTGATATCCTACCTCCTACTGTATATTACAAGCATTGTTGGAAATAGTGACTGCACTTACCTATAAACAACATTAACATTTTTGGCACTTATACCTGCATATCTGTGTATGTTTCCCATTACCTGATCATAGAGCTCTTTTGAGCAAAAATATATAGCAGTAATGTTAATTCTGGGAAAACTAAAATTATAGAATGTTGTGGGAAAGCAGGACGGGACACATGGGAACCGTAAGTTTCCCACAAGATAAGTGTAGTAAAGTATACTAAAGAGAAGATAAAATAATTGAACAGAGCTATTGTCCCTGTGTCATTCCTATTTTATTTATATAAACCAATATCTACAAGACTTAAAAATGCATTTAAATTTTTTTTTAAATCTATATTAAATATCACAATTTCCTAGTATTGTAATTGTTAAAAAAAAGGATATTCAAACTCCAAAATATCAATCATGACACTTCAGAACAGAAGAAAACAAAAAAAAAACCATACGAACGCTGAGATACTTACGGCTTTGTCTTATGCCATTCCTTCTGGATCTCTTTTGAGAACTTCTCTAAAATTTCTTCAGCTGTATCCGATTTTCTCAAGGACCAAACATCATCCACTTTTAAAGGTTGTTTGTAACCTCTAAACATTATTCTTAAGAAGAAAATAACAATATTAAATAAGCATGTTAAAGTGTATTCAAGAAGGACTTAACCTTTATGCTTTGCATGGCTGCTGTTTCTGAGTGCTTGAACAATTCTGTCAAACATCCTCTACTTACTTCCCACATACCGACATGCTCAACAAATCAATTAACATCCGTAAAGATAAACTCCTTTTGTTGCTATCTCCGATCAGGTAGTACATTTTTACTATGGTCACCACATATCAGAGTCCAATTTTGTGCATTTAAATAGCACAATGCAGACCAAACTATTTTCACATCTTAAAAGAGTGACAGCCCATTTGTCAACATGAAGCCAGTAACTACCTTGAACACAAATTATGCAGGGAATGATGGGACTTGCAGTTCCACAATAGATGGACAATGTCCAATCCTAGTACAGAAGAACATGGTTCATGAATCAGTAACTATCTTCCCACCCTCTGTTGCACCAAATGTCAATGGATTTCATTCATGAAAATATCTAAAAGTTCGCAGGATGAAATTTTTTGTGCTGTGCAAAAAGTTAAGCGTTTGCCAGTGTGACCTCAAAGGCCAGTGATATATAAAAATATAACAAAGACCTTAACTGAGAAATAAGAAAAGTCATAGTAGCTCTTTTTTTAATATGATTATAAGTATACTTAATCACTTTTAGCTCCTTTATATACAGTGCAAGGTTGCAATATTCATTTTATTTTCTTATAGGCAGACAATGTGTGCCGTTTCTATTTGTCATGTTTATTATGTTTACTTTACATATATTATGTTTCTCTATGAGGCTTGTCCTGCTGACAGAATCTTTATTGACTTTTTGTGCTTTCTCGATCTTCTTTCTTAAGCTGGGTACACAATACAGACAATTACTGCAGATGCAATTTCTGTAACAAATTTACCAACAACTGAAAGGTCCGATGAGCATGCAGATTTATGCGTACACACCTAAAAAACAAAACAAAACAAAAAAGTGCACCTGTTGAAACCGCAGGCACGAAGTGGCCTCTCTAATGCAACCAGTCATCAAACTCCAATCCTCGTCAGAAATATCCCCAAGTCAACCTCCCACTTAGCTCTAAGGGGGTCTAAACCCTCCGGTGATAGTTAAGGGAGCAACAGGGCATAAAATACAGATATCGCCTTGCACGGGTCCACCGTAAGTAACAGGGTCTTAAGGGGAGAATCCATCACCCCCCTGCCATATTGGGACACAAGGTCATGTCGGAGTTGCAGATATTGAAAAAATTGGGAGTTAGGTATCGAGAACTCAGTCTTCAGGTGTTCAAAGGATTTTAAATGGCTATCCACATAAATGTCGCCAAGGATATGGATCCCCGCCACAACACAGCCCCCCCCCCTTCCCCCCAAGATTAGCTAGTTCCTGAAGCCCACAGTTAAACCACAAAAGGAGTATCTGTATTCTGCCCTACACCACCTAAGAGGCTATGTGCCACCGACAAAACGGTGGATGCCGGTCGTACAATAGGAGCCACCTTTACGAGACCCCTGGTTCGCAAGAAAAAACTGCAATCGTCCCAGGGAACGGTCTGTCTGCTCACCAAGAAGATATCTAAGTGCACCACTGAGCCAAATTACTACATGGGTAAGCTGGGAAGCTAGGCAATATATTGTTGGAAAGAGCTAGGCCCCCAGAATTTTTAGATCTACACAGTGTGTTATTCGAACCCTGGCTCTCTTATGATACAATGTACTTTGGTACAATAAAACATGTGCATGGGAGCGCACACTGCAATATCTTACCAATCGGTCATTTAAAGTGTTATCTGCATGATAATTGGTTGAAAAACCTGTAGTGTGTACCCAGCTTAAGCCATAAAGGAGCTTTATCTATATTTCTCGTTAAGTCTTCCAAGTCACTCTTGGGTAAAAACATGGGGGCTGATTTAGAAGATAGCAAATACAAAATGTTTTGCATGCAAGACAAATACTGCATGCTCTTGCGTGTTTACACACACATATTATATATACTATATATAATGCATATATATTATACTTTATTTATATATACTTTATTTTGCACTAAATTCTCACGACTATAAAATCAGGCTGTACATGTTACATTTCCACCTGTAGCACAACATGGTTTTTCCAGGTGCAACCTTTGCACCCAGTAGCTATATTTACTCCTACCTCTAAATCAGCCACATTATGTTATGAGTTATGTGTCTATGGAGATTATCAATGTGATAAACCTTCATAATACCTGCACCTGGCTGACTAGGTATAATTATACCAAAATATATTGGTGATACAAGTATGCTATTAGGTCATACTACAGAACATAAACTATGATACATAAGACCTCAGGCCTGGACCCTTATTAGAGGAAGACCACCAATGAACTCCATAGTAATTTGTAGTTACAAAAATAATGTGCATTTAAATACTGCTAGCACTTGAACTTTATTGTAATGATAATAATAAAAAAAAAAATACATTTTCAAATGTTTTCACTTTGTAAATGTTGAAGTGCTAACAGGATATAGTTACATACACTGAGAATAAACACAACATTTTTATCTATTACATAACTTGTTGCAGCATTTGTCCATGATCTTTATTGTTTACATTTTTCAAATATATTGTTGGTTCTATTACTTTGTAACAGCTGAGGGTGAATGCATTGTATACTAAAGAAGATTCTGAACATTTTTGAGGATAGTTCATCTATATTTTTATGGACTGATATTAAGTTGAATGAATAGCTATTATTTTGTACTAACTTGTATTAAATATATAAGAGGGGATTAAATAATTAATCAGATGCTCAAGAAGAAATCTGGACTGAAAGAAATGTTTAAGCAAAAGACACGCCAACACTACATTCACCTGTGACGTCCTTCCGCGAGAGAGACCTGAGAGCACAATTGCTATTGGCTGTATGAAGTGTGGAAAGAAGTGTGTGTTTACAAGCTGACTGTAGAAAGGACAAGGCAAAGGGGAGCCCCTCAGTCCATGCTACTCCCACTTTACCACCACCCATTTCATTAATTTCAACTTTTCAGTTTCCTAACTTGAAAGACTTTTTAAATGAATCATGACAGTAAGGGGATATCAGGACAGTCTTTACATGTTTCACTTTTGTGTTTTTGAATGTTTTTACTACAGTAGTCCAAATGCTCTTAGAAATGCCTTTGCCATCTAAAGTGCAAAGAGGTGTTCCATTGAAATTACAGGCAGACACTTGGGGCTAGATTTACTAAGCTGCGGGTTTGAAAAAGTGGGGATGTTGCCTATAGCAACCAATCAGATTCTAGCTTTCATTTATTTAGTGCTTTCTACAAAATGAAAGCTAGAATCTGATTGGTTGCTATAGGCAACATCCCCACTTTTTCAAACCCGCAGCTTAGTAAATCTAGCCCTTGGTTTCCACCACCTCAGAGAACATGTGAAAAGAAAGTCCTTCTGCAGAGAAAAAAAATGCTTTGTGCTAAACCGGAAACATCCCCTGAATGAACCTTCTCCATCCATTCAATCTCATTTAAATAAAGCAAAATTTAATTTTGCATGTGTGGGGATTTTATCATTATGATTCTTAACTGGAAAAGATCTTTGTTTATTTGATGGGTCTTCCCTTTTGTCAGTAATAAAGGATCCAATGTAAATTTGATTTAATTAAGCAGATTCTGTTAGATCTAGTTTACATTATTCTGATGGAGTTAGAAGGAAGGGGAGACCTGAAACAGGTCTCTGCTGCACTGCACTGGGATTGCACTCTGTTGGGGAGGTCCTGATTCTATCACTGCTGAGACGTCACATGTTTTCCTTTTCAAAGGAGGAATCAGCACATAATGTTCACTTAGAACACCAAGAACCAATAAGAAAGTTCCTAGCCATTTCTATGAATCCCCCAAGTGTCACTGACAGCCAGGAGTAGTGGTGTTTACATCCTTCCATTTTAAAAAGGCAGTAAAAAAAGAGAAAAGAAAGAAGGCCGCACCATTGCAGTTTTAAAACAGTGGTTGGCGACAACAGTTAATATTTTAACTTTTGAAATTTTTGTTATTTTAGCGATATATGTTTGCCTGGTCTTCCAACTGCACAGTGTTGCAGAAACGGTCTGTGATCTATACATAAGTACTAATGATAATAATAGCTAGAAAAAGTATGACATTAATCCATCAAACCTTTAATTGTATACAATATACATGCTCAATCTCACTTACTGTGTAAACCAACTGAATGTAACTTGAGAAAGGAAAGAAGCACTTGACACAGGGCACGGATTCTGGGAGAGGGAAACAAAATATTAATGCGACCTTACTATCCTTCCATAGAGTTGTATTTAGAGTTACACATTTGCAGTTTACAATGCCAGTCAGAATATATTATATATCTATCTATCTCTCTATCTCCATATATAATATATATATATATATATATATATATATATATATATATATATATATATATATATATATATATATATATCTATCTATCTATCTATCTATCTATCTCTATATATCCAGATTGCAGTTCATAATGCCCGTGACAGATGATTTAACACTGCACAAAATACAAAAGCAATATTGCCAGAGGAATAATGACAAAAAGAAGTTACATACAGACTGATCCTTCTTGCGGGTAAAAAAAGGAGGCCGGTCAGTGAAGAAGGCCAGAACGAACTGGACCACCACCAGTGTGCAGTAGAGTATGAAAAGTGTGTAGCGCAGTCTGTCAATCTCTGCGGCCTTTAACAAACAGAAGGGAAAACACAACAAGGTGAGATGGCGTAAGAATATTTTTACATATTTTTTACCACTCTTTTATTGATACAGTAGCTTATTTGTACTTTATTACTCCTCCGTACTATTTTGCAGTTTCTCTAGCACTGGTCATCTGAAGTTTAGCTTCACAAGAGAATAATTGTTTCTCATGTCAAGAAAAATTTTATAGGCACCACTGAGGAGTCCTAACAAGGATGAAGAAGGCTGTTTGTAGGGGAGTGTTCTATGTCAGGGCTGTCATGTAAACGCATTACCCCAAAATCCATTCACCCAAACTGGAGTGGCTTATAGCGTAGCTTATAAACATCAAAATAAAAAAATCAGTATATATACACACATATACAGATCAGCCACAACTTTAAAAGCACCTGTCTAATATTGTGCTCTGACACGTCAAGGCATGGACCCCATAAGAAATTTGAAGGTGTCCTGTGGTGGCTCGGACTTCTATTTTTTTCAGCACATCCCACAGATGCTCGATCGGATTGAGATCTGGGGAATTTTGAGCTCAAATCAACACCTTGAACTTTTTGTCATGTTCCTGAAACATTACTGGAAAATGTTGTCATGAAGGGGTTTACTTGGTCTGCAACAAGGTTTATTCAGGTGGTATGTGTCAAAGTAACATCCACATGAATGCCAGGACCCAATGTTTCCCAACAGGACTATTCCCAGAGCATCACAATGCCTCCACCGGCTGCCTTCTTCCCATAGTGCATCCTGGTGCCATCTCTTCCCCAGGTAAACAACGCACATGCACCTGGCCATCCACATGATGTAAAAGAAACTGTGATTCATCAGACCAGTCCACCATCTTCCACTGCTCCATGATCCAGTTCTGGAGCGCACGTGCCCATTGTGGGTGCTTTCAGCAGTGTACAGGGGTCATTTGCACTCTAACTGGTCTGGGGCTATGCAGTCCCATACACAGCAAGCTTCGATGCACTGTGTGTTCTGACACCTTTCTTCATAGCCAACAATAAGTTTTTCAGCAATGTGCGCTACTGTAGCTCTTCTGTGGGATTGGAGCAATAGGGCTAACCTTCACTTCCAATGCGCATCAATGAGCCTTAGGCATCCATGACTCTGTCCCCAGTCCACCTGTGGTCCTTCCTTGAACCACTTATGGAAGGTAGTAACCACTGCATACTAGGAACACCCCACAAGACCTGGCGTTTTGAAGATGCTCTGACGCAGTTACCTAGCCTTTACAATTTAGCCCTTGTCAAAGTCTTTCAGATCCTTAGACTTGCTCATTCTTTCTGCTTCCAACAAATCAACTTCAAGAACAGGCTGTCCACCTGCTACCTAATATATCCCACCTCTTGCAAGGTGGCATTGTAACAAGATAATCAAAGTTATTCACCCCACTTGTCATGTTGTGGCTGTTACATACATTACTTACATATATATATATATATATATATATATATATATATATATAGCAGAGTCTGTTTTGGAGAAGACCAGTAAAGAGGTAATTGCAATAGCCAATGCGCGAGATGAGTGAATGAATTGATGTTAACATTGATCTACGTATATAAGGTTTGTTGTGGTTTATTTTGTGGGTCATTATATTGTCCATCACAAATCCTTTTTTAAGTACATGTCTCCACTGTGCTATCTATTCTGGGAGTTAAAATATAACTGTTATATTGACTGATAAATTCATTAGCTGATGTCTAGCACTGAACTATCACTGCTCTGTTGCTGCATTGGGCATGTCAGACTCCACATGCAACTATCTAGGACCATTGCTGTGCTCCATTCCTGCCTAGGCTGGGTCCAGTTCCACATACAGCTATCAAGCACTGAACTACTCTGTTTCTGCATCGGCTATGTCCAGTTTCACATGCTGCTATCTAGCGCTGTACTACAAATTGAACTCCTTTATCTGCTGTGTCTACACCTGCTGAACTTTGAGGATCAATGGAGGTGCGAGTGCATGACCTGTCTTCACTCTGTGGTAGGATGAACAGCATAGACAACACAATGTCAGCGCTGAACCGCTTTACTACTCAGCTTCTCCCTTTGTGTTTGCCTTTATGATTCCTGGAGTCCAGCTTACTACAAGTGTCAATGCTGAACTTCTTCCAGCTTGTCCACTTCATTGCTGATCCAATTCGGAGTACACCTTCCTGCAAGCAACCGAGTGGAGTTTTGTTGCAGGTTGTCCATTTCATCGCCAAGGATTTCTTATTCTGACGATGGATATATTCTATTCAAAGTAACTAGTAAGGTTATTGCCAACGCTTGTATAATTTCTAAAGACTCTGGAGGTTATTATGCGCTTGCTGGTTGGACTGGACACACATTATATTTTACTGAGCCTCTGCCTGTCTTCACTGACCCAAGACTGGTCTGACTGGTGGTCAGCGATCTAACACACACTACTGGCTATTATAAAAGGACAAACAATGGTTTATCCTACAATAATAGGACTCCAGACTCCAAGAGGCGGGTGGCAATAAAAACAGCCGGGAGGAGCAAGCAGGAAATAAGTCCTCGGGGAAAACACACCCACATTATTTTTATAATATACACTTATATTTCTACTTGGGAACTATCAAATTATTATCTATGCACTGTGCATATTTCACACCTAGTGGCAGACCTGTTCCATATTATGAAGGGAGTATTGGAGATGACCTGCTATTCAAATTAAAGACTGAAAATTTATCATTTTAAACTTGTGTCATCTTGGTATTTGGCTACTTAGTGGCAGAGGTAGAGTTGATCGGCGACTGTAGTCTAATCCTGCTTGAGTTCAAAAGTTCCTGCCAGTGTTTAGTCAGTCCTAATTTGGTTATTGAAATGTTTTAACCACCTGGGTTATTAAAAAGGACTCATTATATGTGGTGGTTTCAGTTTTATTAACTATTATTGTGGGTTATCTGTTAGTATAAACTACGTGTTTAATGCAATTAAATGGACTAATGAGATATTAATCACATTTAAAATGAAACATTTGCCCTTTTTATGAGTTATTACAGGCATATTATTATGTCACATGGATTGATAATTCTATCTTGGTCAGCAAGCCACTACTTTCTACGATTATAATTTATATAATCACAAGTTCTTAGTTAGAGAGGTTTAGGTTTTATATTACTAATTTTATTAGTCTTATTAATTAATAGTTTTATTTATTATGGTCCGAATGTTATCCAACCTCTATTTCTGCTTCAATCTGAGCTGTAGGGATTCTCTTTTTAAAGCAAGCTCAATTCATTATGTACCACTTCCTGGGAAAAACTTTGAACGTTCTGCAAAGAGTGTAATTGGGTGCTGCGGAGTGAGTGGCACCATACACATAAACAATAATGATGATAATATCCATCTAAATGTGAGTGAATCATCCTCACTTGTGATCCAAGGTTCAAAATAATATTGTACTATTTGCTGATTTTATTTGTTTAGAAAATAAAGAATTTTACTATAAAGACATCAAAAATGTGAATTAGTTACAAGATATTGTACAAGATGTTTGTTAGGCGAGTGTATTTATTCACGGACTCTACTAACGGTGATGGAAATACACACTGATTCTTTAAGGGGAGTAAACCAAAGAAATGAGTAACTTTGAACCTTGGCAAAACCATGTTGCAATGCAAGGGGTGCAAATGAGTTTATTATTTTGCACATAAGGGAAATATTGGCTGTTTTTTTTATGTAGCACACAAATATTTTATAGCTTTATTTTTCCACCAACATTAAAAGTTGATCTAGGACATACTCTGTCCCAATTATAAATCTGTCCTCACATTTTAAATTTACCCCCCCCCCCTCTCCAATACAACATGGTTTAGCCAAGGTTCAAAGTTACTTATTTTTATTTGCTTCATTAACTGGGCACTATGTATATATTTTTCTTATTTGAGCACATTCCTTTGGCTGAATGACCTGGTGGTTTAAAATGTCTGTGTATTCTGGCGTCTGCACACGCAAAGAGTGAATTGGCAGCTGTTCTGCAGGACAGCCCCCTCAACCAGTCCAGTGCCTAGTAGGGGCTTACACTATGGTGTAACTGCTACCTGACCCAGCCGCCTAAGCATGCTAATGGCTGCCTGTAGTAAATGACAGCCTCCTAGGGGGCCCACTGTGTCTTCTTCCCTTCCGCTTCCTAGGACTGTGCTGGAAAGGGATTACACTTACCTGCTGCCAACCTCCGTGTGCACAGTGAAGCAGCGACTGCAGCTGTGAAGCCGATGATAGGGACGCCGGGCGATTGTGGCCGGTTCCCCGGATGTATCCCACGATGGAAGTAGAGGGCGGCAGCGGAGGCACGAGCAGAGCACCTCCTTTCCCCTACTCCAAACAGCGCACAGCTGTATGTACCGTGCGCTGCATAATTAAATAATTAATGCAGAAATAGAGCAGTAGCAGAGTTTTGTTATGTTTTTTTTATTTAATGGCTGGACTGGAGAACGCGAAGTAGATAAGAATGGAGAAAACTGGCATAGCAGACAGCCTCCATGAGCGTCAAAATGGTCCCACGAATGTGGACCAGCCGGCAGCCAGGTAAAAAGAACATAATTAAGAATTAAAAAAAAAACAACAGGGCTGCCCAGCAGCCCCACATGTTCTACACGACTAGGTACTTAAACTAAACAGAGGCTTATCCTGGAGGTGGGGTATAGAGGGGGAGGATCTCGGGTTAGTTAACAACTTTATTAAAGTGCCAGACGCCTATCTCACCTATGCTATACTCCAATATCCCCGGTGTCTGCCAATTGGATGTGGGAGAAAGATTTGGCTACGTGGTTAGCACTTCAGCACTGGGGTCATAAGTTCAATTCCTGACCATGGCCTCATTTGTGAGAAGTTTGTGTGTTATTCCCGTGTTTGCGTGGATTTCCTCCATGTGCTCCAGTTTCCTCCCACACTCCAAAAACATACTAGTAGGTCAATTGGCTGCTATCAAAATTGACCCTAGTCTGTCTGTCTGTGTGTATGTTAGGGAATTTAGACTGTAAGCCCCAATGTGGCAGGGACTGATGTAAGTGAGTTCTCTGGACAGAGCTGCGGAATTAGTGGCGCTATATAAATAAATAGTGATGATAATAAAACCTATTTCAAATTCAGTAGGGATAAAATATTATCTCTCAGTGATTTCTCTAGTCCATGGTAATTCAAGGGTGGTCCTGTAGCACTCCAAGGCATTTGTGACCCCAAGCTCTATCGACTATACTATATGACAAATATTAGATTAATAGTCTGCCTGCAATTATGTAGTTATAATACATATGTGATCCACTTCATGTAAATTCCTAGACAACACTACTCTTATGACTAATATTTTTTTTTGCAAGTCCTCAGAATTACTTTAAACTGCCACAACAAACTCATTTTTATATAAACCCCTCTAGAAGCAATAGATACCTTGGACAGACTTTGAAATGAGTTATTGATCATTCATACTTACTTCTAAAAGGCTTGCAGTGATTTTAGTTCTTAACTGGAAGACAACACATATTAAAGTCAGTAGCCAGAATATCAGCAGGACAGCTGAAGAGCGGACACCTTTTATCCTCTCGTACTGAATAAGACATGTAGCAAGAAGCTGCCAATCAAAAAAGTAAAAAAGAAGAAAACATTGTTCAGATTTATGACAAATACTGCACTTTACCTTTAGTTCTTCTCTTAATTTGTGTATTGAGCAACAATAAAAATTTTGATTACATCTGTAATCGCTAGGTAAAAGAACCCAACAATGTTCAGGCATTCCTCACCAACTAAGAGTAAGAAGTTATTGTACTTAGTTTAGAACAAATATTGATTATCTAAAGTTATAGTACTGCTAGAAAGTTTGGGATTTTTGTGGTAACTGTGTCTTGGTAATTGATATGCACAAATGAGAGAAAAAGAGCATACCATGCCATTGTCTCCTATTCTAATTTACAATCCTAAAATAGATCTCTGCAGGATCCTAATTACTGGTAGAAATGTCAGCTGGCTCCTTAATGGATGGCAGCGAAACTCATCCAATAAGAAGCCAACTGACATTTCAGAGTCCTCCTCTCCTGCAGCTCTGTAGTAGAACTTTTCACAGGAGCAGCTATGCAGGGTACTGCTATTATGCAGACAGCAGGGATTCAGAGGGAGAGACCACAAACCAATGCACTAGGGAGTGAAGGGGTTATGTAGAATTCTGTATGCAGTTCATAGTAACTGTACTTGCTTTTATTGTGACATAAGCTTAGATTGTTGTATCGTATTATGACCATGTCCTTTGGGTCTTGTGGGTTTTGTACACTACCTATGGATTATTAATTAATTGTGTCTAATCTATTTTGTGCCAGCAATTTCTTTTTAAGATTTCTCAAAATCAGTTTCTTGAGTAGATGCAATCACTATCAACAAGCCACACACATATACATATATATATATATATATATACACTCAAACAATATTCACACACATATACAAACATCATTGTACAATTTTCTCCATAACACATTGAAAGTTCAGCATTACCATTGTAGCTCCAACTATTAATGGGCTAATGAGGAGAACCGGGGGTTCGGTGATATTGTGGGTCATGTTCCACACAGTGTAGAAAAGTTCTGTATAGCAGATAAGTGCCAACAAAGCAGCGAGACACTGTAACAAGACAAAGAGAAGACATACAAATCACAGACTTACTCATGATACTGCACAGAGGAATTATTTTCAATGGTGACAACTTGACAAAACACATTTTGAGTGAAAGCAAACCGGTTTACACGACAAACACTTCATTCTGACCATATATGTCAAGGGTGTTCGATGTACATCTGCTGTACATAAAATAACTCACGTCTTTATCCATCTTAGAAAGTTTTTTCTCTGCACACAGAGCACAATGCTTCTTCAGAATTACAAACCTGTACTGTAACTTTTTAATTCCCTAAGTTAGGAAACAGATAATAGAAAGACAGGACCCAGAAAAGAGCATCCTAACCTACAAAAAAAATGTATACATTTAAAATACAAATTATGTATGTGCAGTCTGCTCCTAGTAGTGTGCACATATGAGTCATGCTACCAAGAGCTGTGGTGAATGCCCCTGTATCCACCAAATGACGGCAGGACAGGCAAACCCTGTTAAAACATTGGTGAGCGGGTAAGACCCTTCAGTACTCAAGATAGTACCCAAGAAAATGACCTAAGATGACTGCTATAAATACAAAAAATGAAGATGTTACCAGTAAAGGAATCTGGAGTGGTGCTGTGACTGAGTTCTGCCCAGGGCAAGTAATTAAACCAGTCCAGCTGCTGATCCAAAACATAGCACAAACAATTCTGTCTGACCATTTGGAAGATGAAAGAAGGAACAACTGAGTTCCCCAGTTTGAAACAATGAGGTTCTCCATAATATCTACATATGTGCTGGATGAAAAGAGAGCCACAAGCACCCAGATTACAGTGTACACCTTGGAAAAAGGTATCCCAATGATGAAGTCCATAAGTAAATGAGTCCATGGTTTAACAGGAATAGGAATGTTAACACCCCAAGAGGGGGTGTTCTGCGGTTTTAATTTCGGGTGAAGACCTCTTAAGAATCAACATACACTTTAATGTATTTTCTCAAAGAAGACCACCAAAACAGACCTGGACAATAAGTGAACCATTTTAGAATTCCCAGATGGCATGCAAAGTTAGAATTGTGATCCTCTAATGGAGAGATTCTGGGAAATATAATAATTTGGAGGTTTCTACTATTGCCTGACCTTGGATTTCTTGAACCTGTACAGATAGATCTTGTACAACTGCAATGATTTTGGATTTGGCCATAATGGGAAGAATCTTTATAGCTTCAGTAGGTTTATGAAGAAAGCAACTGGATAAAGCATTGGCCTTCATATTATTGAATGATAAAGCTGGGCTGTGAAAAGAATAAAGACAATTTTGCTTGCTTTGCATCAAGTCTCCTACTTGATATATGCTGTAATTGCACTGAACACGCCTTCCAAGCAGTGTCTTCATTCTTTAAAGGCCATTTGACTGCTAATAACCAGTGGTTTCCATCTATAGTTGGCCCCCAAAGAGTGTTCCTTTAAAATTATGCCTACAATTTTTAAGATCACCAGAATACAGAGATTACAGCTTCAGCTCCTATTTCAGAAGTGGCAACTTCAACAATTAAAAGGCAATTATGTATTCAGTAGCTGAAGAACTAGGATGGTGACCAAGGCTAATTTTAACTTTTCAAAGGCAGAGATGGCGACTGGAGAACAATTTGAGAGATAAACACTTTTTTTTTTTTAACTCAAAACAGTAGTAGGTGCAATTAGAATAAAATCCTTGTAATTGTCTATAGTAGATCCTAGGAATAGGTAAAAATTTAGCTAAGTTTACAATTGCATGGACCTAATTACTCTTGTATTGCTTTGGTTTCAGGTATTTATAGAATATAGAGATTGTCCAGTTTGGGGACATGGCACCTGGTATTAACTCAATGGGGCAATCATATAATCTTTGAGGTGGTAAAGTATCTGCAGATATCTTATTATATACATCAGAGAAATTTTGATAATATACTGGCCGAACTTATAATGATAAGGAGGCAACAGGATGAATAATGCATCCTTTATGATAAGCAGAATTCCACCTAACATCAGTGTTACGAAACTGAAGACATGGATAACTTAGAAGTATATAAAACAATGAGCAAACACATTTTATCTATATAAGAGAAAATATCTTTTCACCTAGACAAGCATCAACAGACTCATCTAAGTGCTGGCATTTTCCTGTTTCTTTGGGTAGGTCTTGATAAAATGACCCTTTTTGCTACAGTATAAACAAAGTTCTAGAGAGAGATGACATTAATTCCCCTCAGGTAATAGTCTGCAGTCCTTCCAAGGACTCAGAGGTAGGATAATGAACCAACCAATTATTGTTGGGTTCAAAGAGACCTAAATGATGCTGACCTAGAAGGACTGGATTATTCCAGCTGGAGTCCATGATCTAATGACAGAATTGCGCAGTATATTCTTCAGAATTCTTGTGGTCTTGATTGAGTATACAAAGATTAGATTCTGCACAGGAGACCCAATCTGCAAGATCAGACTTTGAGAATCGAGACTAAAACTCGACAGTCATCCTGCATGAGTGATAAATTCCCCTCTTTAATTGTCTGACCAAATGATCTACCAGTTAGCTAAAAGTATAGCTTACAGCTGTCTTGAAAGGAACAGCTTGCAGACCCTTGGAAACCAGTCAGTTATCTTGGGTTCCACAACAATTGCTGAAGATGATCTTGCTCTAGTAGAATCTTCCTGAGTAACAACCATAGTGGACAGTTCATGTATCATCTGATTGAGGACTTGGAGCTCATTGGACCAATACTTGAGCAGAATTTGCTTCTATAAGCAGTAGTATGGCTATCAGGAGCACACAGAGAGATACTGAACTAGCTTTAGGAGGCACTACCCATGCCTAGGGTGAGGAGTCTAATCCTCAAAAGAAGCTATGGGCTTAGCTGCATGTGCCACACAGGATGAGGTTTGCGACCCATAGGGTGGGTCTTGAGTGTGGTTTGCATGTGGGAGGAAATTGAAATGTATACCAGCACATAAAAATATAGAGAGCAATGAAGACTGGAGATGCAGAACTCAGGAAAATCAATCCAGACAGGAATGAAAGCACAGTGGAGTATTCAGGAGAGCCAAGTGGAAAAATCAGGAGCACATGATGCACATGCAATATGCAGCACTAGGGGAGCCAAGAAATCACTGCAGAATACTCAGACAGAGATACGCACTCTGGCAACCAAAAGGTGCACAGAGCAAGTTTAAATAGTGTGTCAGTACGGGCAGGAGGCACAAACGTTCATGTGATTAAATCTATAAGAGGACAGCGTGCAACTTCCAACATGGGGCCCTGGAGTACTTGCCGTCGGGAAGAAGACCTGGCGGCGCCACAATGAATAAAACAAGATGCATGCTGGACATTCCAGGGTCGAGGCCATTTATAAATTAATGTCAGATCCTCAAACCCTTTTGTTAACACCAATCACCCAGGCTAATCTTGTTTTTTTTATCTATAGTAGCACCATTTCCCTTTGTGCTAGATGTGCTGATCAGTTGAACACAGGATTTCTGCACTGGGTTATTTGTGCTTATTATTCAGGTTTTACAAAAAAGGTCAGACAGAAGAAGAAGCAAAGTCACACAAACCACGGCCAGGTCAGTAGCGTCAGTAGAAAATTAAAACTATTAGTATAGATCCGTGATAGGAAAAGAAAGAAAAAGAGTAAATTACAATGTTGTATACTACCATATATGGGATTCTAACATTTATTATCAGTATCTCAAATTACTTGTGCCAATATTATAGAATACCTCGCTTGGTTCTCAATTACAGCGATACGTAATATCTATGTGTGGGGGCACTTATTACCTATTAAATTCTAACACTTGACAGGAATGTGAATATTATAATGCTGGCAACAAATGTATGGCTATAACATATAAAGAGCTACTTTCCCGGTTTAAATACTTATTAAAAGGGGAATTTATTACAATAACAGGAACTTTATGACTGTGATGAATAGGTAGGTAATGAAAATCTTGAGTTTAAATATTTCAGTATAAGCCAGCATCTATTTCTACTTGTCACATATTCTAAGAAATAACGAGTAAGACCCCCCTACTGACCCATAGCCAACTGATTATCTAGTACTGTCTAATAGATATCTCACAATATTACGTATCTCTGTAATTGAGAACCAAGTGATGTATTTTACAATATCGGTACAAGTAATTTGAGATACTGATAATAAACATTAGGGGCCTCATTCATTAAGGATCTTAACTTGAGAAACTTCTTATTTCAGTCTCCTGGACAAAACCATGTTACAATGCAAGGGGTGCAAATTAGTATTCTGTTTTGCACATAAGTTAAATACTGACTGTTTTTTCATGTAGCACACAAATACTTGATAGCTTATTTGTACACTGAAATTTAAAGTTGATATTTGTGTGCTACATGAAAAAACAGTCAGTATTTAACTTATGTGCAAAACAGAATACTAATTTGCACCCCTTGCATTGTAACATGGTTTTGTCCAGGAGACTGAAATAAGAAGTTTCTCAAGTTAAGATCCTTAATGAATCAGGCCCTAGAATCCTATATGTTGTAGAATACAAACATTTTAATTCACTCTCTCTTTCTTTTCCTATCACGGATCTATACTAATAATTTTAAGATATTTTGCCGATTTATTCACAATGTATATTATTTTAAGGAATACGAATAAAAACAAACAATGATTTTATTAAAACCTATACTAAGTAATATACAAGAAATGTGGAGTGTCCCCTTATAAGAGAACCTATTTTCTTTCTTTCTTTGTTAAAGCATCATTTTTTTTCCTCTTAGAGCAGCACCCTCTGCTCTAACTAGCCAAGAGTCATTTTACCACTTTGTCGATACATTTGTTAGCAGATCAATTCATACTTATATTTCACCCATAGTTTTATTATGGTCAGTTCTGTGCAAAGAATTTTCCTTTCCTTTGTTTCCTTTTAGTGTAGGTAGAAAATTAGCAGCCACAAACTAGGTCAGGAACACAGCAGAGGTGAGTGCTGGCAGGTACAATTAAAGTATAAAAGTTCAAACAAAGTCATGTAGGACAAGTAGACATTGTGGCTGACAAGATCAGCGAAATTATTCAGACACAAAAGTACTTGTTTTGGGCTCATTCTCGCTGGCAGATTGCATGTGTGTCATAAGCTGGGTACACACTACAGAAAATTACTGCAGATGTGATTTCTGTACCAATTTTACCAACGACTGAAAGCCCCAATGAGCATGCCGATTCTTGTGTACACACCTGCACAATTTACCTTCAGATCTGTGCTCTTCATCTCTCATAACCATCTGCTGAAAAGACTCTGCACACTCTATAGAGATCTGCCAACACTGCTGGTTATGAGTGCATACACATTTACACATCGTTCCATCGTTGATCGCGTTTTTAAGGAAGTTTATAAAGCCAAATCAAACGGTACAATGTGCGTTGGTACAATAAGACATGATCGTGAGAGCGTTCACACTAATGCGATATCTTACCAAGCGGTTGTTTATGGTGTGATTGGCACAATGAATTGGGATGAAAAACCTGTAATGTGTACCCAGCTTAAGGCATGGTTATTTATAGTCTGCACTAGAGTAATGCCATTTAACAGCCATAATTGTAGCAAATATGGTATAATACTAGCTTTCCATTATGAAGCTAAATCTTGTGAACATATATTCAGAGTACAAGTACCTTTGAGCTACAATATTGTTACCAGGAGAGACGGGCTGTACCACAGATGGCTTGCACACAAAACATAAACTTTATTTTTATTTTATACAAGTGTTTAGGGTGGGAATCATAATTATGGATGTTGAGTGGGTAGGAGTCTGCACAGAAGTTATATAAGGGTCTAAAAAAGTAAATTCAGTGCTGTGTAAGTAATATTACTCAGCAAAAAAGAGGATAATGTGTATGTATAATATTTAAAAATATATTTTTTACTCTACAGTGATGCCCACTTGGGTGTAGAGACTATTTACAATGAGGCTGTGGTGAATTACAACTTGTTGAGTCACAGAAATTGCATCACTATTCTGTGTAAATGATGCAGGAAATGGATAATGTTGTTGGAAGGACAAAATGACATTACATGCACCTGTCATGTCTATATATTCCCCTAGCTATACTGCAGGGACTGTGCACAGATCACTGCCAAGTCCCATAGGATACCTGTAACTGGTTACTGCGCACATGTAAACATTTTTATTTTTTTTCCTTTGCTTGTTGACGCTCTCTAGAGCTCAGAGAACTGAAATTCCAAGAGCTCCTAATCTCAGGCTGCTAATTCTAGCAACAACTCTGCTAACCAGTAATTACCCTACAATGGCTTTAAAACATAACACAATGTTGTGAATGCAAATAATAACAAACATCCAAGTTATTTTTTTTATTGGTTAAAGAAACGTATAAACTTTCCATAATGGGGAAATGCTTCGCCCTTGAAACTAGTAAATGCATTGTTTAAACTATTTTATTGACATATATGAATGTAAAAAGGATGGAAACTCACAGGGCTGCAGTAAAAATATATATATATATAACAAGCAGTTCATTGTAGACAGACAGGCTACATACAGACTAACATGTATATTAATTTATGCAGGTACAATACGCCAATGAACTTAAACCAACCAAACCCTTATGGGCATTACCCCCAATAATTAACAAGGAACTCTGCCTTTTCTAACTGGCTAGCTTGGTATTTATTGGAAGCTACCTGGGTGGCTAAGCACTATAGGATTAAAATACAATTAAATCCATTAAAGGGACACTTAATTTTTTCTTTTGTTTTCATTTCACTTAATCTGCACCATGACCTACTCCTGGCTAGTCTCCCGGTGGTGTGCATGGCTTCCGTAAAAAGCCCTGCTTGAGAAACATACAAAGTAAAAGGGAGCCCATTCTATGTTAGAAAGCAGAGCGTGAAAATGATCATTTAAAATGCCAGCCCCTATTCAGTGTTTAATAAAGAAGGGGCTCAGAGAGTATGACTGATATAATAACATTATGCCTACAAAAAAGGTCTCCCTCTTACTATGGGGTAACCAGCAGTATTCAAAACTAGACAGCAGATGCAAGAACGAAAAAAGAAAAACCAAGGAAACAAAAAACAAACTTGAATTTGACCAGTCTATTAGAAAGATGCCTGCGAGGGTAGGCCTGGAAAACCTTACTAATAAGAAGAATTGAGAAATTGAATTATAATAGCAAATGGCAAATTAGGGTTCCTTAAGGTCCAATTCAATGAGCCATGAGGTTCCATTGTTCACTGTGTTTATTCACATGAAATGGTCACTCATTTTTGCTGAGCGAAGATTATTACCAAAACATAACGCGGAAATAGGAGAAGCTATTATGGCACCTTGCAGTTAATGGAATCAACCCTTAGTTTGGAAACAGCCTCATTGGCTAACCAAATAATATATACAGATGTATTCAAGGTCACATAGTTACACATTTACATAATAAGTTACGTAGTAAGTAAGGTGGAAAAAGAAAACACCCAAAAAAAACACGCCTGTCAATTTTACCTTAATTAAACAATAATTACGTTGACCCAGAAAAAGACACATAATGGTGATGGCAGATTCTCCTAATGGATTTACGTTGTCTTTCTTACCTGGATTAGAATAGGTAGTTATAACTATGGCATCTTTATATTAATTAATTTCAACTATTTTACTTTGCTCTCACTTGTGACTGTGAAAGGACAGATCGTAGTAAGAAAAATAAAAAAGTATCAGGAATTCATTGGAATATACTTACAGTTTTTGCTTTACTGAGCAGTGACATCCTGATATAGTCCCCGCCATAACGTCTGAGATAGATTATGTAAAAAGGTGAGCAGAGAAGTAGATAAAAACAGGGTATCCAATAAAGAATGGTATTATGAAAACACCGGGAGAAGTCAGGATTATGTGTGTGCCACGTCTGGTTCACATTCTGCCAAAAATAAAACACATCTTTAAATTATTTTATGCACATCACGCAACCAGATTCATAAGACAAGAAAATACATAAAACAGTGCTAAGCATCAGACAAGGTTCACACTGGTAACTAAATAATTAGGGTATCCCTTTGACACAAGTTGTGCTTGATCTCTTGATCTGTACTTATTGTTGGACACTAAATTCAAGACAAAAGCTGAATTAAACCTTTAAATCCAACTTTATTTTCTGGTGTATGGATTTCAAAACTGTGTGCAGGTCCACTATGTTTAGCCAAGAATATTGCACAATAACTAAAGCAGGCCACACCAGTTGGTATCCTGTCTTACAGATCTGAGTGACGGGGTCTCATAGGTGGACAAATTGGATTAAATCTGGACGTCTGGTGTTTGGGTTGAGTAGCCGGATCATTTCCGGCATCACTGGGTCCTGTTGGAAAGGTCGGAATATGACAATGCAAACAGAACATAGCAATCATTGTTCAATTACCATTACCAACATGTCCAATAAAGATCCTACTGATTTTGATAGGATCATTATCAGACACTGGAGAAGTATTGGGGGTAGCATAAGTGTCGAAATCAGAAAACAATTGCCAGACACAGTCTGTGATATTGCAGCGTGTGGCCAGATTAGCCTCACTTTATCATATGTCCTGTCCACTCACTCATGTAGCTTAACCTATAACTTGCAGCATTGCAATATAATCACTAAGAGAAAGGGGGATAAGAAACAGTGTACAAAGAAAAAAACAAAAACTAGCTACAACAATAAAATTGTTAAAAATTTAGTTTTTGTGCAAAATTGTATACAAATAAAATTAAAAATGTAAATATTAAAAGGTACACTAACCAAAGCTATCCCCATCTGCTTCTTCAATTGTAGTTATAAAAATAATTCTATAAAACATGTATGCAGAAAAGGATTCCTGCCTATTTTGTGACAGTGCTTCCTATAAATAACAGTTTAATAGCCCCTCTGGATAACCACTACTCTCATTGCCTTTCCAGATAAGACCTTGTCTTGTGTGCTAAATATTTCCACCTCTACATCTTTCTGCACCTTCCATAATGCAGATAGAAAGACTACTAGTTGCCAGACATGGGTTTAGATAAGAGGAGAATGTGAAGGAGAGATGAAGGAGAGGAGGGTGCAGATAGGGCGACGGTGGACCACTCACGGCTGTTTTTGTACAAAGATAAAACATGAAAATAAATCAGATAATATTTGTCACATTTACTTTCCTGCAGTCAACACAAATAAAGAACCACCCCAACCTCCTCAGTTAACAAAAGCAAAATAAAATATAGTTTATCCACAAATTAAAATTATAAACAGTTTTAAAGTTTTCCTTTATTACTTTTCAAAGGCAAAAAGGCAGAATGGTCCTGGGAAAAGCAGCCATAGCAAAACCCAGTCATGTGCATCCACTAATATTCTCCTAACAAAGAGTAATTAATCCCACCCTATTGTACAAGCATCAATGCACAGGAAAATGAAAAAATGTAATTATCCACCAGTTCCTCACTCAGATTTACACAGCTACATAAATCATAAACTGTGTCTGTTAATTGCTTGAACATGTTCTTTCCATGCCTTGCCAGCTCTAGTAAGACCAGTGATATGTGAAGCAACTAGGCAGCCAGGCCTGGAAAGTATATAGAGGGGTCCAAAGCTCAACTCAACAGGTGAGTCTTTCAGTTAGTTTACATAACGCGGTGGAGGGCAGATTACCAACCTGGCAGCAGGTTCTCTTTACCTTTAAAAGGTTTGACAACAGGATGATTATACTTACATTACATCGTTTTTTTCTGAATATGTAGGGGTTCACTGACACTGGGGCATAGAGGGTCCTTCCTGGAGTTTGGCACTTTAGGAATAACTATATTAAGTTTGTAACATCCACCTTCAATATTCCCTCCCTGTAGGGAACTGGTATTTTTCTAAACAAGCCTCACAGGAGAGAATCAAGAGGAAAGAAACCAAGCGAGAGAAAGAAACACATTCTCCTAAACATTAACTACTACTAGAACCAGAGAGTAAATGGTGGGTGCTCAGTATTCTCCAATGGATTCAGAGATAAGGATTTAATAGACCTATATAAACCTCAAATCTACTGACTCCAGGGATTCAAATGTTTTTTTTGTATGCAGACAACAAACCCATGGAGTTATAGGATGATTGATGGGCTTCCATGCATCACTTTCTGCAAAGAAAATCTGCAGTTCCAGATGGAAGACAGCATTCTTGAAAAATTGTGACTTGAATTTGGAGATCTTGAAAACTCAGTGAAAAATCCTCTTGCAAATGATAAATGTATTCTTTTAACTTTTAAATGTTTAATTGTGGATGTTTTTTGTAAATAAAGCACAATTTTCATAATTTGTACTTTTACTCTGCTAAGCCAATGAACATTGCAGTGCAATAGAAAAATACCATATTCTATTTCCACTTCTTCTAAGAAGGCTATAAATGGATGATTGCACCACAAATTTATTAACAATTTTACCTAAAAGAACCATGACCTCATTTAAAGAGATTTTAGAGCACAAATGTACTTGATGGATGACACCATGAAATGCCTGAATCAGTCTACCTAACCTTTGTTTTAAAAGTTCACCAAAGTCATTATCTCCCCCCCCCCCCCATCATTGCCACTGCCTATTCAGTACATACAGAAAACAAATTTTCAAATCATACTTTTCATTAATTTCAATAACAACCTTGAGAAAAACAACCTCACTTTGTGGTTCCATTCACTGAACAACTGTACCTAGTTATTCTACAACAGATGTGTTTCTGTAAATAAAAATGAACTATTGTTAAACGAGCTACGTCTTATGTCTATGCTCTCGTTCAGTCCTATTGCTTATACATTGGACAGTTTCAGCAGAGCGTGGTATTTCGAATTTAAGCAATAATATTTTTTTTGTTTGGGAAATTTACAAGAGATCTTCAGAGCATCATTAAAAGCTTTCTTTAAACAAATTTGCCATCAGTGAAAGGTTTTCATTTTCATGCAATACACTTAGCTGCTCTATAGCTTACTTTTGTAGGAATTTCATGATATTTTATACATTTAAGTACTCTACTGGCTTGTTTTCATAAGACGCAACACGCTTTTTTAAACAGTCGTCTCTTTCTTCAAAACCTAAATGTGATAAAGAACTTTTGTGTTGTAATCTATTTGAACACTGGACATGTGTGCAACAATAGATTCACAACACAAAGAATACACTCCCCTTTTAGCACAAAACCATATTTCTCTTGCCATTTGATTTTTTTTATAAATGTGAAGTTTAAAAAAAAAAAAACGCTTTCCTCTCTAACTGACTGTATATGATTCACTTTTAGTCTGATTTTTGCGACCAGGCAGAGCACAATTTTGTCTGACCTGTCAGAAGAAACAAAGTGTGACAAATGCCTGGGAACCCCGTGAAAGTCCCATCAGAAGACAACTACTATTAAATTCAAATAGTTCTCAAATAGACACAAAGTAGAGTTGTGCTGGCAATTGTTACACAGATAGTCAGCTTACTAGACTAAAATCTAGCAGGTAGCCAGTTTATTATGCTGTGAGATGTAGAATGGCAACTATGTTTGCCAGTTTGGGGGGTGCCAGGATACTGAGCACAATACTTGTGGCAGCAAGGTTCCACATAAAAATATACTGCTAATGAGGAACTGGTATATATATATATATTTTTCAGTCTATCCTGCAGTATTTACACTTGTACAAATTCTTATATAATAGCTCCTACACAGAGCACTTAGTGTTTGCTAATTGGATTAGCCCCACTGACAACAGAGTCAGCACTGACTCCGTATGGCTGGGGCATGTGTGTCCTAAGCAGGCGCCCAGATGAGAGCACAGGGTCCAGGCCTGCCTGCACAGTAATCTGAGCTAGCACACTACGATATGTGGGATCATGTTAAGGAAGGTGGTGGGGCTAGAACAGGAGGAGAGAACTCAGGTGACACTGCAAACAGGCTTGAGTGCCACCTAGTGGCATGCGTTCCAAGGGTTGCTGCATGCCTGCTTCCTATTTCTCCACCACTGGTATGGATGCTGTTGAGATTGCGGGAACATTTTGTTCCGACCAACACATTTCTGTTTGTTTCCCCCATAGTCAGAGCATGTTTTTGCTCTAAAACATATATTTGGAGCTTTGACTCCTACTGAATCCAATGGCCCTGAAAACAACACTGAATAATGACAGCCCCCCCTCCCCGGCCGCAAAGGCGTGTCCAGTGTCACAATTGTGTCCAATCCCAACTGGGTGACCCTTATTTAAATGACCTTTAGCCACCGAAGGAGCTACTGACATACCCTAGGAGACAGTTGAATCTAGAACTCCCTCAAGTGGAGCCAAGTCACTTGCACCACCTTAAGGTCGAGGTCATCTTCCCTAAGCCCTTCATGCCAAATCAAACAGACGTCCGTCTGCGAGCCAATAGAGACTTTTCTAGTCTCTGTAATGAAAAAATCTTGACCTCTGGCAAGAACACCCTCATTTGTATGTGTCGAGGTTTCAGAGAAGACGATCTATTCGGAAGGAGTTTTTTGCTAGTTTATGATCCATCAGATACTAAGGTCAGGGCTGTCTCTCACACATGGGCCTGAAGTAAGGTCTGAGATCCCACCTTGATCAACAGGTCATCCAGGTAGATAGTCATCCCCCTGAATCTCAGAATAGCAACCATAACTGCCATGATCTTTGTGAACATCGTTGGCACTGTTTGAGAAGGCCTTGGTGTCCTTCCCAGATCAAAACATGCAAGTACGCATCGTTGATTGCCACAGACACTATGAACTTGTTCTGTTCCATGCTGTTTATTGCAGATCTCAAAGACTACATCATGAACCAGTCCATCAGAAGCTTGATGTTTAGGGTCTTCAAGTTCAAAATGGGCAGATAAGATTTGTCTGGTCTCTGGACCAAGAAGAGATTTGAGAAGATCCCAACCCCTTTCGCCGACTGGAATTACTACCCTTGAGGAGATTAAGGGGTAAAATTTTCAAGCTGCGGGTTTGAAAAAGTGGAGATGTTGCCTATAACAACCAATTAAATTGTAGCTTTCAATTTGTAGAATGTACTAAATAAATGATAACTAGAATCTGATTGGTTGCTATAGGCAACATCTCCACTTTTTCAAACCCGCAGTTTAGTAAATATATCCCTAAGACTTTTTGGGTTGGGTACTAAATTACGGCTTACTAAAACCCAACACAACTTACCACGACTCGAGGATTGCAAAACACTGATGACAGACATGTTGACATTGACGGCTGTTTGAAAAACTGAAGTGCAATCATTTCGACGCTTGAACATCCCGGCTCCCAGGAAGACGTCACTTTCCACAGGGACAGTGTGATTGCGGCTGTTAAAGGGGCGATGCAAGGACACGCGTGCTGTACAATGGTTTTTACTAAGTCATGGACATTGTACAGCACGCGTGTCCTTGCAGGTTGTATGTCAGTGTTTCGGGATCCTCGAGTCGTGGTAAGTAGTGTGGGGCTTTAGTAAACCTCCGTTTGTTTCTCTCTGTAGGTCAGTGATGCTTCATCTCACCCAGGTATCTGAAGTGGAACTGACCACTAAACCCTTGCTTTTGACACTGTTGATCAATCTCTTTTCCTGAACACCCTTCACTTTTTGTCTTCGTGACAGTTCTTTCCTGGTTCACTTCCTACCTCTTTTAGTTCAAAGGGAGAGGGAGGGATAGGTCGCGCTTCCTTTGGATATATGAAACAGCCAAATATTAGAACCTGAGTGTGTGGAGGCAAATCCCTTACCCTCCCGAGGTGGAGGGTAAGGGATTTTAGTGTCTACCGGTGGCACATTCTTCCATCCATTCCCACTATCTGTTGGGTGCCACAAGGCTCTGTTCACGGCCGTCTGCTTTTCTTGCTGTACACCTCTTCTCTTAGGGCACTAATTTACTCATTCTGTCCCCAGTAACCCCTCTACGCTGACAACACTCAAATCTATCTCTCTTGTCCTCTCCTCTTCTGTAATAGCTCGTGTGACCAACCATCTTTCTACTATCTCCACATATATGTCCCAATGCTACCTAAAGCCCAACATGTCCCTTACCTATAAACCCCTTCATACATCTCAAATCTCATCTCAAAATACTCTCCCACTAAAATAAACCTGTGACCTGCGCCACATCTCTGGTAAACACCTCACTCCTTCCTACAAGACTTCTCCCATGTCACTAGCCACCTATGGAATTCCCTACCACCCCTATAAGACTCTCCCACAGCCGTCAAATCTATAAATACCCTCTGAAAACCCATTGCTTATACTTCTCTTACCTATACTACTCGCATTAATGCACCCTCACAACCAACCCAAGCTCCACACTTGTAATCTAATTGGAAGAGGACACATATGAAACAAGCTCTCTCATGCGCCGGGCCCTCGCTACCTTTTGTTTTCAGGTCTGCATTTATTTTATCTACCTTATATGCTCCTGTTTTATGTATGTGCTGTTTTTCCCACTTTTCTGGCCAGCAAAGCAATGTGATGCCTTACAAATCAACAATAACAATAATAATGCTGTCATAAATTTTTCTTGTAGGTGTTCCTGCCTACTGCCATGAAGCATGAGTCTTATCAGAGACTGAGCTTGATACCAATAAGTACAGTAGAAGCCTGACGAATACTCTCCTGGTTCTAAGACGTAGGTCCTTCAAAGCACATCACAGCCTCTCCATTCTTGTTCAGTTAAGTTGGCTAAGCCCCCCTCCGAGATATAAACTCTGTAATTGCATCAGACTTAGTACATTTAAACCAGCGTTTGGGTGAGCTGAGTGAATTATTCAGTAAAAATATGTACTAGAGCTAAGAAATGTACTATTACACGTATTTTTTTATTTTTTTTTAAAGAAAACCAGATTGATATGTAACTAAATATAGCCACACCCACCAAATAGCAAACCTAAATACCATTCCCTACTGCAGTTCACATTAATCTCCCTGGAAATATATTCAAGTATGTTGAAAGATGTTAGCATTTTCCTAGTCATGTGGACAGTAACCGTCTTCTGACTTTAATCATGAAGTATATATAGAGTTTAAAATCATGGTGATACAAGGGTAAAGCAGCCTAATATTCTTCAAAAAGTACTGTAAAGTAGTGTAAGAAATGCAAAAGGGTGCACGTTAGTATATGAAAATAAAGTCTAAGCTTAGAGTAAAATAATAAATAGTCAGTTTCATAATAATTTGGTATTTCACCATAATAACCCGATTTTCTTCAAGATATAATAAATGAATGCGTTATAATGTTTGTAAATATCTCAGTATATGATTAAAGAGGGACGTCTGCTATATGTTTATTCTTTCATATGCTTGTACACAATATAAATCAGCTTATACCTAGGTTTAAGTTTCAAATTAAAAACTGGTATTCATCTTAAATTCACCCAGATCAAAAAATCCAACCCATACTTCCTTTTAGGTCAAGAGTCAAGGCGTTATATATACCCATCACCAAAGCTTGATAATTTAGATACATCGGAAGTCTGCATTAAGGAATTAAAGAGTTCTAGTAGAAAAAGGGAGACTGTGCCGATAAAATCAAGACATATTGTCTGAGAAATAACTACAATTAAATTTAGCCACATGTGGTATCTGCAGTCATATGAATGTAGGTTGAATTCTAGCTGGAAAATCGCTTGTTTGGCACCACTGTAAAAAGGATCCCACCACAACAAATTTTTGATGCCCAGCTAACTTTCAATTGTATGGAGAATTACTAAAGGAATGTTATACTCACCCAGAAGTACTCAGACTCATCGAGTTTACAAAGCCACTTCATACTGGCTGTAGATATGGTGAGATGAAAGTCATACAGGAATACATTCAGCCAAAGAGTTCTAGTCAAGCTTTGTAAATGTAGACCGTTGTATAAAGTAACATGCTTTGGACCAAGACATCCGAGAACAACCCCTGGTGATCTGAGATATTATCTATAATGCAGCTTCTATTTAAGACATCATCAACATTCCATGATCTTCCTCTCATTGTTCAAATCCATTTCTGAAGTTTCCTTTTCATTCCATTAGCCACCACAGCTATGCCAATCACACCCTGTAAAAGAGAAACAGCCCTTCATTGTGATCGGACCACTGTTACAGATGTAAAAAAACAGATGACAAAGAATGCGTTTATATTAAAGCATTAAATCTACATTGAGACAAGCGCACTAAATTACTATTTGCACCCACTTTAGCTTTTTGTACAGCGATCTGTGTAGCACAGGCTGTCTTATTAACCAGAAACCTCATTTAGATTTAGATTCCTGTTGAGAAAATAAATTCTGATTTTGTTAACATTCTCACATTCCAGCCACAAATAATTAATTATATAGAAACCAAGACAACTTTGAAAAATCACAGCGAGGCAGGGAGGGTAATTTGCAAACATAGAAAATTGCGAAGGTACAGAAAAAATTAAGTTTTGTTTTTTATGTTGTTCCTGTTTATAACCGTACTTGCTTAGGACAAGCACATCAAGAGAGCAGCGAGGGCAAGCTGGGTAGGTCTGGGCAAGTTATGTACATAAAAGATAAGAACTGTGCATCCTCTGTGATTTATTTTTACATGTATATATAAGATTGTGGACATAAAAGTGCTGACAAAAAGGTACATGGGTATTTCTGAACCACGGCAAAAAAATGTGCAGGAAAAGAGCCTAGACCAGTGGTTCCCAAACTTTTGCAGTTCGCGGCACCCTTAGAGTCTCCATAATTTTTTCAAGGCACCCCTCCAAAATAATTACTGAGCAGTCCTGTTTTATAAGTAGTTGTGTCAAAAAATGTAATAAGTATTTAGGTCAGGACAGAAATACTTATTTAATTGTATGCAAAAATGCTCACTCTCACACTGCCCCCTTTGCCCCCTCTCACGCTGTCCCCCACCTCTGCCCTCTCTCACGCTGTCCCCCTACTCTGCCCTCTCTCACGCTGTCCCCCTCCTCTGCCCTCTCTCACGCTGTCCCCCTCCTCTGCCCTCTCTCACGCTCCCTCTCACTCTGCCGCGGCCAGCCAGAGAAAAAATAAACAAAACATAAACCAATCCGCGCGGCGCTAGGACCCAGCATTCTCCTCTCTCACACAGCTTGTCAATGACCGTCGATATTCAGTGACAAGCTGCGTGAGAGAGGAGGATGCTGGTTCCCTGCGCCGCACGGATTGGTAAGTTTATGTTTTGTTTGTTTTTTCTCTGGCTTGCCCGCGGCACCCCTATGACAGCACACTTTGGGAACCGCTGGCCTAGGCACACTCACATGTTCAGGCAGTTTGCCATAGTATTGTTATGGGAAAATCTCTAATTGTAGTGAACATTTGTATGAATGAGGGGACAAGATGTGTGTATGAAATGAGACCTTGCGCAACTCTCTAGCTCAAATCAGTTGAGCTAAAAATTCAATTTAATAGAACGTTAAAAGAAAAATCTATGTTAAAAAAGTAGAGCTTTAAAGGCATATAACGTCAAAACCAGTGCACATATCAGCCTAAATGGTGTGTTTTTATTATTTATTTTGTACACCCAAAGCATTTATTATACCAAATTTAATTGAAATTAGAGAATGTAAAGAAGAATTTTCCTAAAATTGTGTTGATTTGATGTGGAATAACAGTATATGTGGATGATAGGGCTATACAAAAAATATATGTTTCTTAAAAGTATATATATTTTTTTTAACATCAAATAAATAAAAAAATAAATAAAAATAAAAATATATATATATATATATATATAAATAAAGAATTGTTCTTAAATACTATCTAGCCATAATGTCACTTGCTAAACTGGTAATCCTGAATAAAATGAATAGATAAGATAGTGCTACATACAACCTTTGCATTAAATCTTCGTTTCCAAAACTAGTGTTATTAAGTCAGGGTTATGTTTGTCCCACATAGAATACAGTCAATGTATCTGGTTCTTTAGTAACAAAATTCGTGAAAAATTTGTAAAAAAAGAGAGAAATTATGCCTAGGAGTTGCAGAAGTACACTCAGAGACGGGCTGTCAACAGCAGCCTAATACTTCAGACAGATGGTTTTGATCACTAAGTCATTTCTCCAAAATATCAGAATTCAAAAGAATGCTGTGCAGCATATACCTTACAGAGAGTAGTACTTCTGCATTTTGTTTCACCATAGAAGTACTTCTTGCAGTAAGTAGCCCCAGATTAGTCCATATAACTTTTTAGTATAAATATTTTTAGCTCTTCTACAGAAAACAAACAGTTTTAAAAAATATGTCACGTTCCCCAAGGTCTATTCTGATCTACTTGTAAATAAACAAGTAATACATTTTTTTAAAAAAACACCTCACTGATACCCCTTATATGTTTCATTAAATTAGAGAAAATTACACATGTTATATATTAAAATAAACACGAGAAACACTGGAACACGTAATATATTTTAAGGGGCACACTGATTTCTTGAAAATAATCATAGAAAAACCATTTAACAATTTAGTTCTAATCTAGCTTTTATAACACTAAAAAAATAAAATAGTGTTGGAAAGCTATATAAGTAAACAGAATACACTTGCTATAGTTTGTTGTTTTAATCAACATCTTCAAAATAAACAGAATAAAATATGTAGAACAAAAAATGCTACCTAAAACAGACAGTAATAGAGCACTGAGCAAAGTAGAAATGGGGCTGCTCTCCAAATGCAACATTACAGGAGTATGGTATCTCCACTATTTCCTGCTCAACATTCTTATTCTGGACTGAAAGTGACAATTTCACAGGTATACTCCTATGGCAACACATTTTGAGCCAAGCTCTTTCTGAAGCTGGACACCTGCATGAAATTCAAGCAGTATATTGAATAGACTGGTGGGTGTGTGAGAGCCACGGCGCCTGGACATGTTGCCAGGTCAGGGAGCCAAACAGCGCTCCCCGACCAGCCATTTAAACTTTGGTGCCACCGCGAGCCAATCAGGGCTCAAGGCGGTGTGGGCGGCATGACGCAGTGACGTCATCGGGCATCGGCACACCGGCGACTATTTAAGACGCCCAAGCCAATGCCCCGGAAGTGAGTCGGCGGCGGTGAGAGAGAAGAGAGGACGGCATGGGACCGCAGCAGGAGACAGAAGACCGGCCGCCAGCGGAGGAAGAGAGCCCTTGTCAGGGCTGAGAGCTACACTGTCTCAGGAAGACCCGACGTCGGCGAGAAGCAGAGAGGTCAGCAGCAGAGACAGAGAGCCCTTGTCAGGGCTAAGAGCCACTATCTCTAGCGAAAACCTGGCGATAACCAGGAGGACAGAAGAGTCCCGGCGGAAGTTCCTGGAGGACGGTGGCGGTCAGCAGAGGACCTACGCCGAGGTAGCAAAAGGTCTCCCTGGACCAGGTAAGGCTTCTGGGCACCACCTCTCCCAGGCCCGCATCCACACTCTTTAACACTATCTTTGCTGGCACTCATCTTTCACCGGGCACAAGGCCCGAGCAACACCCCAGGCACTGGGCCTGAGCTCCAATTAGGGGGGGGGGGGGGTAACTATAGGCTGTCTTTGGGCACTAGGCCTATAGCCAGGTAGGGGACTCAGTATCGCAAGCAGGGCACAAGGCCCTTAGCTGCTTAGGTCTGGGCGTTACTCCCATAGCCAGGTAGGGGGCTCAGCCCCACAAGCAGGGCACAAGGCCTTATGGAGTAGAGACTAGGCTTTCGTCATCTGGGGCACTAGGCCCGGAACGCATTCCAGTTCAAACAACAGGCTCTGTGCAGGGTAGGATGAATTACGGTGTATTTTGGTACTGTATTACTGTGTACTGTGCGGGTTGTGTTGCCTCTCCGGGAGCAAGACGTCAGCGTTCCATTTGGAGGTAGGCTCCGGTGCCTTGGTCCGTTTTCTGGTCACATTCGAGGCCCAGAAGGGGCAAAGGAGAACGGGCGAAGCGCCACACCAGAGGAAAAGCCACACAGTAGTCTTTCCACCTGATAAGTCCTCGGGGTACCCGTAAGGTTTCAGAGGCAGTGGTTGGACTCCTCGCTGGAATTGCAGCACAGCCCTTTTGAGTTCTGGGAGTGTTACCCGCGGTTCCATATGAGTGCCTGTTTCTGAGTTCTGACAGGTTAGCATGACGGTTACAGTGCAGACAATGTACTGTGGGGTAGGGCGTGGTTCATCTGCGTTCCGGCAGTGCTACCGACGATTCCGGGTGGGAACCACCAGACCCGGCGGCCCTCTGCTGGCAAGTGTAGCCCTGTCACCTAAACTGCTGGGTGGCCCTCACTACTGGTGAGTAGAAAGTTTGAGCGAAAACATTCGCTGTCCCAAATACTCACAGCCCCCATGTCCAGGCCAGAGTAAAACGTGGTGACGGCAGGCGGAATCGAGTGATTCAGAGCGCCAACACTGAGGGGCACTTACCACCACCTGCCACCCTCGCCGTCATTCCTTGTCGTAGCCCCAGACAGCCCCTTCCCCCTCCCCTCTCCCTCGGTGGGCACATCTCTCTCTTTTGTCTCGTCTGCAGGAGGAAGAGGAGACAACCGAACCGAAGTACGGTGGTGGGTTAACTATAGCCGGAGGAAGCAACACCTTCCATAGCAGTCCCTCGGGATCGGGTGAGTACCTTCAGTATAGACAACGGAAACCGCCCCGGTAGGTACATGGGATAGCGACCCCCACAGGTGCTTCATTTATTAGGCTGCACCTGCAGGTAATATTGCAATATTGCAAGAATATTGTTAAGCATGGTATCTTTTTAACATGTTTTAATGTCCTCTTGCTACAAATATAATGAATATATATAATAAGCCATTATGTACATAATGCATACGCTATAAAAATAAATATAACTTTGAGAATCACATCCCTGGGAGGAGGCAGCCAATGCAGGTGTCCATCTATCAGATGGAAGTGCTTGCTGTGCATATTTACATAAAGTTTTGCTTGTATTACACTATGGTATTATATTATATTTTGCTCCATATTTGAGCGCAGTGTTTGGGGTGTACTGTTGATTGGGTATTACCCAAACTATAGCTAATTCTACAAAAAATAAATAAAATACTATGGTGGGTATGTACGAAGGCAAATATGGAGGAATGAGCAGCACATTTCCACTATTTCCTCTGTATCTGCCTCCTCTTGGTCACTTTACACGGCTGTTTGCCAGAGTGACGAGGGTGCAGCTAGGATGCTGATGCATGGTAATGAAATTAATACCATGCGTGTGTACACCAA
Source organism: Mixophyes fleayi (assembly GCF_038048845.1). Lineage (NCBI taxonomy): Eukaryota > Metazoa > Chordata > Amphibia > Anura > Limnodynastidae > Mixophyes > Mixophyes fleayi. The sequence goes on from NC_134408.1 coordinate 44,180,340, forward strand.
ACTCTGCTCAGCTTTTAAGCAGAGCTGTATTGCATGTAATAATTAAATATTACAGAGACTCTAGTGCCCTTCTGCTTGAAAAAAACGGAGCACTGCAGCTTTATGTCCCCAGAGACCAATTTACTTAAAACCACTACTAAAATAAAACTCTGTCACGAACACAAACAATATTAAATTTACACTAAAAAAGATTTTATTTTCATTTTACCAAAACATAGTAAAAAAAAAAGTGTCTAAACTAAATTAAAAAAAAAATACATAAAAAATGTAAATCTGAATACCTAGTCAAATAGAACTTTGTGAACAAATCACCATAAATACTAATCAGGTCAAATTGAAAGTCAATAAAAAGATGACCACTATTATTCAGAAGAGTAGTCCTGAAACGAACTAGAAAATCAAAGCACAGAATATGGTGATCCCATAGCATAGTAAATTAAGATATACTTATAGTAGCCAGTAAACTTCTACTTACAAGGGATACAGCAGATGCTTTACGGTAATTTCCCACCAAGTCATAACTTTGAGAGTTAATGCAAAATATTTGTGGACAATGTGCAATAAACAGGCTTGTTAGAGCATTATTTGGACAAACAGAAGAAACAAAAAATTGAATCAATAGTGCATGAGTTTTTATGTGCAGTTTTAATGCATCAATCCCTGCACATGCACACTTCAGAAGTAATTACACACAATAATCAGACCTGGAAACGGTTTAATGTTATGCATGTAAAAGGGCTGCAAAATCAAACAGGTGACAATAGTACCATGCAATCAATACTCATGAGAGTAGCAACATGATAAACACAAACTAGTCAGTAAAACATCACTCTGTATTTAGAGACTGCTGAATGAATCGCAGTTGGGGCTACAGGTGAAGGGCTGCCTGCTGCCCATCACTGACTTGGATACCAGGCAGAACTTTTCAGGAAAGCAAGAACAATATTCTGAAGCATTAAACCAAGATAAAACAAAAAAAAAAAACACCTGAAACACTTATCTTCTGAATTGTGTTTTATAATAAATACATGACAAAGATTCTAGATAATTTAAAACTAAATTAAATAATTAGCAAATTGGAAGGATTCCCCTCACTGGTCTGAGGACATTACCGATGCCGGTGGTCTTCCCGTACCGGCCATCTAGTGCATTCTGTTCTGCTGGCAGAAGGTATGTAACTAATTGGCCCTAATTTGATTGGTTGTGGGTCCTGTTCAATCAGGGGCCAAGTTATTTACAAATCTTAGTCTGGGCAGGTTTGATTGATCCACCTAGTCTTGGTTGCTGTGAGGGAATTGGTAACAGGTAACAGCAGGGTGATGGAGGGTCCCCAGTGAATGAGAAAAGGAAGTCCAGACCGTAACTAGGAGTAGGCAAGACATGTTGTAAAAAAAAAAAAAGAGCACAATCTCATATTGAAAAAAAATATATCAAATGGATGAAGGGGTAGAATATTATACAATATATATATATATATATATATATATATATATATATATATATATATATATATAACAAATTGCACTGCAGCCTGTGCAATATGGTTGACAGTGGAGCTCACAATGTGATTGTACAATGAGGGTGTAAGTCCCAGTATTTGTTTTTATTTCTTAATAAAGTGTCAAGTGTTGTAAGCCAATAGATAAAACTGTATATAGAGAAAATAAATAAATGCATCTATAAAACATATTTATCCAACAAAGATGAACTGGAGCCTGTCATTGTCACCAGTTAAGACTGTGCCCTGCCGCACCTGCTCCTTTTGCATTATACCAGTTCCACTGTTACCAGACCTGCATACAGCTAGATACCTGTTTGCCAACTTTGAGCTACAGGATCCTCAGGTGAAAGAGACTGAGCTACAACCAGGTAGCAGTTATGCAGAAAACACCATCACACAGGACACCCACACAAACACTGGATACCATAAAATAAAAATCTGTATACAAAACATTTACTATTCTCCTAACACAAGTGTGTCAGAAACTTTCCATAGCAATATATCCTGATTTAAAATACTATATTTACATAAATACAATGTGTCTTATCCATTACTATTCGTCATATGGGTTTCGAGTTTTATCAGTAAATGATTGTTTTATCTATTGCATAGTCAGCCAGGAGATGGATATGAAATTAAGTGCTCTATGATAAATACACATGGTGCAACACATGCAACGAAGGCTAATAAGAGAGAATGAGAAAACATGTAATACATACATGTGTGCCCGTCTCACAGCTCTTCAGACATTACAGAACACAACGAATCGCGCTGTGAATGACTTCCAGGCGGCCAGGTGATGTCTAGTATTGATATGACCTATACAGAGGACTTGGTGCCAGGAGGCGGGCTGCGGGACGATGCCTGCACGAATAAGGGAAGTATGTCCTCTGGGTGGAGACTAAGCTGTCATGATGAGAGGACGGTATCATTGGGAGAAGCACTATCAATATGTCAGGCAGGAGGAGGGATTCAGTGACACATGAGAACAGGAGGGAAGATGTCAGTCAGCTTTAGCGGTAGCGGCACCTACATACATATGTGTGTGAAAGTTTAGGAAGAAATTAATGTCAGAATACATTATTGTGTCAGAATAGAAATTAATGTCAGAATTTTATATACATGTTACTATATGTTCTGTAGGTAATGTTGGAAATATACATTTCTTTAAATTTAAATTCAAGTTTAATTGCCTAAAGCATTTTAAAGTTGTTTTAACAGCTGTACTACAACCTAAACAAAAAATATTTGTTTTTAGTAACTTCCCCCTCCCCTTAGCCAGAGCCATGGGGGCTGCTACATTTTTTTCCAGGGGCTTCTTTGTTTCTATTACAGCCCAGGCCAAAAACCTGAATATGGGGGGGCTGGGGTGAATGGGAGGACTAACCACAAGCTGCAAAAAGTGGATGCATGTAGCAACAATAGGCATTCAAGGTAGGGGAATGGGCTTAGTAAAATCTTCTATGTAGTTAGTAGTGCAGCTTTCACATCAGCTCAGGGCCGGCGGAGTGGGGTAAGCAAGGCGGGGGGCGCCAAGACTGAGGGGCAGTTACCACCACCTGCCACCCTCACTTGTCTGCTGCCACAAAAAAAAATGCCAGCGCTCTCCTCCCCCTCCCCTCTGCTCCCTTCTCATTGACAGTGACGGGAGTGATGCCATCACATCCCGACAATGTCAGTAAGGAGCGGTGCAGAGAGGACCCGCACATTGAGACAGCAAGAAGAGAAAAAGAAAAGACTGAAGAGGAAAAGAGAGGATAAGAAGGTCATAGAAAGGTACGTAAATAACGGAGGGGAGTGCTATGTTGAAAAATCAGAGGGGGGCAGCAATGTGGATGAGGAGAGGGGGCACCATGTGATAAGAGGGGGCAAAGTGTGATGAAGCAGGAGGCACAACCAAACTAATTTGCCAAATATTTAAAATCTTATTATTACAAAGAATACATTTTCTTCATTTATATTATTCATATAGCAGTTCATGTTTACTGTTTAATGTATTTATTTGTATTACTCTCTTTATTAAAGTGTATTATATGATTTGTATTAAAAGAAAAAACATTATTAAATGAACAAATAATTTATAAAAAAGGGGGGCGCAAATTTATTTTTTGTAGGGGGCGCCTGACATGCTAGCACCGGCCCTGCATCAGCTTTTCTCCATTATGCATATATTCTAACTTTGCCAATCCTACTCGACTGTACCTCCATTCCTGACCTTTGTCCCAACTGTTGGGGCTGTTGGGAGGTATATCCACCACCAAAATTACCTCCATGGTTTACTTTGAGACAGGTGAATGTAAAATGTGCTGATTAGTCTTATTATGACTCCACTTCATCATTAAAAACTAAAATGTGTTGACATTTTTCCTCCTTCAATCAGAGACCTCTCCGTGTTCTTATATTGACAGAAATAGCAAAGCATAGAAGTTCAGCTTGATGTGACATTTCTTTCAACTTCAGGCCAATTAAATTGCCTCTTGCCCTCTACTAAGGCAAGACGAATAACCTCCACTCTGCTTTGTCCTTTTCTGAGATGGCAAATATCAGGAAAACATCAGGACATACAACTTGGAGATATTTTATTAATTATAAATATTGCAATTATGTAAAACACTTTAACGAACCCATTTCTAAATGGGCTTGAATATATATTAATAGTACATTTAATATTTTATTGTTCATTATCTTTTGTACAAGTATTTTAAAACAATCCCATGAAAAATTTGTTTGTTTTTTTAACATAAATTACTGTACCAAGCTATAATTAGAATGTTGGCATTTACCATTGTTCCTTGGTTTGTTTATTCAGGCTGCTATTAATGATTTCGGATTGGCACAATGTGTCATGAGCAGAGAGGCTCTAAGCTCTGTATACTGTAAAATCCATCTTTTACTCCATCCTTCCTCTGCCTTCACACGAAATACTAAGAGCTGTGAGCCTGTGTTTGTGTAACTGGCAGACTGTTATAGACTCGCCTCTCCGGGTTTCAGCGCTGTTCTCTGCCAGCGCTACCGGGCGCTTCCGGGTAGCGAGTCACATGACCTGACTGTTGAGGTGGGTAATTCAAATCTCCTCCTTTACTTAAATCTCGCTCTGACACAGATCGTGTGTCAGTGCAACATAGTTGCCATGCGTCTGACTCCCTGCAGTTCCTTTGAATGTACTCTCTCTGTGAGTACCTTCTGCTGGAACTCCCGTGTACCAAATCCTGCCTGCCTGACTATGCTCTGCTGGATCTCCTGTGTACCGACTCTGCCATCTGACCACTTTCTGCTTATCACCTGTAATCTGTTCCAACCTCTCTGGGTCAGTGTTCTCTTCTGGGTACTTACGTCCGTTCCTCTGCTCCGTGGTGCTGCATCTTAAGACATTCCAGGGGACCGGGACTTGCGAGTTCTCTGCTGCAAAGTCCAGCACGCCTTGCGATGGTTCTTGGTGAATACCGAGGAACTCGTTAGATTCCGCACCCTTGGTTTGCCAGCGCTAATTAGGATCAGCACAGCTTCAGATATCAACTGCAGTTGTAACACAGACGTATTTTGCAACCTCCAAACAGATTTTGAAAAGGAGATTATGATTTGTAGAAGGGCAGCTAAGAAAAGAAGAGGATTGTTGTACTTAACTTTAAATGCATTTCACTGATTCCCTTTGGGAGACAATGCTGCTATGAGGTTGGGGCTTGCTGAAAAAGTTAAAAATGATTTGCATTTGAAGGTCCTGCCCCTCTAAACCCCACTTCTAATGGCAGCCAGGTTTTTTGTTTTTTTTCTTGCTAACAAATCTCCATAGGGTAAGACCGAAAGAACCAATAAAACAAGAATAATAACTCTCAAACAGAGCAACGTTCAACCTCAGAAAGACTGTAAAAGGGGTTGGAATGCACTATCCCCCAAATGGAATCAGATAAATGGATTTAACGGTAAGTACAAATATTATTTTATCTCTGTCTTCCTATTTGGGAGACACTGCTACAATGTGGACATTCCAAAGCTGCCCCTAGGGAAGGGTGCGCTCCGATACAGAAAACTTTTCTTCCAAATCTTGCTTCTTTGGAGACAAATGCATTGAGCTCGTAGAATTTTGTATGAATGGACGACCAGGTTGCCACCCTACACAACTGCTCAACCTAGGCCTCTCTTCTGCGCTCCGAAAGAGCTCATCGATGTGGTCAAATGAGCCATAATTCTCACAGGGACTGGCTTTCTTGTGGAAACATAGCCCTACTGAATCGTAGCCTTAATCCATTTGCCCATGGATTGTTTTGTCGCAGTCCAGCCGCTCTTCTGTGCGTCGTATATAGCACCAAGAGGCTTACCTAAGGTCTTACCTAAGGATCTTACCCAAGGATGACATTCTATCTACATAAATCCTCAAGGCTCTGAAGACATCCAACAGATGGATAGATTCTTAACCTCCTGAGGCCAAATCACGTCCAAGAGTAGTGATAATATTGGTTCAGATGAAATTTTGACAACGTTTTGGACTGGAACAAAGGCTTGGTGCACACGATAGCTGCGTTATTTTCAAAAACCAGGAACCTGCTAAATATGACAGCCAATTTGACATCCTTGTGTGACCATCCCCTGACGAAGTCTGCCAGATGAAACATGTAGGGACTGAACACACAGCAGGGAGAACCACCTGTAAAACATAAAATGTCTAGCAATGCTTCACTATGTACGGCCCTCTTTCCCTTAACTTTGTATGAATTAGGAGCAAAATGGGATGGAACTGTTGCAATTGCATTTAAACTGACACAAGCATTGATTTGAGCTGTACTGTATTACAATAATCTAAGGTTGTGTCTGTAAAACTGAACACTGGTGAGACAGGATAGACATGTTTGATTAACATAATGAAGCTAAACACAGGCGCTGTGGGTTTTTGAACTTTTGTCTAGTAACTGCACAGAATCTTATTTGGAACAAAAGCATAATGTTTGCTACAGAGATTACGAATTGATACAAACTAATAACCTGTATAAACATTTTCTTGTATTAAGTCACAGCATTTTTTATTAGGGAATTGTTTTGGTCGATTGAATTTGGATCTTGGACATAATCAATCGCTGAATTGTACCTTGAACACCTCCGTATCCATAAGTTAAAACAAAACCACGTTCATAGTGTGTATTTTATTTTATACCTACCCTGTGATTTTTCATTTCCTACCCTAGTGTGCCTATTTTCCTAACAATATAATTAAGTTTAATTCACCGGGTAGGCAGAGACACACCCACCCTAGGATTCTTGCTGTATTCCCATTTCCATTCCCTGGGAGCACTACTCTACTAATCTATCTTGTTTTTGGCTTTCACACTCTGTGCTAAGTCTCGATGGTAGAGGGGACCCTGATTTACCAGTTCTTTTCTTGTAGGAAGTCTCCACAGTGGTTCTGTGGAGACTTAAAATGCCGGCATACCGTAATATTCTCAGCCAGTCTGCTGCTGCAAGAATGCTGCTGCACCCTCTCTCTTGTCTTTCTTGATTTTCCTGAAGAAGCATGGCTATCATAATATATACACTACTATACACTAGTAGATATATTCACTTGACTGTCATGGCATCCACAAGGAAAGCATTCAGATCCTGGTTCTTGTACAGTAGTGATCCACTTTGTATTTCAGTCATGATGCCACCATATCGACCTTCGGCTGACCCCACTATCCGGTGGAAGAGACCGTGTCCCGGATGAATGGCATGGCTGCTCAGGAAGTGTGCTTGAATACTGCCAAAAGTGCTGGGATATACCTTTTCACCTAGCACTTAATCTTGGCGTCTCCTTTATATGTAAGGGGCTCTTGGTGAACCCCTGATGATTTATGTATGCTACAGCCGTGGCATTGCCCAACTGGATGCAAATAAGTCTGTCCCTTAAGTGGTATGGAACTTGTAACAGAGAGTTTGAGCTCAATAAATTTTAAGGGGTGCAATAGTTACCCCTTTTGACCTTTTAAAGGGCTGCAATGAATGCCATCATTTTGGTGAATACCCTTGGTGCTGTAGCCAGACTGAAGGGCAGAGCTCTGAACTGAAAATGGGAATCCTCAACTGTAAACCCAAAAAGGCTGTGATGCCCTCCCAGATAGGGATGTGGCGATATGCATCTTATACATGCATTATCCATGGAGGCTAGAAATATGTCTTGTCATGCCATTGTTGATAGATCTTAAAGATTCTATCTTGAATATGTCCACCCGCATGTGAGTGTCTAGGGATTTTAGATTCAATGGACTGACAAGTCCAGTTTTTGTACTAAAAATAGATTTGTCCTAGACCAGAAAGAGCAAGAGGTTTTGGGTTATTACTTAATCACTTCTGACAAAAATAGGGACTACATGCCTCATCTCTCAGATGTTTTTCCTGGAAAATGCTGGGCCATAGGTTTTTGAGCATTCACAGAGAGTAGAGAAGTCTTTACCTCGTGGCCTAGGAGATAACCCTGTCCAATTCCAGAGTCCTCGCATCTTCTTCCCAGGATATAAATCAAAGTTGGCATCTGGCTGCAATCACCAAGGTCGAGATTCTAGGTAGGATAAGACCTGCATCAAGGACCGTGTCACCCAAATAATCTGATGCTTTTCTCGCATGATCCACTAAGGCATCAATTCTGATCTTTGGGTGTATTTATTGTAAGCCCTCACTAACCTGCTCAGCAGACTACTCTACCAGTTTGTTTACCTAAGCGGCCACTAGAATGGGTCTAAGCGATGCACCTGCTTTGACAAACACAGACTTCAGAATCACCTAACATTTCCTATCATGCTGTCCTACAAAGGTGCAGCATTTGGAATCGGAGTTGTGGTGGATTTTGAAAACTGGGCAATGAAGACATCCACTCTGGCTGGAATTTACCATTTTATTCTTCAGAGAAGGAGTAATTAAGGCAAAACCTGCAAGGTATTTGAAATCTGGAGGTTTAGAAACTTTCGAACAGCTAAAACCAACTGCTTGATGCCCTGTCTGGTAAAGAAATCATCCTTCAAACCTGTTTGGTTCTCAAAGTGGAGTCCCCTGGAATCTCACTCTCTTTTTGAGAGGAAAATTCTGAGTTCCCAAGGAAATTACCCTTGACGGCTCCCTGACCCTTGCAAGGCTTCTGCGATGAAGATGATTCCAGTAATCCCTTCAGTGAGGAAGACACTTGTGTTAAGCCATGACCCTCGTTTATGGACCCAAGGTGGTTCCTGTACCACTCAGAAGGACAACTAGTGGAGGTGCTCAAGCACCTACAGAGCCCACATCTGGCATGTGTGCCCTGTGTTAATACAATACCTTGAGTAGGGAGGTCTCAGTTACAGGTTCGTACACTTCTCATTGACATGCACAGTGGGTCTCTTTTGACTGCTAAACTGGTTTAACTGGTTAATTTTGCCTGGTGGAAGGAGTTATTGTTTATTCACATTAATAATTAATCCCAGTAAGTGGAGCAGAGCTTTAATTAATTACTCTTTGTTGGCTATTTTTAAAATGTTAAGTATCTTAATCGTTATATAAGAGTTGGTTTCTTTTTGAATAGTAATTATAATCTAAGCTCTGGGATAGTGCAAAGATGTGAAGGGTGTGTTAAATATAGAAAGGTAAAAATATAGTTTCATTGTGGGTATGTTGGGAAATATGTTTATATGCATAGATCTTAATTATTTAAATGCATAGTTGTTAACATTTTACAATACTGTTTTGGCAGACATTGGAGTACTACAATCCCTATCATGGCAGGTCCACTGAATGTGATAACCGTATACCGCCTCACTTTTACTATACACTATTTCTATAAAAAGTATATTCTAGAACTTAGTGAATTAGAATATATTAAGTAGCAACAAACATGCAGGAAAACAAGAATTTCATTGTGCAGTTGGTGAATACCAAAAATTATGTGAGTTATGTGATCTAGTAACCTTAGAGATAACCCTTCCTGTGAAAGAGGTTTTACTGTGGTAAAAGGGGTGGTTAAGTGGAATATTATCATTCACCTTATGATGTGTTGCGAGTCTTGTCAAAGCCTCAATGGATTGAGCTAGCGACCTTGCCATTGGCGTTTCCACCACATTGTTTGCGCCCTTCCCCCCCCCCCCGAGACATTGACGGACCCTTGTCCTCAGCCACGCAAGCTGCACATCAGGCATCAACAAAACAGATGTTCTCTCAGCAGACATAGGTCTGGACCCTGTGGCTGGATCACTTATAAATAACTTATTGTATAACTTAATTTAAAGGAAATAGCGCAGGGTGATTATTTATATAATTGCAGGTGAACTGTTTTTTTTGTATCGTGTGGCACTTTGTATAGGAAATGCATTCCTTTCTGAGGTATATGTCTTATGCAATAAGTATTTGTTTAAGGAGTCTTGGGTAGCTTCGAGAGGAAGTCCTCATTAAGGCTAATTAAGTCTATTCAATGTGAGTGATCAACACTTGAATACACAACAGGGAGTCGTTACCTGTATCCTGCCTGAATAAAGGGAAAGGAACCTGTCTGAACATTGTAAACAGCACATAATATAGGATATCACAGATAAGTGTAAATTTTGTTACGTATAAATTGCATTTAAATCCTTGTTTGAGGAAACATTGCATCCTGATACTAAAAATAACTCAGACTTCTTGGGGCCAGCAAAGAGTTCAAGGGGCTGGCTTACCTCTTGCTAAACGGTGTCCAAAACAGTATAAAACAGCACTGTCTTGTACTGAAATGTATCATTGTTCCATCTGACTTTCTGATCACTGGTACCTTCAACCAGTGTGAATTGTCCTCTTCAGGACTCTTGAGTTAAATAAACATCACTTGCTTCAAGACCTGTGTGACATCATCTTCCCTGCTGTAATTTCCTGTGACCTACAGATTAGACCAAAATCTTATCCATTTCAGGCTGTTTTGAGGTTTGGACCCAGCTTTCCGGTACCACCGCTCTTCCCGCTATCCAGCAGCTCTGGCCAGTGGGATAGGCCAGGGGGTATCCTTCCACAGCAACCCTGATAAATAGGATGAGGTCAGGGGTACCAGCTCAGGTGCACCAGCAAGGGGGTTCACTAGCAGCGACAGTTACCCAGAAGGAACGTGGTTCTGGATGTCGTGAAGGAGTATGGTGGTGGCAGCAGCTTAAGCCCCTCCTACTACTGCGGTTAGAGGGTGCATTTGGGATAAAGAAAGGGAACGGTGACAAAAGTAAGCCCAGCCGGTTCCCAACGACAGACTGGGTGGTATAGGCAGTCCATCATGTCACAGACCCCTTTTCTGAAATGATGACAGGTAGACAACAGGAATGATAGCTGCAGTACACATAGATAAATATAGTGAACTTACAGATAAATCTGTATGGAATTGTAATATAAATAACTGCACAATAGCGCAATACAACGTTGAGAGCACTAAAGTAGTTACAGACAATGGCTGATAAGTAACAGAACAAGTTTATAAACAATATAGTGGGAGAGCACAAACATGAAAATGACAACACAATCATTGAAGTACTGGGTGATTTTGAACTTTGGATGGGTACCGGGTATGCCAGCTGTATAGTATAGAGTGATATACTAAGCCCGGTATCTTCACGTGCGCTATTACCGTCTGTGTGTGTGTAACATTCAACTCTTTGGGGACAATCTAGTTGTTGTATTATAACTACCAGAATTCCAGGAGAAAAATAATTTTAAATATAATTGGGCAAAATTTAAAGAAAAGTAACATGAGTGGTTAACACTATTCACTGTGCCCTCCCTCAATGCCACGCTTCCAGTCCACTATCAGCCTAGGCCACTTTCCAGTACAGTAGTGAGACCACTCATTTCCACTAGGGAGCATGAGGCAAATCTCTAAGAGTTTTTTTCAGATTTTTTCATTTAATTGTATTCATTTACTATCATATTTAGTTGACTTAATCTTAGGCTGGTGCCTGTGTAAGGGGGATGGGTGCAAAAAAAAAATACCAATGTGACTTCACATCCCAGAATCTACAAGCCCCATACTGAAAAGCTCTGAGACTCTAATAAACAAGATGGGACTATTATAGTGGCAAATTTCCACACCACTTTAAGGGGGTCTCAGTATAACGGGCTCTGCCCATTATAGCCAAAAAATTAAAACTAAATGAATACAGATATAATTGTAATACAAGCTTTAAATAAATAGAAGACTACCCAAAACCCACTTTCACCACTTTATTAAATATAAAATAATCATTTTCACAAACTGATCACTTTTGATTGGCTGGTGTTGAAATAATGTCATTGGGGACCCCTGCTTTGAACATTTACTGGCACTCAGTGTTAGTGTGCATGTGCACTCCCACCTTTGATAAACTTTTGGCAGTCAGCATCCAACTAGCCAGGAGTCACAGAGGACATTCAACCAGGAGGACAACTAGTGGAGGTGCTCAAGCGCCAACAGAGTCCACATCTGGCACATGTGCCCTGTCTTAAGGCAATACCTAGAGTAGGGAGGTCTCAGTTACAGGTTCATACACTTCTCATTGACATGCACAGTGGGTCTCTTTTGACTGCTAAACTGGTTTAACTGGTTAATTTTGCCTGGTGGAAGGAGTTATTGTTTATTCACATTAAATGAATTCCAGTAAGTGTAGCAGAGCAGAGCTTTAATTAATTGCTCTTTGTTGGCTATTTTTACTTAATCATTATATAAGAGATGGTTTATTTTGGGATAGTAATTATAATCTAAGCTCTGGGATAGTGTAAAGATGTGAAGGATGTGTTAAATATAGAAAAGCAAAAATATAGTTTCATTGTGGGTATGTTGGGGAAAATGTTTACATGCATATATCTCAGCTATTTAAATGCATAGTTGTTAACATTTTACAATACTGTTCTGGCAGACATTGGAGTACTACAATCAGTATCATAGCAGGTCCACTGAATGTGATAACCGTATACCGCCTCACTTTTACTATACACTATTCCTGTAAAAAAAAAAAAGTATATTCTAAAGCAGGCCTGTCCAACCTGCGGCCATCCAGGTGTTGTGAAACTACAAGTCCCAACATGCCCTTCCAGCTATCAACTGGTTGTGCACTGGCAAAGCATGATGGGACACAGGTTGGACAGGCCTGTTCTAAAGCTTAGTGAATAAGAATATATTAAGTAGCAACAAACATGTAAGAAAACAGGAATTTCATTGTGCAGTTGTTGAATACCAAAAATAGGGACATTTCCAGGGAAAATAGGGACCGTTAACTACTACACAAATGGCCAGAGGAACATTTCAAACAGAGTATGATATTGTGCATTCATGGTCTCTGAACACACAAAAAAAAGTATTTTTACACACAAACGCAACATTTTCATAAAACAGTTTATTATACACAGCTAATACCAGAAAGCACTAAACTTTGTATATGGGGACATATGTATTAAAGAGTAGAAATGTAAAACCTCTTTTGCTTGTTTAAAATTGCCAAAAGTGTGTTCTACCTATTCGAAAAGAAGGAAAGAGGCTAATAGGGACACTCTTGGTGATATTCTCTTTCTTTCTTCTTCTCCAATGTTCAAATGACTATCCTAGGGAGCACCCATACAAAATGATTGATAAATATGATATAAGTTACAGAAAATTAATTCTATGTATATTCCTATAGTCCTGCCTACGCAGAAATTTTGACTTTGCCACATTGTACGCTCGTTTTAACCACCAGAGGTGACATAAAGGGGTAGAACTATCAGATCGCAATGAGCTCTTTCTCCTCTCACTATATAAAGCTCAGTCTGTGGCTTCAGGCATGCCTCCATTCTTCTTCACAGATCATGACACCAGCCCTTTCCTCACATATTAACACGAGTGGACTGATCACTGTGTCCCATAAGATCAAAATACTCGGTGACATACTGATATCTGATTGGCTACATGTTGTTTTACCACTTCAAAGCTGAAGATATACCAGATGTGGGAGTCAGGATCAGAAAAATTATATGTGGCAGAAGGTTGTCACCTCATCAATGTAGTAGGATTTTATAAGAGGTACGTTGAGCATTGCAGGAAGAAAACTACTGACACCCAGAGGTATATTTATTAAAATGCGGGTTTGATAAAGTGGAGATGTTGCCTATAGCAACCAATCAGATTCTATTTATCATTTATTTAGTACATTCTACAAAATGACAGCTAGAATCTGATTGTTGCTATAGGCAACATCTCCACTTTTTCAAACCCGCACTTTAGTAAATCTAGTCCCAAATGTACCTGAAGGAAGAACTATCTGCAGAGACCATATAAGAGGCTCAGGAAGTGATCTAACTCTCAACCTCAAAATGCTTGAACATGAGGAATAAATGAATTCTGTCAAAAGACTAGACATGGTAGATGGTGTCCAGGGAGAGTTGGTTGTAGAAATGAAAGGGGTAGGACTCATTTATGTCCAATTTATTTCCTGTTGTTTTGAAAATCATTTTTATACATGTGATGTGGTAGATACGGGATGGGATTGTAATGTCTTGTGTGGTCATGTGTGTTACAGTGGAATGTTTTTAGATTTTTATTTTTGTCTGTATGCAGGTTAGATCTAACTGATGGATATTAGAAATACAGTTGCCATCACGTCTGCAAAAAAATATTTTAGGTATTTCACTCCTACATACAACACTTATTATTACCATTATGTCACGCTTTCATTTCCTTACATTGACTCAACATCTAAAAACCCATAAAATATTAGAGTTATTTATTGTCAAAAACAAGATTTCACACAAGTAACTTTGGCAAATCATAGTATTGTTTCTAAATATTACATAGATGATGTAATGTAGTGGGAGTTATTATGTAAAAGTAATATTCATGTTACAAATTTATACAACATTTGAAGCCTCAGGTATTGTTACTGTAAAAATTGTTACAATTGTTTAAGCTATCAAGGTGTATATAATTCTTTCCTTTTTTCTTTCCATTCTATTTTTCTTTTTCATGTTATTGTTTTTTATTCATTATCCTCAGCAATTTGTCTGAATACTCTATCTCTCCAAGTGGAGGACACCCAGGCAAACATGCTATAATCAACATTTACTCAAGTTTGGATGATAAAGACAATCTGGAATCCACATGACCGCTCTTTTTTTCAGAAAGGAACTATAATGAACAATTTCTTATTTTGATAATGTGGTTACCAAATATTTAAAATAGTTTTCACTGACCAAATTATATTTAAATTAATGTCTAGCTATATTTAATGGACCATTATCTAACTGGATAAGCATGGCTAGAAACTGGTTATAAGCAGCAAATACTATAATATCTCTCCCCCTGATTCACTGCCTCCTTTCGTGCCTGTGTTTGTTTCACCCTCCCTTAGGATGTAAGCTCTTACGAGCAGGGCCCCCCTCCCCTCCTGTCTCCATACCGGTTCTTCTGCTCTGTCTTTACTCCATATGTCTTCCTGGAGTTCCTGAAGCATTGGTACTTTGTGTTTATTGTTCAGTACTTGTCACCCTGTTTTGTACTACTGTTTGTACTGTGTACGGCGCTGCGGAAACCTTGTGGCGCCCAACAAATAAATGATGATAATAATAATAATAATAAGACTGGGTACACACTACACTGTTTTCATCAGATTATTGGGCCAATCAGACATTAAACAACTGACTGCCTTGATATCGTGTGAGTGTGTATACTTACACAATGATCTAAAGTTGTCCCAAAGTACAAATCATCATTTCATTTTGTTGGTCGTACTGTGTAATATTTTCTCCCCAATCACCTTCAATCCCCCCGCAGCATCACCTCACCTCCTTCAAGCTTTTAGCACAGCTTTGACAGTAACAGCACGTGCATGGAAGCCAGCCAGCATAGTGATAGAATGCCTTCTTTCCATACCTCCCCGCCCTGTTGTTCACTTGCATTTAATCCTAAAAATCACATTATGTTTTAAAAGCACACACGCAGTATTTAACCTTTGTTACCTGCAACACTGAGGGCTCTTAAAGCTCTCTCCTATGTCTCGATCTACCCTCATTCCTTCTGAGTGCACCCACAGTACCAGACTGTAAGAGGGACCTCCAGCACGCCTTGCTAGCAACCCAGGGGTTAATACAATGAACTAAACAATAATGTGGCTGTGTAACATCCGGGCCCCCGCAGGAGAGAGGGCAGGGACATGCTGTAACGTCAACCATCAGCCTGACACTTCATTTCTGTCTGTAGAAACAGGTGGGATAATTACTGACCCAGCCAAATAGATTAACTCAGCTGTGCATGATTAAAGAAAACCTAAAAACATGAACTGTTGATCGCCCTTGAGGACTTGTTTGCCCATCACTGGTCTAAAGTGTTTGTAGTGTGTACCTAGCTTAAGAGTAATCAGGGATTGTATGCAAGTGTCTCAACACAGAACACTCAATCCAACGCTTTACCATGTACTGCTGGGGGGCAGTTTCTAATGCCCCAAACATTTGTTTTTATGACGGGTGGAGATTTCTTATTTGTAATAAATGTACAAAAAAGATAAATAACTTTATTATTAAGTAACTACTGATGAAATATGCAATCAATGGATGTGACTAAAAAGCAATCTTTATGAACCCTTTCACTTTTGACAGGTGGCTGAACCAGTTTCCACATTTATCAACACACCACTAAAACATATTACAGACTCTGTAACTCTGTAACATGATTTTCTAAAAGATGATATCTTATAGAATTCCAAAAAGGTACCCATAATTTTGTATGCCACGCTACAAAATCATGGGTGTATGTTGATCAAAAAGACATCAATAAAAATGAAACAAAACATTATTTGCATCTAGCAATCTTATGCAGACACTGTTTAATAAACATTTTTACTAAACATAAAAGGTTAAAGTGTGTACAGTTCATAAACACCACATAAACTCTAGTTTTAAACTTGTGCGATTGTGAAGCAACCAAAACCTCAGGTATGCAAAATCGTAAATAGTAAAACTACAGTATATTAAACCATAGTTAAGTCGTTTTGCGATGTTCACACTATTATGTATGCTTCTTTAAAGTGTTATTGAATATGTTAACTTTATTAGAGGTTTGTGTATTTTTAATAGCCATGGTAATATTTGTGTGTGTTTTTGTATCTTTTTTCCATTTTTACTTTATTTTTTATTCTCCCTATCATAGGAGCCTTAATTTTTAATTAATTATATATAAAAAAAATTCTTCTCACAAGAGAGCAGGATCTGCTACTCATAGGATAGGGTAAATAAGTTATTACATGCAGCAGTGCTCTTTGATAACCATCTGATTACTGGGCTTATCATTCTTTTATTCCAAGAGGGTGAACCCTTGCCTCCCCATGTTACCAAGAGGCAACAATTGCCACCAATCCCATGTGAGTGACAGGGAGTCAGCATCTAATGGCTCAGGGAGCAATCAGGACAAAGCTGATCTTCCACCACTTTAGAAATTTTGGAAGGGAAGCAATGCTGTGCTTGTAAGAGTTTACAATCTAGAGGGAGAGGGCAATGCTGAGACAATAGGAGCTAGCTTGACTAAGAGTGGACATGGGACTTGAGTAGTGTCAGCTAGAAGTAGGAAAGGCTATAGTTAAAAGGTGGACTTTGAGAGAGCATTTGAAAGATTGAAGGTCAGGGGAGTGTGCGATCAGGCCTGGGTAGAGAGTTCCATAAGCAGGGAGCAGCAAGGCAGAAGTTTTGGAGAGAGGAGAGAGAAGTAGTTATGTGAGAGGAATAGAGGCATAGGTCAGAGACAGATCAAAGAAGGCAAGAGTGAGTGTATCTTGTGATGAGGTCAGAGATGTATAAAGGGGGGCGGTGTTGGTGGGAGCTTTGAAGGCAAGGTTGAGTAGCTTAGTTTAATTCTGAAGATAATGGAGAGTGTACATGAGAAAGTGTAAAGGTTACTAGTAAATCATGGTGAATAACCGAAAATTAGGAATTGTGAGTGGGGGGGGCGAGAGTTAAATAGTAAAAATTTAAAGTGAAGTCATAAACAGCAACAAAAATACAGGGGAAAACATTGTGATAAAGCAGTTGCAAGCAGTTAAATAGGAAGTATCCAGGCAGTACACAAAGCAGGGGCATGAGGTGGAAGGTAACAGGAACTCACAGGATAGTATTGGATTCTCTTCACTTCCCCCTTAACTCCTGTATAACTCTAAAAGGAAGATTAAATTCAGAGCAATGCGTCTCCGAAACAATCCGTGGAGACACATCTCTTGATTTTCTGAATTAAATCTCCACTTATTTTCCCTCACGTCCCATTGAGATGTACAGAAAAATTAGCAGAGATTTCATACTGAAAATGGTGAAAATATGCAATCGAGGCAATGTTCTGATGCACCTTGCACTCACTTGAATCTCCTCCTAATTATGCTATGTAAATCTTAACACACACTTATAACAAACACACTTAGGGAAAATGCTTACTAAACACCAGTTCGCAGCCTACACAGACTGAATATAATGGTAACAGAAATATGTGAATAGGGACTGGAATCAACCACCACCTCCCTCCGCCCCCATAACCTCACCTTATATACAAAGGCCAGCAATAAAATTCTTAAACAAACAGTGCATACAAAGTATTCAATCAATGTCACTTATTATGTGAAAAATGAAATACTTAAAGGGAACAGTACTCAACTGTCAAGAATCCTATATAGCCGGTCCATTATGTATAGCAGAAATTCCAAAGCATACATTTCCATGTCCATCACATTCTGGTCCTATGTCCAGAGAATATAAGTTTTTTGCCAGCATTACAGATCCATGCAACTGTATACAGTTCTATACCAGCAAAACTTCATGCTATTGCTTATATATGAGCTTAGAACAAATATTCATAACAAAGTGATCAATAATATGTCTGAATAATATTAGTAAATAAACACAAACATACAGTTGTTGGAAGAGCTGGCAGTCAATTGAGGACATTGAAAATAAAGTTTTTCTATTAACTCATAGGAGATTTGTGTATAAGTGACATAGGATATTTATGGCATATATTCCTACTACAATATGTTTATTTCCATCTACTGATACTATTCAGACATTTAATAGATCAGATTTTATGAGGTTGCTGTAACATGTCTACACTCCATCAGCACACTTGATTTGTCACTCTGCACCGTGAAGCACACACTTTTTTTCCCCATCAAGCCCCTTTCATTTCTAGACCTAGTTATTTTTATCCATTAGCAACTACCTCTCTTTTCTCCACCATTGTTCTCTTTTCACACACCGGCACTATTCCTTTCCTCCAGTTCGCTTTTCTTCTCCCAGCTCCCTACTCTGCACTTTCCTTCCTTCTCTATTTTAGTTTTTTCTCACTTTTCTTTATTAACCTGTTTATCTTCCAGTTATTCTTCTTCTCTGCTGGTTTTCATTTCCACCCCAAACATTTTTCACTTCCCAACTTTAACTCTTTGCAGGTTTGTAGTAGTAACCAAAGAGAGAAGGAAAAACAATGTACTTCATAGGGGCACTCTGGGGCAACCAGAACATAAAAATATATATGTTTTATTAGGTATGCATTAAAATAACAATTAAAAACAATGAATAAAAGAATTGTGTATTGGTGAGTTTGAAAATGCAATGCAGATTGCATAGCCTTGCTGCCACTATCAATATTCAATTATTAGGTATGTGAGTATATCATTTGCTAACTTATTCACTAATATTGTATCAGAATAACCTGGATGGTGTATATGAAGGGTCGATTATACTTCAAATTTACTCATTAATTAAATCATATCAGTCTATATTTAACATGCTCCCAAGGAAGGCTCTAATATATTATGTACAATTAGAGAAACAATATCCTACTCCTTAAGGAACACAAATCCCCATAATCACGGAGTTATATTCCAATCTCAACTTGGTGAGTTCTCTATATCAAGCATACTGAATGATAAGGCTATTACATAGGATGGTATTTGGTAGACAAAAATCATGAGCTGCCCATCCAAAGACTTTTCTTGCTGTGACCGCAGGATTATCTGGATAAGCCCTCCCTATTTGGCGATCTGAGGAGCAATCAAGGAAGAAAGGGAATATCCCGGTATCAAAAATACTCAGTTCCCTATATCCAGCATACTGAGCTATGAGGCTATTATATATACGATAGCATTTTACAGGTAGGAATCGTTAGCTGCCCATCCAAAAATCTTACTCTTGTGATCGTGGGATTATGTGAAAGACCCTGCCTAATATCAATCTGGAGAGCGATCCAGGGAAAAATGATATATAAAAGGCAGATGATAGAGCAGTAAAGTGGGACGCTAACACGTGTTTTACTCACAGGCTTTTTCAAGGTTTGTAGTGGTCCAATCCTACTCTGCTTTATTTTTGAAGCACCTCGTCCCGGCATAGACAGAGTCATATGCAGCACTTGTCTCACCCTCATCTTGACACTGGATCACATAACCAGATGGTTGCACTTTTTATTCCCAAATGGTGAGCCAAATATACTATGCCGTCAAAAGCTTAAAGACTTCATCAGAATCACCAAGCATAAAGAAATTATGCAAAACTGGGTCAATACAAAGGTATTACTGTATCACTTACAGCATCTTTGGCAAACAGTCTTACCACAGTCATCACAGCCACTGATATCACCTCTCCCACACACACACTTATTTAATTTTAATCTTTATGTCAATAACAGTGAATACAAAAACAAAGAAAAGCAGTACAGATATGGAACTGTCAAGATATACATCAGTGCAGCTACTATACAGAATGGAGACAAGTATGCAAATAAGACCAGAATTAATTGGCTTGGATATTATGTTACAATAAAATATCAATAATGAAAATACAAAGCAGCAGCTCTAAGCAACAACACGGCAGGAGTTGTTGGGTTGTTTTTTTTTTTTATATGTTTAATGGGAAAGGGAGAGTCAGAATATTGAGCCAAGAAAAAAGAGAAGGACAAAGCTAGAGAAGGGGGGTAGAAAGAGAAGAGAGAGAGGGAACGAGGTGGGAAATAGGGAAGAAAAATTAGATTGTGGTTTGGCCAGCCCAACCGCAACTTAACAGGAGAAAAAAAAAAAAAAAGAACAGGAACACAAGGGGAATAACAAAGGAAGAAGCCCCATTGGCTCAGTCACAAACAGCAGGGAAGAAGGGACCTGTAGGAGGGGAATGAAACCATAACCATTCTGCCTCTTTATATAGTCATCATGTAAGTGGAGTCATTCATTGATTGGTTGTTGGTTAAATTCCAGAACAGATGTGCTAATCAGAACCTGCCAATCAGCCTATACCACACAGACTCAGTGGTGATTGTATTTAGGAATGAGTGAGAAATAAATAAAAGAAGAAATGTATACAGGGTTAATCTGGAGTGTTGGTATAAACAAATGATAACAGGAGATCCAGTATCTTCACTTTTGATATGATGGGAAAAGATACAAAGAAAAATGGATACTTGAAAAAAGAGCAAGGTTGAATGTTACAGAAAGCTGTTAAGTTCAAAATCAATATTTAAACCTTGCGGTACTAAAGTAGACTGCAACTCGTATATCCCAGCCTGCAGCAGCCACCACACAAACTGGCTACATAACATCCCCAAGTGCCAGTTCACTAGGATTAGGAGGAACTGTTCCACTCTGGAACAATATGACATTCAAGCCAACCTCATTAAGGATAGGTTTTTAGAAAGGGGCTACGATAAATCTATCGTAGAAAAAGCCTTTGTTGAAGTTAGAGAAGAGGACAGTGAAAGTCTTTTGATTAAGAAAACCATCAAACCTCTTGATCACCCTGATGCTTCCTCATTTATCACCAGATATAGTTGTGATTCCAGGAAAATGGAAAGGATCATCCGTAAGCATTGGAACATTCTGTTTGGCGATGAGAAATTGAGGGAGATACTCCCAAAAAGACCAAGGTTTATATATAAAAAGGCCAATAACCTGAAGAATGGCCTAGTCAAAAGCAGCATTCCAACCACCACACAGACAGCTACAAGTACATGGCTAGGAGAAGAAGGAAAAGGGTTCTTCCACTGTACTAGGTGTCATGCATGTAGAACAAGTGGTATGAGGGGTACTAAACCTGTCAGTACATTCATCGCTAATGCCACAGGTGTTACATACACCATAAGAGACAAAATATCCTGTGACACTAAAGGGGTTATATATTTGCTAGAGTGCCCTTGTGGAAAGCAATATATAGGAAGGACTGCGAGAGATTTGCACACCCGATTTAGTGAACACCAGAGGAACATTAAGAAGGGATTTGAGGCACATAGTGTTTCAAATCACTTTGCCCTCCTTCACAATAAGGATCCCTCATTGCTTAAGTTTCTAGGTATCTGTAAAGTAAAAAGATCATGGAGGGGGGGACACTTCATTCGTTCCATGTCACGTGAAGAAAGCAAATGGATATATACATTAAAAACTTTAGTACCGTAAGGTTTAAATATTGATTTTGAACTTAACAGCTTTCTGTAACATTCAACCTTGCTCTTTTTTCAAGTATCCATTTTTCATTGTATCTCTTCCCATCATAACAGAAGTGAAGATACTGGATCTCCTGTTATTTGTTTATACCAACACTCCAGATTAACCCTGTATACATTTCTTCTTTTCTTTATTTATTTCTCACTCATTCCTAAATACAATCACCACTGAGTCTGTGTGGTATAGGCTGATTGGCAGGTTCTGATTAGCACATCTGTTCTGCAATCTAACCAACAACCAATCAATAAATGACTCCACTTACATGATGACTATATAAAAAGGCAGAATGGTTTATGACCTTTAATATCCCTGAGGAAGCCTAATCACTGGGCGAAACGCGTACGTTACCGATTATCATCTTGTTTACCAACATCTAAGGGGCACATTTATCATTAATCGGCAAAAGTGAGAAATAGTTATCAATCCTTATCGCAAGGATAAGGATTGAACAATTTCTCAAATTTATTAAAAAGGGAACACAGAAACAGCAGTTCCGAAAAACTGCTGTTTCTGTGATAGAAAAAAATCACACTTACCCCCCTCTTCGGACGCGCTGTCTCGGGATCTCCTCTTCGTTCCTCTTCTTCCTTCAATTGCGCATGTGCAGTGCACATGCGCACAAAGTCCCCACTCTGTCTCTGCAACTATCGTTGCAGAGAGAGCGCGCTGAGTGACAGGGAGGGATCATGTGATCCCTCCACACATGCGCTGTCCAGCTCTGCTCTTCGTAGCAGAGCTGACAGCACTGGACTTCTTCAATTCGGATGATGTACGCCAGCAGCTGGCGTACATTAACAAGACAAGTTCCCGAAAAAAAAATATTTTCGGGACTTGTTAGATTGCGGCCAGAGCAGTCACCATTCTGTTGAATGGTGACTGCTCGCAAAAACGATCAGGAGTGCAAAGCAGCAGATATCCATGATATCTGCTGCGATGCACCTTTAATAAATTTGCGGAGGGACTTTAATTCCACGGTAAGTACTACCGTGATTTGTTAAATATGCCCCTTAGACTCTTTTTTATCAACCGCCAAGCCAGCTACACGAGATTACATTATCGGACAGGAACAACCGCATGTGCGTACTCCGGACCATTTCAATTTCACCCTGGCAGCTGGATATGAAACAAGGCGGATGTAAGGAGTGAGTAGGAAGGCCGCTTGCATAGCGAGTTCTCCGGGAGCTGGGTAAGTGAATTTCTTTCCCTTCCTATGCCTCACCAGAGTTGCTTCTATCTTTGGAGTGAATTATTAGACTGACCATTTACTGCGTGATTATTTCTGGCAGCGTTCATACTTACAGGAACCTGTTGTTCAGTTGTTGTCATGGAACTGTACTTTTATACGTGAGACTCACAAATTGTTTGTGGCTTTTAACATATGGTGCTAAGCGATAAAGGATTGGACTCTTGTCTCATATCGGACTTTGACTTATTCTCCATGCAAGTGCATATATACATCACTGGCTAATAATAAGTAAGAGAGAGAGTGCACTATCCCTCTGCAGAGCCTTTTTTTTTTTTTTTTTTACAGTGGGGCTTCCGCTGGACTTTCGTTTCACCTCAAGCAGCTATACCCCACGCTAAAAGGTGATTATTGGTGTTTTTACCCCATCCTTGATTATGGACTATATGGTTGTACTTATCAATCATTGGTTATCTGTTTAAGTACAGTCAATTTGCATGTTATTAAATATATCTCATGTTTTGACATTACACCTCTCTTGGTTTGCATATTATACTCTTATATTCTACCAGGCGCCTGGGGACTACCACAGGTCTACCTGTGGGTGTTTGATATTCTGTCCAGGAAGGAGGGATCCCCTCCTTACACTGTCTCCATTTACGGCTGCCATTTCAGATTTACTGGGAATTAGCGCAGATACTTTTCTCCACCTTTGCATTATTAATGTAGTTTGTCTATCTTTTTAACAGGACAGGGTAACAGGTAACGACCCCCTGCTTAATTAGCATGGGATTACCTGCCTTCAGAAGTTACAAAAACAAATTTCCTCCTATATGGCATACAGCCTCAGAAATCAATACATTTCCAATAGAAACAATATAAAAAAATCAGTACATTTGCAATGATATATGACAGCACACTGCACCACTAATTGAAACAAATTTCTACAATAAGTTATTTCTATGTGATCCAGCCACAGGAATGTTTACAATTTACATAATAGTAGAAGTGTGTGCAACTCCATCGGGAACTTAAGAATTGTGCAATGGACATAAATTACCTACGTACCCAGTTCAAACAATCCAAGCAAAATAAACCACAGTTTGGACAAGAAGGGGTGTACAGCAGGCTAAACCCCTAGTTACAGTGCCCTGACATCACCATCTCATCACAGTATATAAACCAGAGACTATTCTAGTGACCTCTATTCAATGCAGGGAACATAATAGTTAACTGTTTACATTACAAAGAGTATTCTATTGACTGATTTTAGTGACTAATATGCAATACATGGAGCATTCTAGTGAATGATATACAATAACTGGAGCATTTTAGACCGATATACAATACATGGAATATTCTAGTGATCAATACACCACACACAAAGTATTCTAGTGACCAATTATACAATATAGAAAGCAGTACAGTAACATCTTCACAATACAGAGAGCATTTTGTTGAATAATATGGAATACAGATAAAATTCTAGTGACCAATTTACAAACCCGAGAACATTCTCGTCACCTCTGTGCAATATACAAAGCATTATAGTGACCTCTGTAGAATATAGAGAGCATTATAATCTATTGATTAGCCTAAACCACAATCCACATATAAATATTTTGTTCAAAAATACCAATGAATGAAGTATACAGTAGACAGGGTCCGCAAACTTTTTCTATCAGTGTGCCAGAAAAAGTATTTTCAAGCCCAGGTGTGCCAGCTGTAGTTGTGCCCCAGTTTCTATTGTGCCACATAGCTGTGCCCCCAGTTTATATTGTGCCACATAGCTGTGCCTCCAGTTTATATGATGCCTCATACTTACCCTCTGGAGACTCAGCACACACCTCCTCACATCGTTCGTTCCACAAGGGAACCTTGGAGCTGCTTCACTAATACAGTTGAAGATGACCAAACGGAGCTATCTTTGGCTGCTTTAGTAAAACAGCTGCGAAGCTCTGGAGTGTAAGAAAGAAGTGGTCAGGGGTTGCAGACTCCTGCTGTAGACAGAATCAAATGGTCTGTATTTTACCTTAATCCTTACCTTAATATAACTTGCCTGGTGAAAGACATACTTTTCAGCGTAGCAAATGTTAACAGTGTTATAGGATTACTTTTCAGGTTGATTGTTAGATAAATCGGTGGTAATCGGATTACTGATTACCACCATGCCGACAACTGTGATTCCTACATTAAAAAGCTGAAGGGAGAAGAAGACAAGTGAAATACAAGCAGACTTACCCGAAAAACGACGAGGGAGATGTCAGAGGCCAGCGCAGGGTAACAGGTGGCGATTCCAACTGGAGACCAGTTCAGTGGAGGAGGGCATTGGTCTTCACAGCAACTTCCACATCTGCTGCTCCATGTGGGAAGGAACTCTGTGCAGAGTGCTTGTGACTTCCACTGATGTCATCACTGGTGCTGTGCACAGATCACCCACATCATGGAGCAGCAGTGTCAGTTGCTGCTGTATAGTGCAGCATTCTGACCAGTCCTGTATAATAAGCTCTGTCATGGCTTGTCCGCTCCCTGGAATGTTGGGGCCATGTTTGGAAAAAAAGATAGGTACTATTCACTTACTGGAAAGACGAGTAAAGAGTGAACACTCTAAGCCAGTGATGGGCCACAGCCAGCCACTGAGCCTCCTTTGTGGCCCCCAGCACCTTCCTGCTGAATTGTCAGATTTTTTTTTCCTGTAATGTTAGGCTAGGTACACATTGGAGCTTTTTGTCCAATCATCAAAACAACCGACATACAAAAGTTTGTTCGTATGTCGGCCTAGTGTGTATAATTACACGATGGTCAAAAGTCGCTCCAAAGTGCCGATCGTCAGTTCATTTGGTTGGTCGTACTGTTTAATAATCTCGTTCCAATCACCTTACGATCATGTAATGTGTATAAATTTCTGATCGATCCACCACCAACTGCTGATAGTTCCTTGAGCTGCGACTGCTTTGGGGGCCTGTATATGTAAATTTCTGATGCCTGTACGTCTCCCACTTGATGCGGTGTCCGAATGCCAGCCAATTGGTAATTAGGTGCTTCTAATGTTAAAGCAATAGTAGCTGTCTACTGCATTGATGTGTATAGTATATCGGCTTGTTTAATTATACACCTTTGTCAGTACAGTCTACAAGAAAAGCTTTGTATTCTATATATGTGTATTGCATATGTCTGCCTCTATAATTATTCTCCTTAGTCACTCTAGTATAGATTAAAGACACATACATTTGAAATACAAAAGGTGTATTAGATTTGTCTGGCTGCCTAATTATACAACTGTGTACATGTAATATAGATGTGTATTGTATATGACTGCAAGCATATTTATATAACTGTGTACATGGCAATGTATCTTGCACGTGTTTTGTAACCATGTACGTGTATATTCAGCATGTTTTATACTTGTGCCTTTATTTACTTAAGTATATGTTTCAGAATAAATGAAGAAGACGTGTTTCCTTCTCCTTTTAAGAGTTTTTGGGTGGTTATTAATCATCATCATCATCATCATTTATTTATATAGCGCCACTAATTCCGCAGCGCTGTACAGAGCACTCATTCACATCAGTCCCTGCCCCATTGGAGCTTACAGTCTAAATTCCATACTATAGACACTCACACACAGACAGACTGAGAGGGAGAGACTAGGGTCAATTTTTGATTGCAGCCAATTAACCTACCAGTATGTTTTTGGAGTGTGGGAGGAAACCGGAGCACCCGGAGGAAACCCACGCAAACACAGGGAGAACATACAAACTCCACACAGATAAGGCCATGGTCAGGAATCGAACTCATGACCCCAGTGCTGTGAGGCAGACGTGCTAACCACTAGGCCACTATGCATGGCCCATTATTTAAATTTCTTGGGGATATCACTACAGGGACCACATATGTAATTTCAGTGTGTACGAAATCCAACTCTTTTAACACGACTATATGACTGTAAAAAGTCGCTGCCCGGACGGTCGGTCTTTATTAATTGTTTAAAACGTGTCTAGTTTATATGCATGAATCGCCTGAGCGTTTGGACCTTCAGTCGTTGTATAATCATTGTAGGTAACACGTTGGTTGGAAAATTCTTCAGTGTGTACCTGGCCTAACATTTGTTTAAAATGCCTGCTGGTGTTATTATAGATATGTGTCTCTTTATTTGATTAAATGTATTGTTTTAACCTATTACTGAAACAAAAGGTGTATATTTACTAAACTGCAGGTTTGAAAAAGTGGAGATGTTGCCTATAGCAACCAATCAGATTCTAGCTGTCATTTTGTAGAAGGTACTAACTAAATGATAACTAGAATCTGATTGGTTGCTATAGGCAACATCCTCACTTTCTCAAACCCGCAGTTTAGTAAATATACCCCTAAGGGTAATGTGCAGTCCATTCGAAAATTAGACGGCCGCTCCATGTGGCCACTGCAGTGTATCAGGTTGCTTATAACTGCTTTACAGGCACCGGTGGTAATGGTATTTATGATACTTTAAACACTGACAGTGTTTATACCTACATAATTATTACGATACTGAACACAGCAACATGTAAAAAAAATACCTACTTAGCTGTAAACAGACACAGGGCAGATCCGATGTGAGGAGAGGGCGACACTTCAAACTGCGACTTGGACATTCGGTTTCTAAAGTGGCAACGCACAAACCCATGCAAGTACAATCTTTGGGTTAGGGCATTGTGGTTAGGGTAGGTTGCGGGTTAGGGTTAGCAATACAATTAACATTACCATGATGAAATGGGTCCGTGCGTTGCCCATTTTTTTTACAAAAAAAAAAATCCAAGTCGCGGTTGCAAGTGATGTCATTTGGAAGTGTCGCCCTCTCCTCACATCGGATCTGCCCTGTGTCTGTTTACAGCTAAGTAGGTCTTTCTTACATGTCGCTCTGTTCAGTATCATAATAAATATGTAGGTGTAAACACTGTCAGTGTTAACATAATTATTAATTCGTACTACACCGAAAGGCACAAACCATAGATCACTTGCAGACAATGTGGAACTAAATATTATGTAAAAATAGTGGAAAATTACTCTATTGTAGTTTACAGTAGCTCTGACAATTTCAGTTCCTGCCAGCATGACCTAACAACAAGCATTCCTGCATAACTCCACATGCAAATATTTATTGTGTAGTCTAAACTCGCAATAAGCTTTGACCATGTAAGTGTTACGAGCCGCAGCGGTGCCCAGCCGCCGCAACTCTCTTACCTGCTTCCCGGCCGTCACTATGACAACCGGGACATCATTTCCGGGGGTCGACCCGGCCGTTGTTTCAGACAGCGCCGCGTCCCGGCATTAGCTCCAGCCAGGCGCCTGCGCAATGTAGCCACATGGGTTTGTTATTGCAGCCACCTGTGGCTGATGTTGTTTCTGCTCCCATTGGCCAATACTGGTATTTAAGGCATGGAGGGCTTAGCTTCCCTGCCGGTTATAGTTGTAACCCTTGACCTCTGCCTGTGTACCGATCCGTTGCCTGTCCCTGGATTCCGAGCCATTGCCTGTGACCCTGAACGTGCCGTTTCCTGACACCACCTCCGGTGCTCCGTAGTCTGCAAATCGCTGGTCCGCCGCTGTTCTGTGTGACATCACCTGTACCCGTACGCAGCTGTGCGAGTATAAACTTATACTACTTTGAGTTTAAGACCTGGGGGCATCTGAGTACCTGTGAGCGTAACCAGTCTCTACGGGAAAGGCGGCTGCTATAGGTGAAGACCTCCTATATATGTTCTATAAGTTTATGCCGCACTAGTTGTCATAACAGTAAGTTCATATTTGAAGCAGTTAGCCTTAAATATTAAGTAATTCCACCACTGAGGATTACATAAAGATATTGACAATCCACCCAATAGATGAACATAATTTTATTTTTCATTTCTGTTCGTGTTTTTTGGCTTTATTTCTAACATTAAGGATGATTACCCTCAATTTCCTTTACATTAAGGAATTAATAAGAATGCATACAGAAGTTCAGGACACAGAACTGAGAATATGTTTGCTTTCATTTTCAAACTTTTACCAGTAAGATTGAAGAAAAATACAAAGTTTTCAGTGCAGATTTTCACTTTTGAGCAGTATTTGTAAATTACTTTCAGTAAGGTTTACTAAGAAAAAAGTACAACAATTGCGTCATAGACACATGTTCTTTTGTGATGACAAAGTCCTTTTTTGTGTGCAAATGGTCCCATCTATATGGGAAGTGGATGGATCTACCAGTCATGATGGTGCCCGATGAGAGGCACTTGGTTGATCATGACACTTCCTGCTAAATGTGGGCTGGATACATTCATGCCAACACCTAAATCACTGCCACTTCTGTATACAGCTGTGCATTTGACAAATCACAATAATTTCACTAATTTGAAGCTTTATATTGAACTGTTAAATTGTTTATTCTTCTTTTGCTGGTCATGTTATATAAAATTTTAGAGCTATACTGAAAAGGAAATGTGATCC